>NC_091928.1:60664162-60996662 GCF_041260155.1 Ptychodera flava
TGTGCCTCAGAACCGGTACGGTACTGTTTTCTACTTTTCTGTTCATAAAAGAAAGTGAATATGCATTATGGTAATGCAATGAAATAAAACTACTATCTTTTAGATAGAGTACGATTTTACTCAACTTTGGTTTCTTCATTTCAATTAAAATATGAAAATTTAGACTTTTGTGTTCAAAAATCCCAATATTGCAATTTCTATACAAGTATGTTGTAAGGTATCATTCTCAGCACACATCAACATGGCCGAACATCATCCTTCAAAACCTCAACTTCTAGAGCGCTTTTCTGGTTTCAGCCCGTAGAGTGTATTCAGAGTTCAGACTTCACTATAAGAATGGCGTCACTATTATTTTTTCTAAATCTTGTCATACACGGCATCAAATCCAAGCCTTAATGCAAATGATACATATTCATTCTGCCTTATTAATCTAATCAATTCTTTGCGGTAACTTTTCTTTACGTTTATATCCCGGTTACAGAATGTGTATTTTGTAAAATTTCTTGCATCAGGAAGAAACTTTCAAAGGCAGTGAAATGAGTATTAAGTTGTTCTCTGATGACGCACCGATAATAGTGTGACTGGTTTACCTTAGCTGTTCACGGTTACAGGTTTGTTCCTAAATATACCTGCATGAGTGCGACATCGGACACTGCTACTTGAAATGCGGACAAATTTTATCAACGTTGCATGCTATGGCTGTTGTAGCACTCTGCGTACTCTGAGTCGTGAATATGTCTTCAAGTAAACTTCGTTACACTAGCAGTCGCCTACAAGCTGTATTTTCCTCATTCTTGCATGAGTAACTTTTACATGTAAAAGCATAATCTAAAAATGCGGAAAAATGTTTATTTTTGCATATTAATGAGAGAACAATAATGTCAATAGTAAACAACCCATGGTCAAACTATCGCACTACGTTCAAACATGATTTTGTAAAATTCTGCGGTTTCTTCTGGATAAGTTGGACCTCTTTACTTAGACTTTGAGGTGACAGACTTAAAAAGATGGAAAAAATTACATATGAAGTCACTGTATCCAAGGACTAAATCTTTATGAGTTCAATGTTGTTTTAGAGGCTGTGAATTTTCTCAGGAATGATGACGTTCGGTTCGATCCTCTGGGTGTTCCATGGACGTCCGTCGTGTGATGGCGCTCTTCATCACTACTTTTAGCATCAATAGTTGGATGTTTCAATGTGTGTTTGATTTGAAGATGCTGAACTTCATTAGAGTTGACATCGTTCTGCTCTGTGTCTTTGGTTTCATCGGAAATAACTTCTTCCTTGACGAGAACTGGCAGACAGCCGACAACTTTGTTTAACAAATCTGCTGCTGTTTTCACGCTATCAATAGTTGATGATTCATAATGACGGGCGACATGTTTCATCTTATCAATGTCCGTACTCGATGTCGGCGTCAGAACATTGCTACAACACACAGCACTTATCAACAGACCAATGCTTACAAGATCCAACCGTATCTGTGAAAAGAATCAATATTAATTTCCCTGTGTGAAGATGTGAGCATTATTGATTTCACTTTATTTGAAATCTTTGGTGATGAGTTCACCACTGTCGACGTCTGCATCACGTACACAAGTATTATTGTAAATAAGTATTAGTGTTTGTAAACTCCCTGTGGCACAGAAAAAGTTATGATCGACATCTAAACCCTATCTTCATCGAAATGGTAAACTCGGAATTCGACCACGGTACAAACAAAAGCAACGTGTACAACACACACCGAAATATGTGCATTTCTTTACGCGTTTGTACACATGGGTTTGTTTGTACCTGTATCACGTGATCTCTTCGGCGTACCGAGTCTGCAGAACACATCGTGTCTTTTTATTCCTGAGTAGAACTATTGATAGAATAAACAAAGTTTTTTTTCGCAATGCAATCATCCCAAAATGTTTCAATGATGTTATTTGCAATAAAATAAAATTTCCGACAATCTCGAGGTATTCATACAGTTTGCATTTCTTGCAACTCCACTAGATCATCAACAATTAATGATGAACAAAGGTCAACTGCCTTAATGATGTACGTTTTTTGCATTTCTAAATTTTTAAAGAGTAAATGTTTCAGGATGGACTACGACAAAACATAGGACATGGCACGGGAATTACTGTAACTGATAAGCTTTTATTTTGATCAGAATACAGATTTATCATCATTTTGACCAATTCATCAGGAGTATGACTCAACATGGGAAGTAATGACAGAAAGAAATTGTAAAACAGAGAGGGGAGTGGGTATGAACTTCGTTGGATTATTGTGTAGTTCAGAATCAAAGTCAGATAATGTAATATCAAAAAATTAAGATTAATATAATGTTTAGTATGAGTTTATAGTCAGAAGACTATCAAATGAAGTACTTTTCTCTGCGTGCCAATATTTGTGTTTTTACCATTTCCTGATTACCGATTAAAATTTCGAAAATTATAAAGTTTAATTGCTGCGAATAAAGGTATATCTTGTTTTGCAACAATTAATTTTCCTTAGAAGCCTAAAACCTGCTGATTAATGGATTCGATACTATGCCAGACAGTTTTAGCAATTGTTGATTAATTATTCCAAATGATGTTTTCGCAACTTAGCAATAATTAATTTTCAAAAATGTCGTTTTTACCTGGTCTTCTTCATATCTTATCTTCAGTTTCTTCTCACTCAAGATATTCACAATTTTCATGACGATTCCAGATTTGTAAATTTTTCTGGCGAAATCTTCCGATTCACAGCAAGGTATCCGAATACTGCGACACACTTCACGATAGAGTGACCACTTCTCAGCGTCGCTGTCTACGTTGACATGCACCGAATCCAACAGTTTTAAGTAACATTCAATAACAACGGTTCTGTTGATGAAACATACCAATTCCAAACGACCAGATTTGTCAAATATTTCTGTTTCAAAGATATCTGCCATTGCGGATAGTATATAGCGACTAAGTATGCCATCATTTTGGTAAAGCTGTAAAATTTCAAGGTCGACAACGTGTTCGTTCAGGTGGTGTTTTCTAAGCTGCAATTCCTCGCGTCTAATCTTCTCTTGGATCAGCCAAATTTCCAATCGTTCTGAAATGTTGGATCCTTCACATCAGATTTACGGTTGTCTTTTGGAACAGAACTTTACCTGACAGACAGAATGAATAAAATAAACAGTGAGTTAACCAGAGATTGCTTGTTGATAACTTACAGGTTTATAAGCAGTTCAGGTACGCTATTTGTCAGAACTGACACCAAAATGTATGGGGTCATCATCTGGGACTGGGGAATTTTTTAATAAAAAATTGTCACAGGGACCAAAGCAAAAAACTACGTCTCTACATACGAGAAAGGGAAATACTTTTTAAAAAAAAAAGGAAAACCTTGTTTTTGAAATCACAAGGTCCCTTTAAAGGTTTGCCAAGTGATTAAATTGATTTCTGGGGAAGTCCGAAGGAAATGGGTATGGCAACAATTTTTTTCCCCCATTCCGGCAGAAATATTTATTATAGCGGTTACCCTGAAAAAATTATTTTGTCCGGTAGAGTCAAAGCAACAACAAAACTGTAGTGACAATAAATAAAATATAGAGAAAAAAGTCAGCAAACGTTACAGTTGCTTGCCTTTAACATTGAGTCTTGTGAAAATAAGTATATCTTTGCATATGCACATCACTGACTTCAAAGTTACACAACCTTCAGAGATAAATTCAGAGATAAATTTAGTTAAGTCAATGTCCCTGCTAGATGTATAGCACGTGGCTTTAGAAAATACATCAGGGGATGACTGATCTTAACAATGCTGGCTACCCTTTCCTTGTATTTTCCTTCAATCTATCACGGCATACTATGATATAGTATTGCTAACTTTTGAAATGAACAGGGTTGGTATTCAGTGTGTGAGTATATCATGCGGGCCTTCCCAAAACAGATCTCCACACTTTTTGATTATTTTACCTCTACCTATCTGCAATTTCCTATAAATTTTGTTTTTAATTTTAAAATAACAGTTTTGCCGTTCACCCTACATACCAGGGCAAAACCTCGAGCTACAGTACTGCAGCCAGGGACAGTCTTAGAAATTTTGAGTAACCCCTTGCCAACCATAATGAATTTGAGTAACCACCCTCTCTAACTCAGAAATTTTGACTGACCCCCTCCCCTCTCCACTTAAAAAAGTTCAATACCGATACATGTATTTGTAAAATTTACATAAAATACAGCAATAGTATTTTATCTTTCAAATTCTGGCGTACCCTGCTAGATTATCATCGGTTACCTCATGAAGGTTGAAAAATTTATCTTGAACTTCCAAGCGAGTTTATTTATTTGAATTTCAAAATTAAAAACGGGAAAATTCGTCAGGTGTTGGCAACTTTGACCGCTCCGGCGGACCTTTTTTTTGGAGGTCTGGCTGTCCAAAAATGCCCCCGTACGGCCGAGTACTCGACACCTTCCTTGAAGGGACAGCATTTTTAAGGTATAGAATACTGCAGTATTTCAACAATGGAGGTACCATATAGGTTGTTTTCTCTAGTACAAATTTTTGTGGGACACCCCTAATTTTATTCTTGGTTTTGAAAGAGTGTGGATGACATATTGCTTGAGGAAAGCGAGATCAAAAGTTGAAGTCGAGTTGAGGCGAATACCTGCCTCTGGATTTACAGGTTGAATTGAAAATACCGGTAAATCTTGGGTAATTTTTAATTTCTCTAGTACAAGTGTGGACTGTGACCGCCAATTTGTATTATTGATTTCGACAGAGTATGGCTAAAATATTCCTTAAGAAAAGCTTGAGGTAAAGGTTTATGTCTTTCAGGCGCATACTACGTACCTTTAAGTTTACCTGCCTTGGGAGGTTTCGTACCCGATAATTGATTTACTAGGCAATTACATGCTTTAATTACAGGTTGGTCTTGAAAGAGAGTTTACTTATTTCAATTTAAGAAAATAAAACTGGAAAATCCTGCCAATTTTCGCAACTTGTGTCGTGAATGTCAAAAAACACCCCCACAGGACCGAGTACTCGAATCTGCCTCCTTTAAAGGACAGCATTTTCTGAAGCTAACCAAACAATGGCGGTATCCTATACTTGGTTTTCAGGTAAAGTTTACGTGCCTCTGAAGCTGTTGTTTCGATTAAAAATATCGGTAAATCTTGGGTAATTCGAAATGTGTGTTGTACAAAAATTTGCTCGGTGACCCCTAATTTTTCTCTTTGTTTTTGACAGACTATTGTTGAAATATTGCTTTAGGAAAGCTTTAAGTATTTCATTTAGGCGCATACAACCTTACAGCTTATCTGCTTCTGGAGGCGTTTTGCCCAATAATTGACCGGTTTGGCGGCTGCTGTATGTTGAGAAATGGTCAGTTACATTCTTGAATTACAGCTTGATCTTCAAAGCGAGTCATTTATTTGAATTTCAAGAGAAAAAACTAGAAAATTTGGCAACTTTGACTGCTCAGGCGGACTTTTTTTTGGTGTTGATGTCCATAAACGCCCCACACGGACGATGGTCGACTCTGCTTCCTTGAATGGACAGAATTTTCTGAAGCTAACCAATCTATAGCTAGCCAAAACGACGGAGGTACTCTGTACTCAGTTTTCAGGTATAGCGTACCGGAGTGTTTAAACAAAGGAGAAACCGTGATATATGTAGTTGTCAGGTATAGAGTACTTAAGTGTTTAAATAATGGAGGTACCCTATATGTGGTTTTCTCTTGTAAAAAACATTTGCGCGGTGACCCCAAATTTTTTATTTTTTTTATTTTGACAGGGTATGGTTGAAATATTGCTTGAGGAAAGCCTGAGCCGAATTTTAAGGCTTCAATTAAGGAGTATACTACCTTAAAGTTTACCTGTCTCCGTAGCTACAGTTTGAATTGAAAATATCTGTAAATCTTGTGGAGTTGTAATTTCGGTAGTACAAAAATTTAAAAAGTGACCCCCAATTTTGATTTTGATTTTGACAGTGTATGGCTGAAATATTTCTTGAGGAAAGCTTGAGCTCAAGCTTAAGTCTTTCTTTGAGACGCATACTACCTTAAAGTTTATCTCCCCTGGAGGTTCTTTACCCGATAATTGACCTGCATGCTTGGTGGTTGTATGTAGAGAACAGGTGAATTACATGCTTAAAATACAGCTTGAACTTCAAACCGAGTTTATTCATTTGAATTTTAAGAGAAAAAATAAAATTCGGTCGACTTCGGCAACTTGAGTGCTCCGGCAGACCTTGCTTTTTTGTTGAGATGCCCAAAACGCCTCCACACGGCCGAGTACACGACTCTGCTCTCTTGAAGGGACAGCATTTACTGAAACTAACCAAAACAAAAGTGCACTTGGTTTTCAGGTATAGATTACCGGAGTGTTTAAACAATTGAGATAGCCTATACTTTGTTTTCTCTAGTACAAATATTTGCGAATTAAACCCCAATTTTTATTATTGGTTTTGAAAGAGTGTGGGTGAAATATTTGCTTGAGGAAAAGTAGATCAAAAGTACAAGTCTTTGATTGGGGCGCACACAACATTAAAATTTACCTGCCTCTGGAGCAGCAGTTTGAATTGAAAATATCAGTAAATCATGGGTAATTGTGATATCTGTACTACAAAAATTGCACGTTAACTTCCAATCTTGAATTTGACGTGGACAGAGTATGGTTAAAATACTTGCTTGAGGAAATCAAGCTAAAGGTCAAGTTTTTCATTGAGGCACATACTACCTTAAAAGTTTACCTCCCTCTGGAGGCTTTATACTCAATAATTGACCTGCTGGGCGGCTGTATGTTGAGAAATGGTCAATAACATGCTTGAATTAAATCTTGAACTTCGCGTTTAATTATTTTGAATTTCAAGAGAAAAAACGGAAAAATTATTTTCTGTAGCCTGACGATAACAGGTTATAGGTAGTGTCTTTAACAGTAGGAAGGTAAAATTTGGTAAACGCACATGGTATTTCTGAAACCGTGACAAAATGTTCAGTGTCGCGGGTAGGTTGTTCAGAGTGCTCATAATTTAATTTTCCAGGTGAAAGTTCATGAAAATAGGCCTAACATTTGATAACGGAGGTCAGTGTCGAAGGTATACAATTTCATTCGAGATAAATAAACCAAGATTATTTGTATTTTTATTTTTATCCAAAGCTCACGTCTTTGTAAGCACGTCGGCATCTTATTGCCTCCATTATGCCTGAGTAACTTTCCGCGTTTAGGCACATCTCGGAGATACCTGTGGGTCCATAGCTGTGGTGTTTTCAGACGGGATTCCTGCCTTTTACGGGCTGATTTTGCGATAAAAGCCGTTTAAGTCAAACTCAGCCCGTAAAAGGCAGGAATCCCATCTGAAAACACCACAGCTATGGACCCACATCTACATCTTGAGAGTGCGAACAAAGCATGCTACCAGCTCGCTCTCTGAAACACGGTCCTTCCACTGTGATTGCAGGGATGCGAAACGCCCCGTAGCTGGGGAGTTAATGATAGTAAATTTTCTTTAAGTTTGCTTTGTACTGATGATAAAAAGATGATTAATTAAATTAGCATAGAAATCTATCGTGCAACTTTTCTTCCGTATTTCTTGTTGACCGACAGCTTGCAGATATTCCGGTGCCCTAACATTTATTTAGTTTTTTATCTAACTTGTAAATAGTTGTACAAAAGTCCAATAAAGATTTTCCTCACTGTTTTGTGGCAGAAACAGCGACAATGGTTTCACTTATTAAATTACGAATCCCTGTCAAGGCAGCGAAATATAAATGTGATGGTATATTTACACTGGAGGAGCGTCCGGGCTTTGGTGTATAGCGCCCTCAATGTTGAATTTAAAATGCTTTCGTTGATACATTAAATCGTATATATAGCTTGAGTTTCTGATTCAGTTTTAAGCCATGACACTAAGATACGATATTTTTTAGCACAAATGAAAAATGAAGTGGTACAGAATATGAAAACACATAAATGGGAAATTCTAATAATGATTTAACAACGCTATCATCCAGAACTTTGTTATTAATTATCAATATGCTTTGAAAATTCTGATCATCAGCATTCTATTTTTAAGCGTCCTCATTTTCTCATTCAGGCACACATTGATTGAACACTCATGATGTGGTATAGAACTGTATCAGCTATTATAGAGTGTAAAAATTGTTCTGTTTGGCAACTGTAATCCTTATGTTCAGCATTACATCCCAATCAATACTTCAGTACATGTACAGCAGTGGACATTTATATATCATCAGGGTTGTACAGAGAAATAGAAAAAACATCCTCTTTGACCAGAATTGATGGTGACTTATGTAACATGTTTATTTTCCAATAAAGTGATAAATTTGGCAAATTATCTGTCTTGTTTTGTTATGACTGAAGATGATCTGAACAGCGGCAAGAGTGTAAATGTCATTAATGTTGATGTTACACTAAGACAATGTCAGTGACAACTTAGAAAAGCAACAATATATTCAGGCTGGTTTTTTTTCAAACATTTCTGGATGAGACCTGAATCAAGCAATGAAAAAATGTTCCAATCGTCAACTTTTGATGGAGAAACCCGAGCCCCAAAACAATGTCAGAAAATGAACTGTTAACAGCCTTTGTTGTTTTGTTTGTTTGACCTTTCACAAAAGTGTCAACAAAATTTTGAGTGAGTGCTTTGCAACTTTGCCAAACAAAAATCTATAAGAGCAGTCATATAATATTGAGAATGCAACCAGTTATTGCAACACTAATGAATCATGCAACGGAAATTGTAGAGTCTAGAATGGTGAGTTACCTGACAAATTATAAACTCTGGGCCTGATATTTATTTTGTACACAATCAGATAAAATAAAATCCCAAACAATACATACAAAAGACTGACAAGACTCAAGCATTTTCTCTGGAACTGAAACCTTTCAAGCTCCATTAGCTGTAATTTTGATTTTTTTCCAATATTTTTGTCATGTCTGTAAGGCAGAGTTTTTAGTTCTACTCCAAAAATCACATCAAAATGCCCAGTATTCAACAGGGTACTGCAATGCCCGATACCAGTGAGGGTAACTGAATTTTATTTCAGACTGGAATTCATTTGTCAACAATAACATTGTATACAATACAGTGTTTGTAGGACTTATATATTTTTATTCCAACTTACTTTTTGGAGAAGTATTTTTTCATAAAGTCAATTGTACATTGTCATATCAAAATTACCATAAATTCCTTTTAACAAAATACAAAAATATTTGTTAATTTTAATGTTGCTTTTTGGTACTGAGGTTGACCCTTTTTCAGAAATTAATGCTTCATTTATAATATTAATTAGAGGAAAGAGAAACCAAACTGACTAATAATTGAAGTACTTTTGTACATGCTGGTTAGACCTGAGAAAATAATTCTTCCTCAGGATTTGCTTTTGAAAAGCTAAAGAGGCTGTGAGCAAATTTTTTTTATTTATTTCCTTTTGACTAGTGACATTGTAACCCATGACTTGGATTCTAGATTTTACAAACTGTTCACAATAATAGAGGAATTACATATACAGGCAGTATTGACAGAATAAATTCTGAACATTTCCACATGGTCCAACATTAAAACAAAAACACTGTGAAAATATACTTGACATTATTCCATATAAGTTGCAATACAGAACTACTTATGAGCTATAATTTCAAATATATTTCCAAATTGGCTAAAGTTGAAGCAATGTTATTCAAACAAAATCACATACAGTCAAACCTGTGTATAGTGGTCAAGGGATCAAGAAAATGTGACCACTGTCTATAGAAGGTGTGTGGCATGACTGTAGGTGGTGTGTTGACTGATACATTTAAGAACAGATAACAGCAGAAACAAAGTTCAAAACCATAAATCTAATAATATATGGATGTAATTTGGAAAGAGTCATTTTGCAGCCATAAAATCAGTTCATATTTCTTGCTTTCCATTCTAATCATTTTTGGTGGATGTCATTCAAAGTTAGATATGCTGACCATTTATATACTGGTTTTGATCCAAATTGGAGCAATTCCATGTAACCAATGACAACATAACAGAGGTGGCTGTTCTGTAGAGGACCTTTCACATGTAAATACCACTGCTGTGTGCAAGGTAACCACTCTAAAGAGTGACAGCTCTGTAAGGGTGATCGGTCTGTAAGATTTGACTCTATGAGTTCACTAATTGATAGTTCATTAGCATGCACCTTCAGCCACAAAACTAGCTTTTTTGATTCTCTGCAGAACTAATATTTGACAGTGAAAATTTTATGATCAAGAATGTCTATTACATAATCAAGATGTTATCAGATTTGAGTTTGCATCTACATCGATGAGTATTTGTTGAATATTTGGTTCCAGGAGATATGACTGTTCAAGCACAAACATGACTCAGTAGTGTTCTAAAGACTATGTATGCAAACAATAATATGTTCACATGATAATTCAATAACAATATACTTGATTGCACAAATAATGCTACAAATATAGCAAAAATTTTAATGTGTAAATGAGTTGTAGTTATTCAATGACAACAATAAGAAATTTTATAGAAATACTCTAATATTAAATTTTTATGTTAAAAATAAAGGCAAAATATAATGATATATTATTATAGAAAAAAGTAGTTTTCTTCAAAGATAAGCTCTTGAATAAATCCTTGACTGAATCTAAAAATGTTAAACTGATGGACAGACTACAGGGGAAGAAATCAGTCCCCTGGGGCGGGGAGGGAAGGGTTTTTTGTGCAACGGTTTACTTTATTTGATTTTATTAATTTTGACTGTGATATTTCAAATAAAGAGTTCAACTCCAAACCATCTGACTGCTTTCTTTAGTACTACAAGTAATTTTATTAATTTTGACTGTGGTATTTCAAATAATGATTTCGACTCCAAACCGTCTGACTGCTTTCTCTATTACTACATGTCCATATCTCCTCTCAAATCTGTGTATAAATCATTGTAATTGCTCCAAAAACATTGCCAACTTGCTAACCCGCTATCCATACAGCCGTCCCACACGCAGTTTTATAGTGCATGAATGGTGTACATCACTGACTCTGACATCTGTGATAGCTCCAGTTACAATGTTGTAAGACTGACCAGTGTCCTGACTCTGGACAGGGTGACCAGGCTCAACCATGTAGTTTTGGGTCTGTTCTGGGATCATCAGGTGGAAACCATAGCAACACAGCTGGACCTTGGTGTTCATCAAGTCTTTATGGAATGTTTTCAAAATGTCTGGAAAAGGAGAGATTAAATGAAAGAAAGGGACTTTGTTTCTGACATTCAAGATGAATACAGAGGTGATGGTATAATCACTCATGGATCAATTTCTTGATTTTAGTCACACTACTAATTGTACTGATTCCCCATCAATTAATAAAGACAAAAGGTATGTTCATTATATCTGTAAACCACAGTTTCATCGATCTACTCCAAATTTGAAATCATATTGAAATACCTATATGTTCAAACTGTCAACACGGCTTGTATGTGTGCTATGTCCCATGTTGATGCTGAACATTCAATTCTCTGTATGACTTGGAATTCATTTGTCAAAAAGAAAGTTTCATCTTGTACATGATACAATGTGATGTCAAGTTTACAACATTTTGGTACACTTTAAGTGGCAGAAGAAAGAAAAGTTCTTGTTTTCAAGACTATAATTGAACAAAATATTGAAAAATGTATAGATTTTTAATGTGTCCCGACTTTTGACACTGATCATTTTTTACCTCTGTAAAAGCATTGTCTTTAGGCTTTACATCACAAATAACATGATATCAAAATATTATGAAGGCATTACTCAAGGGATCTCTTGACTCTGACATTTGAGAAAGTTGAAATGATCTTTAGTAATGATAGAAAGTTAAAAATGATCTATAGTGAGGTTATACTCAAAGATTGGTGATTGAGTGACTTACCAGAATATAATTTTATATTATTCATACAGATCATTCTTGATGTTATAAAGACACGATGATTTTGTTGGTTTGCAATTTGTTAATGCATTGGTGGGTTTGTGACCACACTCAACGATGGCTGCTCTCCTATCAATAGTAGAATGGCCGGCCCTAATTCCTAGAATTACAAATCATAAACAAAATATTGTATCGAGAAGATTCTTTGAAATTAGAAGTAATCATTGTTTTTGTGCTCTTATGTACTGGATTAGTTTTATCAGTAAATTACATACAGAATATATTAACTTTCTCAATATTTCGCAAAGTGTTCACTGCTCTTGTCCTGAAGTTTTAAAATACGTGAAATATTTGTAATTCCAACATTGAAAATCCTCTCTCCCTTTCAAAGTGTGTTTAATCAACTGCTGGTAACTCTAGCAAGCAGTTCAAGCCTTTCATCTGGAAAATTAACAAAACATCAGTACAGTTCAACTTTTCTAAAACTGAATTAATAACATTCTACACTATTTTCTTGCATCAGTGGGTGTTTAAGGTATCTAAATTGAAAGACTTAAACTTCTGCTTTTAAATCTGTCCTTTCTGAAATTGCAAATAAAAAATCGAGCATCAGTGCAAAATTGAATTAACAACAAATCTTTTACTGACATTTGAAGCTCAAATTGGCCGCCGACCCTGTGTTCACCCTATTGAGGCAAATTAAATTACCGATAATCCATCAAACACTCTCTTTAATCCTTGAGCTTCACAATGGCCAAAAGGGACAGGATAAAAAAGTATCATAAAAGTCTTAGAGTTCAAATATCTCCTGAGCACATTCCACCTTAAACATTGAACTTCCTGAGCAAACCGACCATCCTATTTGCCTTTGTAGACATCACTTTCCTTTGTTATTTGAAATTCTATTATGTTTGATTTGTAATTATTAGGGGATTTTGAATAATCCCTATAACATCCACTCTGCCTCAGTTTGCTTGTTATGCTACACATATTCTGTGATGCAGTAAAAATGTGATATCTGTTCTTTCATATATTTTCCAGTGGTTTAAAAACTACCTTCTTAATTATTCTTGTTTCAATGTTTAACTAAATCAATCTCACAATACAAAGCACACAAAGACAATACAACATGAAAATATGTTATGGCTATGTACGTTTTGATACAAACAAGATAAATATCCTCTGTTTGATTTCATTATTAGTCTGTGGCAAAATTCTGAAGAGGTTATAAGTGCTGTAGACCTCTCCGCTTCACATACTTCTTTGTGTTCCAGCGTATGATACAAATTGCAAAAATAAAACAAATTAGAAGAAATTTCAAGAAGCAAATTTTTTCCTAAAAATTTTATTATGCCTTTTTCCACCCTTTGAGCTGATTAGAAAACTTCATTGAATTGCAATCAGTCTGTTGCACAGGTCACAACTAAAAAGAGATTGTCGCAATGTTTAAACTTTATAAAGAAATGTTAGATCTCTTCAGTGTTTCATTTTAAAGCCCCTTTTTTGACATTCAAAAAACATTATAAGCTCCAAATTAATTCTCTGTGAATTACTTTAAGGTTCCAAGACAAGAAATTGACCATTTTAAACTAACAATTCTCTAGTGTTTAATAAGCTCAGAACCCCCGTAAATTGTATATTTTCGGAAAGCCTAGATATAGAGGAACATTTTGGTTACCATAGTGTCACCATTGTTTACATAACTATCATGTGACAGGTAATTTGCATAACCTTTCAAAAATCGGTTTTCCCTATGTTTTGTTTCAATGCTTTGAGATATGTGGCTGAAATTCATGTGAGTGCAAGCTATCCTACAGGTCTTCAAAAGTGTGTCTCAGAATTTTTTTAAACCTTCTTAAACAGTTTTCATGCCAGAAAAACTTCCAGAGCAGTGAATTTTACCATAGTTGATTTCTTTAAAATTGTGCTCCAAAAAAAATAAGCAAGATATAAAAAATCTGAGACACACTTTGAAAAAGCATTGTGACAGCTTGCATTCCAGCAAGTTTGAGTCAGATATTTTGAAGTATTGAGACAAAACATAGGGAAAACCGACTTTTGAAAGGTTATGCAAATTATCTTGTCACGTGATAGTTATGTAAACAATGGTGACACTGTGGTTACCAAAATGTTCCTATATATGTAGGCTTTCAGAAAATGTATACTTTACGGGGGTCTGAGTTTATTAACCGTTAGAGAATTGTTAGATAAACAAGCGACCTAGCGGCCGATACAGCTCCGCTGTGTTTATGTACAGAATAACTATTTTGACACATGTTGATGAAGAAGGTGGAAATCTTTGATAACTCAATGCAGTGGCCAGAAAAATGTGGCTAAAATAAGCTGCAAAAATACAAAATTGAAGATTTCATCATACTTTGAATATATCACATCCGATCATCCCTAAGAACATGTCAACCAAAGCTATCTGATGAGTAGTTTTTTGAAAATAAAATATTCTGACCAAAAATGGCAACAATTGCCCCCCAAAAATAAAATTGCAGATTTCATCATAATTTCAAAATATCACACTTAGTTATACCAAATTTCAAAGCTGTTAGACAGTACTTTTTGAGAAACGCATTTTTTGACCAAAAATGGGAAAAATTGCCCCAAAAATTCAAAATTGCAGATGTCATCATTATTTCAATAAATATCATTTAGTTCATCTATGGAAACCTGTATACCAAATTTCAAAGCTATCAGATAAGTAGTTTTGGAAATACACATTTTTTGACCAAAAATGGCAAAAATTGCCCAAAAATACATAAATTACAGATTTCATCAGAAATTCAATATATATTACTAAGCTTATCTGTAGAAACCTGTATACCAAATTTCAAAGCTATCAGACCAGTACTTTTTGAGAAACACGTTTTTTGACCAAAAATGGCAAAAATTGCCCCAAAATTACAAAATTGCAGATTTCATCATTATTTCCATAAATATCATTTAGTTCATCTGTAGAAACCTCTATACCAAATTTCAAAGCTATCAGATGAGTAGTTTTGGAAATACACATTTTTTGACCAAAAATGGCAAAAATTGCTCCAAAAATACAAAATTACAGATTTCATCAGAAATTCAATATATATTACTTAGTTCATCTATAGAAACCTGTATACCAAATTTCAAAACTATCAGACCAGTACTTTTTGAGAAATACATTTTTTGACCAAAAATGGCAAAAATTGCCTTAAAAATGCAAATTTGCATATTTCTGCACAATTTGAACAAATCTGAAATAGATCATCCCTAGGGACATATGTACCAAATATAAAAGCTATCTGACCAGTAGTTTTGAAGAAGAAGATTTTTAAAGATTTTTTTACCAAAAATGACAAAAAATGCCTTAAAAATACAAATATGCAAATTTCACCACCATTTGAACAAATCTGATTTAAGTCACCCTAAGCAAACTGCATATCAAATTTCAAAGCAATCGAACGAGCGGTTTCAGAGAAGAAGATTTTTTTACCAAAAACACAAAAAAATGCCCCAAAAATACAAATATGCAAATATCACCATGATTAGAACAATATGAAGTAAGGTCCACCCAAGTGAACTGCATATAAAATTTCAAAGCAATTGGACTTGTGGTTTCAGAGGAGAAGGCAATTGTTGACGGACGACGACGGACGCCGGACGACGGACGCCGGACGACGCCGGACGACGACGGATAATCAACCTATTTGATAAGCTCCGCGTCGCTGACAGCGGAGCTAAAAGGTCACATTTCTTGTCTTGGAACCTTAAGGTAGCTTTCCACCTTTGCAATGACCTATTTCAAACGTGAATTATGCCATCAAGATGTGTACTTTTACCCAAGTATTATATATCACCTGAAAGCTATTTCTATGAATATTTTTGTTTAATCAAGAAAATTAGTGTGCGATGATTTTTTTGAAGATCTTAGTGAAAGTGTAAAGAACATGGAAGGTCTCACGTAAAAAAGTTTAAGTCTGAGCGGAGAGGGGCTATTGTTTAGGTGTTAACGGGCAATTGGTCTTCAGAATACTGGCTACAAAACCGTGTCTCAGATTTTTGAAAAAGGCCTTAGTTTTTTCACATCGTTGAGTCAAAGTTTATCCACCGATTGGTCTAACAATGCCGCCTAATTAAGCAGCAATAACTCAACTTTAAAAATCTTCATAAAGAAACTGAGACACGGTTTTGGAGACAACCTACTTGACAAACGTCTGTGAAAATCTGGTGAACTTCCGTTCACGCGTTCTCGAGTTAAACTCTTTTGAACGTGCTGCAATGTGACAAAATGCCGAACTGAGAAAAAGGCGATTTAGTAAATTGGTTCGGTTTTTTCCTTTTGAATGGCAATAAACAATGTACTCAACCGACAAAACACTAAAACCAGATAGTGAAATCAAAGTGTTCAACTTCAACAGTATATTCACTCATTGAAACCAGTGTCAGTGGTCGAAATGAGGCTAAAAAGGGTGAATTTTGGGAGCGTTGTACTCTTTTTAGAGCGCAATCTACACAGTAGCTGATGAGTAAATAAACTTGGGGAGTGCCAGGGAAGGGATTATGCAAAATCTGTTGACTGATTAGTTGTACGGTTTAAATAGAGTATTAACTGTTCGACCTAACTGTCGGAACTGCTACGGCATCTCGATGCCGTCTACACGAGCGCTTAGACTAATTACCGCCATGACAATGAACAGTGTAAGTTTATGGCAGCATTCGATTCGACCTCTGAAACGACTCACGGCTGCGGAATGAAAGCGAGCCCGATGAGTGATATAGGGAAAACAATATTGGCTGACAACAAAAATATCTGCGTTTGTATGTGGATGTACATTTGCCGTGTCTGTGATCATGGAGATAAAAAGAACAGTTCCATGCCGTGATTCATTACGGTTAGGGTAACCGAGGATTCAGTGAGCAGCCATTTTTTAGATCTTCACGCGCCTTGAAAACCGATAAATACTAATCAAACTACGAGCATTTCTGAGACAATAGTTCGTCCTCACTCTGTACAGCATTTCTGTGGGTGAAGACCGTTTCTGGAGTCATTTATGCTAAAATGAACCAATCGCCTGTCGGCGGCATAAAAGTCAAAGGAGAGAAGTTGAGAAAACATGAACATAGAGAAAAGTTCGTCATTTCATCAAGCGCAAGTTGCGTGCAATAGACCGCTCGTCAAGCGTCATACGTCACAGATAGATCTATATTACTCTCTGCTGTCGTTCGTATCCAACATGAGTACCATCGATTCCAGGCGAATATATGATATCAGACCCGTCTTCATTACATGTAATCTCAGTATTAGGATGGTGTTTTGTACTGTATTCAAGTAGTTAGCCCGTAAGCGTCTCATTCAATGGTTTACCGACCAATGATGACATGTTGATGAAAACTCAGGGCAATTACGTTATTACGTTGTGACGATCAAATTCATATTGAAATGTATCTTCGGTCCTGCAGCATTTTGGCTACTGCCATGATAACTGATAACAATGTTGTCGTGTCCATTTAGTCTAATTCCATAAAATCATTTGATTCACATTCATCCGGTGTACGATGAACATTTGTTAGTCGACGTACTGTTTTTACCTTGTCAAGGTCGGTTTCTCATTTAGTGGTAGGGTGGTTGCATTGTACAATTTTTGGGTAATAGCGCGGTCCGGAAACAAAATGGGACAAGGAAAAACGGGACCGCGGGATTGAAACGACTTCGACATTATCAGTTCACTGCCATTGTGCCAAAACGTCTGCAAACCAAAGCAGTATTGTTTTGTGGCGTGTGATTTCTGCATCGCTACGTATTTTGCCTTGGGAAAATTTGCTGTCACTGTCCTGAAGCCCATGCAATTTGTTTCCACCTTGTATTTTCTAATCCCAAGTAGTTCCAGTGCCGCAGTTTCTGATATTTCATTTTTATTCATAAATTGTTCAACTTACTTAGTATTCTCATCGAAGGGACAATGTCGGGCTTCTAGACCTTTTGGCGCAAAGTCGTTTCGGCCGCACAATTTCCGACCCCAAGACGTTAGGCAACGCGACCAAAGACGTTTCGGCACTACCTGGTTGGGGAACTCGTGCCAAATGTTACAAATCAAAACACTGAGAATTATAGTGTCAGCATTCACATGCTTTAAAGTTTGTGAGAACATGGTGAAAAACCGTGAGAAAAGAGTTTCATATCATTTTCAATAGCAATAGCCGCCGACACTGTCAAAGTTTGAAAAGCAGCGCCTAAACGGCACTGTAAAAGTCATACTGGTCAGAACGCAAAGGTCACGCTTATGAATATGACTGGTCTGTCAGTTACCAATAAGTTTGAAGGGAAAAAACTAAATCGTAACGGGGGTGTCGAAATGTCTTGGGGCCAAAAGAAGCCGAAAACTTCGGCCAAAAGAGGCCGAATGTTGCTTGAATGTTGAAGATGTGAAGGGTGTCTGTTGCGGTATTCAAGTGTTCCCGCTGTCACTAAGGCCGCCAGTGGAACGTACCATTTATGTATACGGGACAGCCTCTTCAAAGATGTTTAACATTACGAAACTTATCAACCACTCCTGGTGCTTTTACAAAAGCACAAAAATGTCCCAGATAAAACATTTAGTGCGTGGGCCATTTGTGTAATCTGAAATTGTACCGTCAACAATGTCATAAGTCTGACCTTGTCCGATTGTGTCGATAAATTGTGATCTTTTGTGAGCGGCCACCCCTATGAGAAAAACGGTAAGACCCACCTTTCGACGCCTAATTGCCAGGTACACACTATGGTCTTGACCCACGCAGTGAACGGTAGGTGTTAATGGGATTTTCACAGCGGATGTTGTCCAAGTGCATGTGAATACCGTGACGCTGCTTGCTTAGCGTAATCCCTTGTCAATCAAGACCTTAACGGTAGTCTCAAACGCCAAAATGTACACCTGTGCCTCTCATACATTTTTATTCCAAAATTTCACCCAAAAACAGGAACTTCACGACCAAGATATTCTACACACAAGGAAGATCAATATTATAGGAATACTTTTCAGGGATAAAAGAAAAATCGTGTTTTTGACTCAAAATACCAAAACAAAGGTGGAAAGCTACCTTAAGAGTGATATAGTTGTTTATGTATTAACGTTAGGGACGATTCAGAATTTACTTCCAGGGGGAGGGTGGAGGATTTTCTATTTTCTTGGTGATTTTTTTCCATGGCCCCCCTAGTAAATTATAGAAAAAATCTATGGCCCCCCCCCATCTTTCCTGTTTTTTTTCCATGGCCCCCCCTAATGTATACATGCATGCTTATACGGTACATTATAGACATATCTAATCTAACAAGTTGCAGGAACTATAGGGCCTAGTGGACATTAATCGATAACAAATCATTTCAGGGTTATGTGACTATAAAAAGAATGATTTGCAGGGACTGCAAGTGGCACACTTTTGGAAAGGGTAGCAATAAACATATCTGGTTGTAAATTTCTAAAGAAAAGTTAATTACTAAATATGAATACTTTTTTCGTTATGTCTCACTGATAGAAATGATGCACACAAAGACAAGCAAAGATGTCAGTTAGAAATGGTGAACAGAAAATCAGGGAGCAGATAATTGGCAAAGTGATATATATCTTGAAGTTTAATGGTACATCATTTGCAGATATCCAGATATTTCTGGAAAGTGAGATGTACATGTACATGCACACGTTCAGCATACATTTTCATTTGATGATGCTGAATATTTGCAGACTCACGGTGAAGTTTTAAACATTAGGAATTAAAATTGGTGAAAGCCAACTTGTTTTTAATTTTCTCTTTTTTTTCTAATTTGGTTATCATAAAACCAAGTAGCTGCCACTGAAAGCAAAAATGCTGAGGAATTTTTTAGAACATTTCTTGGACAAAACACCTTATCCAAAACATGAATTCACATTTTATTCTGCTCATTCCATTCACAATCCAATGTTCATATTAAAATGCAGACAACCCTGTGCAAGTCAAAATTCACATTTTGTCAGCAGTATTTTTCAAAATGACAGAGCATGCATATTTCAAATTTTTTTAACAAACTTTAATTTTAAAATAGTCATGATGCGCATGTTTTCAGATGACACGAAACAATAAATGTTAATTTGTTTTTTTGCCTTTTCTGCCAGCCGCCACTGTGAAATCTTTGATTATACATATCAGAATGAATGGGACACATAAGTATTAGCATCAATACACAATGTGTAAGCCTATCCACATTTCTCCTAGCCTCATACTGAGATCACTTCTTGGACTACAGCAAATTTCTTGTGTACACAATATTTCAACAATCCGACACCATAGCATTGGCGCAGTGCCACATGATCTTCTGGATGCACATACAGGATTATTGGAAAATCAACCCTTTTGTAAATTTTTCACCATATATTTTTGACAGTAATACATAATATTTTTATTTTCAACATTAAAAAACTATTCGCTGAAAAGCACCTTGAAGATGAGACGGCCATAAATTTATTTTCAAAAAGTTTATAGTAGATGTAAGCACTGTAAAAAGTTATGTAGAACATTTAAAAAATTTAGAAAGGGTAAAATTGATGAGAATGAAACATAGAAAAAAGGAGCAGAAAAGAAGAGTAGCAGTAGCAGTAGTTTACTCAAAGGATGAAGTGGGTGTATATTTGGGGTAAAAAACCTCAATTTTTGTATTAATGATAAAAATTTATTTAATTCAAAATCTAGACAGTATTTTCTGAAATGTAATATTTCACTTGAAAGGAGAGTATTCATGTAGAAAAAACAACTATTTTATTTGGCATTATCCATCCCCATTTTAAAATTGTAGGGGTTTAAAAACTGACACTCTAATAATTGATTAAAATCATGATCAGCAAAATTAAAATGCCTCTTATTCAAAATGCCTCTTATTAAAAATGTAAGAGCTTTATTGCCAAACAAAACCAATTGATAGTTGTTGTGTTATATAGCATTTAAAAAACATAATGTGAAATTTCAGAAAATTTGACCCAGCCGGAGTGGAGTTAAATTCTTTGGAAATTTTGAAATTGGGAGGCAAAAGAAGCCAAGAAATCGGGTGATTTGCATACATTTGCATAAATTAACACTTCTTTATCATGCAACTTTCAACTGCTTTACAAGCTACAAGGTAAACCCAACCTTAAAAAGACATTTGCTGTAATTTTTAGCATTTGTTCAATGTTCATCTCTGTGTATCAGCATTTGTTTGTTATTCTATCACTACATAGAACACCCAATGCTGTATTTAGCAACATACCAGTGTGAACATAAATGACCATTGTTATTGTTGATAAATGAATTCTAGTCTGGACTTGATCTGAGATGCTCTTTTCAACAAAAACAACCCTGACTGTTCACTGTATGGTTTGTATTGACATGCTAAATACTGGACATTTCATAACGCTTCAGGGAGGAGAACAAGATACTGCTATAGATGCATAAAACAAACCACTGTGAATATTACCGAATTTGGCAGCTAAAGGAGTTTAACTAAACATGTTGAGTTTATCTGTCACCCAGGTAGCGTCTATGGTTCTCTTTGTAGAGATCAGAAATTCTGGGCAAATATTGAATTGATGTTTTTTTTCCTTGGCCCCCCCTAAAAGATTGTGGTATTTTTGTCTGGCCCCCCCCTAAATTTTTCTTGGGAAAAATGGGTTGGCCCCCCCCCCCTGAAAATCCTCCATCCCCCCCCTGGAAGTAAATTCTGAATCGTCCCTTACAACTTTACATCATTCTGTTGGTAAACCTCATTAACGATTCTAGTCACAACCTACATTGTGAATATTCATTGTCCTCAAGTGAACTGTGATAATGGCTGCTTGCACCATGTGACTTGAATGGGGTACAAAGGTCAATCATGTGACATACTTTTACCCCCGGAAAAAGACCAAAAAAAATTGCACTGTAAGTTCTCCTAAATGTGAAGCTAGTCTTGCAGACTGTGTACAACTTTGAATCACTTGAGGGCTCATTTTGGTGTGTCACAATCAAAAGGTAAGTGTTTCAACAAATCTTATCTTGCGTACCACTACACATGTCTACAGTAAAGAATTCTGCTTGCTCTCAGAAGTTACTAGTACTTGTATTTCTACTTGATGGTTATGAACAACATTAAATATTAACTCTAGTGTAACATTGATTAAATATCTTGATTTCTAATATGATTGATATTAATGTGATTTTTGAAGTAAACTTTCATAAATTCAGGAACCTTCATTTTGAGATGTACCGGTACAGTAATTTCAATGACCTTTGACCTATTGTCAAGTAACAAACCATGGTACTCACTAGTACACCAGATTTGTGTGGCTTGATCACTGCTTCAAAATAAAGTCAGAAATTGTGAAGGCAATTAAGAGTCAATGAGTTCCATCAATGTAAGATTTCCAGGCATCCTGCCTGTAAAAACAATCTATGCAACAATGCCAGCATGCTATGTTAATTTGACACAATACTCTTCTGGACAACTGATTGACCAGAGTTCACAACATATGCACTTGTAATTTTGTTACTTTGGATACTGAAGTATTCTGACCTCTTGTAGTGTTGAAGTTCTCACACATTGGCTATTGAAGTTTTTTTGTGAGCTAGCTAGTGGAAAAATATTGACTGTTACATATAAAAGGGATTGTTGAAGTTTAGATAAAATTTAGATTTCTTTTATAGAACTATAGTATACCTATAGATTCATCAAGTTTACAGCAAAACCTTGAATATTCCAATTAGAGCGATTTTTTCTCGTTCAGCCTTTTGAGTCAAATATTTCCTTCTCCTAAACCTGTCACCTAATTACCTAATTGCATTGAAATTGCATGTGCAGGTGCATAATTTAAGGTGTTTAATACTCAATTTTGAGACGCTGACAATTATAGTTAATTTTAGTTTTCAGAATAGTGAATACCTGGTAAATTTGTCAATGTCTTGCCAAGATCTACACTGCACTGCTTTAGAACTCCTATGTACCAATAACATTTGCATGAAAAATTTTTTGAACTAATTTTATGAATACAGTTAAGTTTAAACTATCACTTTTGTTTGGCTGGCAAACTTTACCAGTTACTGCTGAAAAATTGGCAAATTTTCTTTTCAGAAATAATTTTTTGTGGCTTTCAAATGTTGGTTAAGCTAGGGTGTTTAAATTTTGCGTTTTCTAAATTTTGACCAGTTAGATTGATTATGTCCAAAAACAGATATTCACAGCCAAACTCCTTGTGGAACTCAACGTTCTATAAAAAATGCTGACCAGTATGAGACAGAGATATACTTTGTATCAACATCCATTCGTTGTAATGAACAATGGAGCCTGTCATCATTGAGAGTATTTTTCCAATAGCAGCTTTAATAGTTTAATATGTACCATATATCTAAGCTGTAATGGATGGTAAATCAACATTTTCAGTGAGGCCAAGCAAAATAAAAAGTTTGTTTCTCATCCTAGACAAATTGCAAAAATGATGCGGTGAAGCGTTTTCTTTTCCTCAATTTTTTTTTCTTCTTCAACTAGGAAGAACTTGCAAAAAACATGAAAACAACATAGGAATGGACGTGGGAATAAATGCACAGCAATTGTTGCTTTAGTATTTTTGTAAAGCAACTGTTCCGTGGTTTGGCTTTCAGTGCAGCAATGCACAGTTTTGACAGCCTAATATAACAGTGACACATGTGTACAGTTCTGAATGGAATGTTAGCGTCAGTTATTTTGCTTACAGTTCTGTTTTATACAGCACTGTGTTATGCACTATTGTCGCATATTTTTTTCATTTTATTTCTGCATGATAATTATAATTCATGCTATTTACTTGTATTTAATATACACTTTTGATGAGTGCAGTGTCTTTAAATACCTAGAGATGATATAACTGACCTAAATAAGTTTTGTCCAATGCCTGGATCAATGGAATCTGTAAAATAAAACTTTATTTTTCAATCAGTAATATTGTGAACTGACAGAGTTCAGATTATGTTTCATGAAAATTACCACACAAAGTTACGTTTTTGATTCGTAAAACCTTACTATATGACTTCAGTGAAGTCTGACTGACAACTTTTATCATGATGCAATTTGTAGCTAAAAATACAGAATAAGAATGGCAATCACAATTGATGTGACATTTAAGGCATGATTACAATTAATTATACTTAGTTACAGTCAGCATGAGTTGACATCTGTAGTAAATGTATCTACCATCAGACCTGGAGTATTATGGGATGTCTTGGACATCAACTTGCAGAAGAATTATATTACACTGATCACTTTCTGTACATTGCCAATTTTAAGTTAGACTTGTTGAAGCAGTGTAAACAGAGACGTAACTGTACATAAAACCTGAGACAATGAATTTTATGATTACAATTCGAAGACAATAAATAAGGTTTTCCCTAGCAAATATCCACCAAATATTAAAATTGCAAAAGGACAGTGCGAGAAAAATATATGAAGAAAATTACACAAAAAAGCCAAGACAGAATTTCTCCAAACTTTACATATGCAATCTAAAGATAATTTAAGAATACTTAAGAACAACATCCCTTAGAAGCTAAATATCAAATTTGAAAGCTATAAGACCAGTGACAGAAAAGTTTATTTCTAGATACATACTAAAAATCAGCTCCAAAATTGAAAATGAAATTTTAATCATTATTTGATCAAAAGTAAGAGATGATATATCAAGACAATTTCAAAAGCACATTTCATCTGTGCAGAGAGAGAAGATAATTGAGAAAAAAGTCAAAAATCTATGTCTACAAAGTAATGGTAACTTCATAAACTAAATAAATATTATAATAGGGCCATTCCTGCAAAGATACATGTTGAATTTGAAAGCTGTCAAACAAGCAATATAAAGAGAAGCTGTTTGACTTAAAATATGAAAATTTGTCCACAAAATTGCAAATGCAATTTTTCTCACCATTTAAACTACTCTAAATACAATCATCATGAGTAACTGGTAGATCAAAACAAAACATTTTAGAGAAGCAGTTTAGTGCCAAGTTGACAAAGTCTACTAGAAGCCAGACAATGATGGACAATATCAACCAATGTATTGTAAGGAAGACTTTAGAACAATACCACCTGAAGGTTCTACTGGTCAATGTTTGTTATACATGTATCTGCCTACGGGATACCTGCAACTGATATAGAAATACACAGATATACCGGTATGTCCAACTCAGTCGGTATGAGTCGACTCCTCTGGCCCACCAATAGTCACTAGTGACCTCTTTCATAAATCACAACTGCCAACAACATGGATACTGATATGAATAGTTAGTTAAGTCAACAGCTACAGCCATTTTTGAATTGCAACAACATATATACTGATGTTATAGAAATGGCACTTTATTTCTATCTTGTAGTAGATCTGAAGGACAAGTTTGATTGTAATTGCTGGGTTGCGACAGACAGTATGTCATCTACTTTATTGCATATTAATGAGGTCATAGATCATAGCAGTAGGGTATGTTGAAAGGAAGGAAACTGAGTAAAAAAGCCAGAAATGTAGATCTCAAGTACATGAATTTGGAAAGGTAATTATGAATGGATGGAAAGATTGGATTTTTTGTAGACAAAATAACATGTCATGCTAACAGCTGAGAACTGCCTGGACTTTGGACTCCTATTCTACAAATTACCCAGTAATATGGCAAGCCATATAGTGAATATACTTGTTTAACTGGTGAGCTGCTTCATTATCTTGATAGTAACATCATGCATTCTTTGTTTGTGTCAACGGACATTTAGTACATGTATGAAGGGCATTTTGCAAAAAAACATCTGGGTATTAAAATTAAGTATAGAGGAGGTTGCTCATTACTTCAACTATATGCATGGTAATCATAACCATGCATAATAATCAAAAAGAAAAATTCCAACCAAGAATGTTTGCAAATAGTTGATTTACATACATGTGAGGAACTTTCAACTAACTAGTGAAACATATTTTCGTGACTCATCTCATGGCAAATTATCTTTATAGGTGTGCCAATATAGAAAGTAGGATTGCTTTTATCTCATAGCATCAGCAATATTCCTGCCACTCCTATACATGCCACATTCTCTTTATGTCATTAAAACTTGGTATTGGCATCACTTTTGAAATGAGTCATTAACCCTTTGGGTGCTGTAATTTTTCTCATCAAAATTTAAGTGCAACATTTTACCAATTTTTATGAATTTTTGTATAATCTTTTGATAATTCTAGACTAAATGGACATCACAATTGGCTACAGTTTTACATCAAAATTTTGGCAAAAATTTGAAAAATATGTCTTGGGTTTATTTTATAAAGACAAAAAAATTGACTATGGCACTCAATTAGGGTAAAACTGTTTGAAAAGCTCTACTGTTCAGGAAATCTTAAAATGTTGTTTCATAAAAAAGGGTCACAAGGCAAAGTTTTGGGCTGTGCATCGAAATTATATGTCTAATATTGACCCTCCAAAATAACAATCATTCCACAGAGATCAAAGGTTAATTTGATATCCTACAAAGCATAATAATCAGTTTATTTTATCAGTAAATATGTTTACACAATCTGTAAGCCCGAAAAAAAATTGAACAGTTTTCATTCTAAAATTTGAAGGAATGTACATGTCACCTCAATCTGATTACAATGACTTGTAGAGATGATGTTTTCTTTTATGCTTCTTTGCTGTTCTTCACTGATAGTCTCCTCAGTACAGAACATCAATCTAACGACCATAGAAAATTGCATTAAAATCCTATGCTTTGCAGGAGCCTATCAGGTTGATTTTCTAAATGCGGTGCAAAACATCGCCATATCTTCATTTTCAACCAGACTAAGTCAACCTTAACTGCCTTAGGTTGCTTTTGAGAACTCAAATATCACTTTGCAGAAGTGTTTTGTGATAGCATCCAGTCTAAACTTAGCAAATCAAAGATACTGAAAGCAACTTACATACTATTCCTCAAAATTCAAAGAATTTTGAAAATAATTACTTAAATTATTTTTTTTTCTTTTGATACAGGTTTTTTTTGCAATCAAGTGATTTTTTTCTTTTCTATATTCAATGACAGCCTTAATCTGTGATTAATTTTATGAAATACAGATCCGTTGATGTACACAGTGCAAATTGAAGGATTCTGAAAATGATTTCCTTGTTTTCTCTTTTGATACAGGTTTCTTCTTGTACAAACAAGTCAAGTCATACATTCAATGAGTGCTTGCTTAATCAGTGGAAAAAAATCCTGTGAAACACTGATATTTTGATTTTGATTAGTTGTATGGTGTATGTGTATACAATACTACCTGTGACAAACAAAGGCAACTATGAAAGCACTGCTGTATCAACATCATGGAACAAAGATACTAAAGGTTCAACAACCTGGCAGCTGATCAGTGATTTCTGTGAAAAGACACTGAAGAAGACACCAGCTGAGTTGTCAGCAATTCATTGCACTGTCCTTGATGATGAACTGAGTGAAGAACACAAGGAAGATGCAGCATGGCACAAAGTTACTTTATCCCTGCTACCAGACCTAAATGGTCTAATCCAGCTGAAGATCCACCTGCAATCAATTGGCTTTTACACCATGAAAAATACTATGTGGCACTTGCAAAATTAGAAGATATCACACATGTGGTTGGGTTGTCTGCAAAGACACACAGCGCTGCATCTGCAATACATGAAAGTCTCTTCAAAAATGCCAAACTTCATCTACTCAGTTCCAAACCTGCAGCATTATTTGTTGCAAATTCCTGGAACAAAGATGAGCTGGGACTGACAGGATTTCACAGATATCTTGTCGAAGATTTCTGTGAAAGGAAGGCCAAGGCAGGAGAAGATCTGAAAGCCTACTCTACTGTACTTGACGTCAAAATCAGTGATGACCAGAAGACAGATGCAGAGAGCTGTAGTGTTATCCTGATTCCAGCACAAATAAAGGAATTAGCTGATCCTGAAGATGAACTTCCTGCATTGAAGAGGTTGACACATCATCAAAATACTACCCAGACCTGAGAGAATTGGAAAATATCCAGTATGTGATTGGTTATGGTCAAACAACAGGTCTTGCAGCAGCTGATATCAGAGCAAAACTCTTTCCTGGTGCAAAGTTAGTTCTCATCAATCATGTCTGCCCAGAACATAACTGTCTGCAGACTATTAAGAGTTTGCAAGACTTTGAAGAAAAGATGCTGACAATGGCAAGTAAAGCAGACCTGATATTTTCCATTGGACCTAAGATCCATCAGTACTTTCAGAATGCGTACAGGGCTGAGGTCAATGGTAAATACTTGTCAGAGATTCCACATGAAGAGATTCTCCCAAGACCTGTCAGCTGTCAGTTGGGAAGGATCCTAAAGAAGGGGAATTCAACAACACCACATACTGACATGTGGTCAGATTGATACACAACAAGCCCTAGAAAGATGTGATGTCATGGCAGCTGCCATTGGTACTGCAGCTAACCTAAGGAAGGCCAATTACACAAGTACTCCTCAATGGAAGATACAGGGTGTAAATCAACAAGCAGACAAGACTACTGAAAAGCTTCTATCTGATAAAATGCAGTGTCCTTATATCAAGCCTACACTTCATCCTGGACATTCAGTTAAAGCTCTGCTCAGATCTCTACAACAGTCTCACCTCTGTCTGCCTGCACCATGGTACATTGATTATAGCTTTTATGGATTAGAAGCAATGGTATCTGGTTTACCAACAGCTGTCTATGAGGACTCCCATATAGCTTGCTTCATCATGAAATACTTTAAGGAACATGCAGATAATGCTGTTGTAAGAAGTCCTGCACAGAACCTATCAGAGAAGATATTAAAACATCTGGCAGACACAGCTCTGGCTTTTAAACAAGCAAAGAAACTGAAGACAGACTTACTGGAGAGTAAAGTCATATCAGAAAGCTATGCTAGGTTTACGTCCATGATAACTACAAGTGTTCAGCAACGATCTGGAGAAGAGAGTAAAGATAATGAAGTTGGGCAAGATGATAAAGGTATTCTGGTCATTCAAGTTTCTGCATTTACATCGATCTCATTTGACTTTTTAATTATCATACACCATGTACATCTGGAAGTAAATTTAATTTCTTTTTCACAATTGATAAGACTTCATATATTTAGTGGTATTGTTTACACCATTTCATGATAAACACTTTCAATATCCGATATCATGAGTGTAATCAATGATCAGCAGCTAAAGCTATGTGTGTTACAGAATCTTTGAGACCCTGTTTATTTTTGTCCCATGATGCTCTAATGTTTTCATTACTTCACTTTCACAGACTCTCTTGATGTACATGTAGGTTTAGATGAGTGTGTATATGACAAACTTCTAAAAGAGCTAGAAGAAGTATTTAAAGCCCTTCCTGCGAAACAGAGACAGAAAAAGATGGCAAAAGTGAAGGCTGCATGGAGAGACTGTAAAAAGGCACAGAAACGTAAAGTAGAAGAGGTAGTGGCTAATGAAGATGGCAGTGGAGATGTAACGAAACTTTGCAAGAAGATACTTGGTGATGAGGTGGATGCCAAAAGCTTGACAGAAAAGTCCTTGGGTATCATACTTAGTTTACTAACTCTTTATAATCTCTACAGAGTAAAGCAGACTTGTAGATGTGGAAGTCTGGCCAAAGCATTTGAACCACTACTGATAACAGATGAAATGAGAGACATTGCTGCAGAAGTTGGAATCAAACTGAAGTTGAAGGCAACATACAACCCAGACAGGTTCAAGGAAGTTGAGCTCTTCTTCATCAATCGTAAGTTTTGAGGATTTAACAGAGTGTTTTGTAATTCTGAAATAATTGTGTATGGTTTCAAGGAAAGTTATTACGGTATGATTGTTACAGTATTGGGTGTATCATTGTTTGTTTTTTCTCTGAACTCAACCCTTACTTTGTCATTCAACTACCTCATTTTTTACTTTGACAAATTTAAATTGAATTCATAAATAAATAAATAAAGACTTAAGACTATTGGGAAAAGATTTCATTAATTATTCACAACAATGACCTATTCAACTCCGAATGATACCTCAGTGTGACAGTTTTCGGACGACCTCAGTTTTCGGACATTTAGTGACATGCGGTAGTTACACTCACTTCGCTCCGTATCGATAGCGTTTTACAGGTCATGTGACTCATATTAAGTCAGGTGACACTGTTGTCCCGTGTTCGATAGTTTTTTTGGTAGAAGCTATTGAGTTCCCTACGACCGGCGGTCACAAATTGTCGTCTGACTCCGCGTCGATGATAGATACTATCAACATACTGCCGTCAGGTCAAAGTAACTGAAATTTTCACTAAAGTCCTGATTTAGCATTGAATTTTGAATGTGGGGGCGAATAATGATGTTGAAAATATTCTTTCCATTGTTCGCTACGATTGCATGTAGTTTTTAACGCAAAACTTTGAGAAAAAATACATTTAATGAACGTAACAAGTGTACAAGTTTTCGGACAGACAATATTTAGCATAATTGTGTAAACGTAGTAAGTGACTTACCGCGTAAAAACTTGACAGGTAAATAATTCCATACGATGAAATGTACTCGCTAATTTTATTAAATAATGCATGTGCGATTCTAATACAAACAAAATATGCAATGGAAACAATTATAAGTGATACTCACTGAACAAACTTTAGCGAAGTTAGCCACACCGTACGATACAATGTGCCGAAAGCAACACACACAAAGACAGCCCGTGTCCGATATCTAAGCGCTATACACGTCGAAATATAGTTGAGTCGTCCATGGATTAAACACAACTAATTATCATCATTCTTATATACAGTTTTCTTAACACATCGAAATTAAAAATCGGTGGTTTGAAGTTTCAAATTATCAATACTGAGCTCGTAATCACATCCCAAACACGATGTCGATTTCTGGGATTGCAGTCCGATTACTACGCCCTCAACATGGGGTCAAAACTTTGGCAACTTTGAACCCGAAATACCACTCCCGTCGTGTCAACTGAGTTTCAGGATAAACACAATAAAGTTCGAAAGGTATGGTGATAAATTTCGTATTGCTGGTCATTTACGAAACGACTTTGGGCGAAATTCACTACCGTGTCCGAAAACTGTCACACTGAGTGTAGTATGCCTTCTAATTTTGCGGATGGCACAATTAGCGGAGTCATGATATCCCTTATATACATCATGTAATCTGGCAAGACAAATTATTAGATCAATTTCTGCACTGCTATGAAACTAGTGAATATAACTTTATATTGTATCATAATATTGCTATACATTTTGCTGCAGGAGATGGTGGTGGAATTCAACCCATGAAAATCTATGATGTCCTGCCAGAAGACAGTGATGATAAAGTGCACACACAGTTCAAAGGTGTGCAAAATATCATTTCATGTCATTATATGTTAAGAGATAGAGATAGTCTGCAATGACAGCCATTAAATATATGTAATTCTTGATTAAATTTGAACTCACAGTATAACCATATCTGTCATGTGACACTGTGATGGTAGACTTAGAATAGATGTTGTTACTTGTTTCAAAATGTAATGAAACATACAGCAACACATGATGGCTTTGATCAACCCTTGGTGAATTCAAAATATTACTAGTAGAAATCTGTGCAAATGCAAACACATAAGGGAGTTCATTTCAGCTTTTTATGAGTGTTTTATTGGCTATACGGTGAAAAGAAATTTACTAACAGTAATTTACAAAATTAAATCCCAGGGATCAAACAAACAAATAAATATACTCGACTTCACCACCTGAACACGAATCACTAATAACAGATACCAATGTAGGTGGGCCCATTTGGTCTATGATGGAACATCAGTTTTGACAATAAAGGAGGTGAAATTATGAATTACAATATCATTAATAACAAGTATGAGTGGAAAAGTTTTCATTTGGCAAATGTACCATAATGAGGGAATCTCTATGTTTTAGAAGGCTGAGGAAACTCGTTATGTTGAAGAAAATGTCACAGACAATTCTGTGGATGATCTTAACAGGGTATGTACTAACTTGATAGGTTTAAACTTTGACAGAATAAAGCAATGATACCTTGTTTATTTTGCATAGATTCAAAGCCTCCGACCCCCATTACAAAGAGTTACATTACACAAGAAAAGTTACAATTTGGTGATACCTATTAAAGAAGTGAAAAGTTTTAAGTCAAGAACCATGCATGCAAATGATTTCTTAATACTTCTTCCATATACTGGGAACTTTTAAACTGAAAATAATTGAAACTAAATATTTTATCATCAATATCAGACATCAAACATGACATGACTAGCTTGTAATTTAATCTATATGCAGAGAGCAGATTTCATTACCAAACATTAAGGTTTCCACTAAGAGCAAAAATAATACATTTTCTTTTCACATCCAGCAAAATATAAAATCAAGAGGAATGCAATTATATCACTTTCAAACTAGTTATAACTTTTATAATTTTCATGTAAATAATTTTTGATGCAGAAAAGGATCCATCAAAGTTGTTGCTACTTGAGATTGACCCAGCACTGGAAATGAAGTCATCCACTGAGACTAGTGTACAGACAATGTTCAAAGCTGAGAAGTGTATCAGACTGAAAGGAAGGCAGTGTGATATGCTGCAAGTACTGACAACAAATACAGACACAGTTCAACATATCCTATCCTGTAGACAGGATGTCTTAGCACTACTGGGTGTTACAAGGTATTTCTTGACTGATGCACCAACTCAGGACATGGATACTCAAGGTAACAATTACTGATATTACAATTAATCCAAGAAAATAACGTCAACATTAAACCACTTACGAACATTCCTGGCAAATGTAAAATTCTACTTAAACATTACTTGGTGACTTACGTTCAGGTCTGCATTAACACATTATTTCTACTACCTTAAGTGACAGCTGGCACCAAATGTTTCATAGAGACAGGTCAATGTTGCATGTTGTTGGCTTCTGGAGGTGTATGATCTGAATTATGGGAGAGATCTGTGGCATTTTTCAGTTTTACATAGAAATAATGTGCGTCACAATATGCAAATTTGTGTATTATGTCACAACTGTCTTCATGTCTGTCATCATTTTATAATTTGAATTGTTTCATGAGTGTAGAAAGCAATTTTAATGACTTCAAATGTAGCCATAAGTGTGATTATGAAACTGTTAAACATGAAAATTAACAGCTCAGTGATTGAAACAGACAGTATGTTTGCAAAACTGCATTAACAGGAAAGTACATGCTGGCTTTGTACAGAGGTTATTTCATTTTCAACATCAAGAAGAGATTTTGTTTGGTTTATGCAACAATGTCAATGGTATCTTTTTTGAAAGACATTACATTACAATTTGTGTTTTAATACTGTGTAAGGGAGTATGTATTATTTTCACCTGTCATGAAATGCAGTCACTAGCAAAGGACAGCCTTCAGTCAGATCAGTTAGTTTGTCTTTTTCTGTCTTGAAGATAACAATCTTGATTATTATGGTCTTAATAACTAAATTTTTTTTTTCATTATAGAAATGGAGGTACAACTCATCAGAGACGGCACTAAAGTTCAAACTCTACCAGTATCAGATGAAAATGTCAGTTTACTTGCTAGAAGTTTACTTCCATGTCAAATTAGCCAGGTCCAACTCACAGAGTACATAGTTAAGCAGCTGCTAGCACAAATAAGTGAGAAAGATTCTGAAATACGGTAGATCTTCAAAAGTCAGTTTTAAAGCATCAACTAGATGAAGCTAAACAGGAAAAGGCTACTTTGGTAGAACACATCAGAAAATTAACTCAGACAATAGACATAACTGAAAAAGAACTGTCCAAACGTGTTGGCATTGAGTCTAAACTTTCATCTGAACTGGAAGAGAAGGAAAAGATCATCAGTGATCTTAAGGCAAAACTGTCAGCTCTGGAAGAGATACAGTCTGAGTTGGAACTACAAGGAATGGCTAAAATGAAAGTTGGAAGTCAATATTCCGAAGAGGAGGAAGGAATAAAAGGTAAGGCCTTTTTAGTCTGTCCTACTATTGATGAGAAGAACACAATAAAAGTACTGATTGGTTATGATGTTTTGAATTGGGAATAATCAATCGTAATGCTATAAGTGAATTCTTATTTAAGATACTGACTGAAAGAACATGGAGTAAAGTCTGCAGCTTTCAGACCAAGATTTATCCAGCATTACTTCAACATAGTGTCATACAAGTGTATGTCTTGATAATTTTAGTCAGTGAAAGCCAGCGTTAATCTACATAAAATTAACATCTTACTAAAAGAAACTTAAGGTATTTTCTATTTAGATAACCAGCTTTAAACGGCAAAGTCATTCTTGTTTTACCTTTTTATGACAACAAGAATACATGGAATATTTCAATAAAACTAAATGAATGAAATAATGTTGATGAATGACTTCAAACATGTCAGACATTACATAAACAAGTCATCGTTGATGACACAGTCCCCGCTTGTCCATTTTGTTATAATCTTTGGTGTCTAGGTAGCTGTGGTCTAGGTAGCTGTGGAATGACATTGATGCAACGGGTACATCAGGCATGTGACTTGCATAATAAAGTAATCTGAGGAACATTCAATAAATGACTCCTCTCTGCCGGTAATGACCCTCAAGGAACTTTTGATTACATCACACATAACGATGCCCTTACTGCCTCCAGTGTCATGATGGCACATACTATACACATGTTTGGTGGAATTTTTGAAATGGTATGGGATCGGGTATGTTGTTGTAATCAGCCATTTCGGATCATATAATGAAACAAATTAATGTGCACAGGAATGCAGCCATAGTATTTTATCTTCGTATCACGTTTGAACAAAATCAGTCCATCGAGGGACAGTGACCTATGTTTATGTTTCAAGACATAAAAAAATTCACTCCAAAATTTTAATCAAATGGCTGTCTATTGACCATATGGATCATAGCACAAAATTAGTAGACATGCACATGTATGCCATTGTACTTTATCTTGTACCAAGTCTCAACAACATTGGTTAAAGAATTACCAACCATCTGACAGCGATATTGGAAAAAAAATGACAATCTGGCAGCCATATTGGAACATGTGTCACGAAGGTAAATTGACATGTATATGTGTGCCATAGTGCTTGATCTTTGTGCCAAGTTTGGACAAAATGGGTGTAATGACCTTTGAATAATCGCAATCATACCAATCCATAATCCAATAACACTAGGTCAAAATTTGTAAGGCAATAGTTGTAAACATAGACACAAACAGCACAGAACAGACAGTAAATAGACGGTACAAACAAAGTCAAATTCATGAAAGAAAGATATATGGACCTCTGGCCAAAAGACCAGAAGTGATGTCAGGTGTTTCGAAAATAGTAAGCGCAATTTGAATTACGATTCAAAGACATGCAAAATTCCAACAAAATGGGGGCCGACTCGCAGCGATTTCGAAGCTGTTATCCAATTGGTTGGCAGAATCTTACCGTTATAATGAAATAATACAAATAAACTCCCTAAGTTGCTGTGAATAGTGACAATCGACCAATCAGATATAACCTTGCAAACACGCTGCGAGTCAGCCGCAAAATGGCAGTTCTGCAGCCATATTGGATCCTATCGCAAGCTTAATTGATACATGCATATGTATGCCATTGTGCTTTGCCTTTGTGCCAAGTTTGAACCAAATCGGTTCAAGGATGTTTGAGTTATGGTTCAAAGACATGAAAAATCGCAAAAAAATGGCCGCCTGTCGGCCATATTGGATCATATCACGAAGTAAATTGGTGTCCATATGACGGACATAATGTTTTGCTTTTGTGCCACATTTGAACAGAATCGGTTCAAGGATGTCTGAGTTATGGTTCAAAGACATGAAAAATCGCAACAAAATGGCCGCCTCACGCCCATATTGGATCGTATCGCAATATAATTTGACCTGCATATGTAGGACATAGTGTTATGCCTTTGTGTCAAGTTTGAACAGAATCGGTTCAAGGATCTTTGAGTTATGGTTCAAAGACACGAAAAATCGCAAACAAAATGGCCGCCTCGTGGCCATATTGGATTGTATCACAAAATAATTTGACATGCATATGTAGGCCATAGTGTTATACCTTTGTGGCAAGTTTGAACAGAATCTGTTCAAGGATGTCTGAGTTATGGTCCAAAGACATGAAAAATCGCAACAAAATGGCCGCCACGCGCCCATATTGAAACATATCGCGAAATAATTTGACATGGATATGAAAGCCATAATGTTATGCCTTTGTGCCAAGTTTGAGCAGAATGTGCTTAAGTATGTCTGAGTTATGGTCCAAAGACATGAAAAATCGCAATAAAATGGCCGCCTTGCGCCCATATTGGATCGTATCACAAAATAAATCGATGTGCATCTGTAGGTCATAGTGCTATACCTTTGTGCCAAGTTTGAACAAAATTAGTTTAGCAGTGTCTGAGAAACTGTTGATGACGGACGGACGGACGGACGGACGGACGGACGGACGGACGGACGGACACACGGACGGGACCCAATCTATAAGTCCCCGCCGGACTTCGTCCGCGGGGACTAAAAAGATCCTCTTTGTGACCTCCTGGCAAAAATGAACAACTTCCATTCGTTGCTTTCCCATAATAATGATAAATAAACATTGCTACAGAATCAATGAAAGCTGCTTTCCTTGTAATGTACATACTGGTATATATGAAAGGCAGCACCAATTATCATCTTGTCAAAAACACTTGCATGATTTTCTTCTGACTATTTTTGTTTTGTATTTTAACTGCAAATTCCTATTCTAGCCATTAATAGGATTCAAATATGTAACATTGAACGTAAATCTCACATGAGTAGATGCTGTGTTGACAAGCAAAATAGCTTGGTGCAGTGGGTGTTTCAACATGTTTTGGTCAGTACGTGTAGAACAACAACTTGCAATTAATGTTCAAAAAATAACATTATCAAAAGTTGCAGACACTAGCTCTTTAAAATTCAGACAAAACTTACTGTAGACTTTTACATCAATTCTGTTCTTTTATCCTATTTTCAGATAGCACTACACCGGATGGTGCTCAGAGTAAAACAAAAATACCTGACAACAAGGAAGACAAAACACTGCGGCAAAGAACAACTGTCAGGGATGGAAGTGAAATGGAGACAGCCACACCAACACAACCTGAGACGACTGTCAGGGAGGGAAGTGAGATGGAGACAGCCACACCAACACAACCTGAGATGACTGTCAGGGAGGGAAGTGAGATGGAGACAGCCACACCAACACAACCTGAGATGACTGTCAGGGAGGGAAGTGAGATGGAGACAGCCACACCAACACAACCTGAGATGACTGTCAGGGAGGGAAGTGAGATGGAGACAGCCACACCAACACAACCTGAGATGACTGTCAGGGAGGGAAGTGAGATGGAGACAGCCACACCAACACAACCTGAGATGACTGTCAGGGAGGGAAGTGAGATGGAGACAGCCACACCAACACAACCTGAGATGACTGTCAGGGAGGGAAGTGAGATGGAGACAGCCACACCAACACAACCTGAGATGACTGTCAGGGAGGGAAGTGAGATGGAGACAGCCACACCAACACAACCTGAGATGACTGTCAGGGAGGGAAGTGAGATGGAGACAGCCACACCAACACAACCTGAGATGACTGTCAGGGAGGGAAGTGAGATGGAGACAGCCACACCAACACAACCTGAGATGACTGTCAGGGAGGGAAGTGAGATGGAGACAGCCACACCAACACAACCTGAGATGACTGGCAGGGAGGGAAGTGAGATGGAGACAGCCCACACCAACACAACCTGAGATGACTGTCAGGGAGGGAAGTGAGATGGAGACAGCCACACCAACACAACCTGAGATGACTGTCAGGGAGGGAAGTGAGATGGAACAGCCACACCAACACAACCTGAGATGACTGTCAGGGAGGGAAGTGAGATGGAGACAGCCACACCAACACAACCTGAGATGACTGTCAGGGAGGGAAGTGAGATGGAGACAGCCACACCAACACAACCTGAGATGACTGCCGGGAGGGAAGTGAGATGGAGACAGCCACACCAACACAACCTGAGATGACTGTCAGGGAGGGAGTGAGATGGAGACAGCCACACCAACACAACCTGAGATGACTGTCAGGGAGGGAAGTGAGATGGAGACAGCCACACCAACACAACCTGAGATGACTGTCAGGGAGGGAAGTGAGATGGAGACAGCCACACCAACACAACCTGAGATGACTGTCAGGGAGGGAAGTGAGATGGAGACAGCCACACCAACACAACCTGAGATGACTGGCAGGGAGGAAGTGAGATGGAGACAGCCACACCAACAAACCTGAGATGACTGTCAGGGAGGGAAGTGAGATGGAGACAGCCACACCAACACAACCTGAGATGACTGTCAGGGAGGGAAGTGAGATGGAGACAGCCACACCAACACAACCTGAGATGACTGTCAGGGAGGGAAGTGAGATGGAGACAGCCACACCAACACAACCTGAGATGACTGTCAGGGAGGGAAGTGAGATGGAGACAGCCACACCAACACAACCTGAGATGACTGGCAGGGAGGAAGTGAGATGGAGACAGCCACACCAACACAACCTGAGATGACTGTCAGGGAGGGAAGTGAGATGGAGACAGCCACACCAACACAACCTGAGATGACTGTCAGGGAGGGAAGTGAGATGGAGACAGCCACACCAACACAACCTGAGATGACTGTCAGGGAGGGAAGTGAGATGGAGACAGCCACACCAACACAACCTGAGATGACTGTCAGGGAGGGAAGTGAGATGGAGACAGCCACACCAACACAACCTGAGATGACTGCAGGGAGAGAAGTGAGATGGAGACAGCCACACCAACACAACCTGAGATGACTGCCAAGGAGGGAAGTGAGATGGAGACAGCCACACCAACACACCCTGAGATGACTGGCAGGGAGGGAAGTGAGATGGAGACAGCCACACCAACACAACCTGAGATGACTGTCAGGAGGGAAGTGAGATGGAGACAGCCACACCAACACAACCTGAGATGACTGGTCAGGATGGAAGTGCGATGGAGACAGCCACACCAACACAACCTGAGATGACTGTCAGGGAGGGAAGTGAGATGGAGACAGCCACACCAACACAACCTGAGATGACTGTCAGGGAGGAAGTGAGATGGAGACAGCCACACCAACACAACCTGAGAGACTGTCAGGGAGGGAAGTGAGATGGAGACAGCCACACCAACACAACCTGAGATGACTGTCAGGGAGGGAAGTGAGATGGAGACAGCCACACCAACACAACCTGAGATGACTGGCAGGGAGAGAAGTGAGATGGAGACAGCCACACCAACACAACCTGAGATGACTGCCAGGGAGGGAAGTGAGATGGAGACAGCCACACCAACACAACCTGAGATGACTGTCAGGGAGGGAAGTGAGATGGAGACAGCCACACCAACACAACCTGAGATGACTGTCAGGGAGGGAAGTGAGATGGAGACAGCCACACCAACACAACCTGAGATGACTGTCAGGGAGGGAAGTGAGATGGAGACAGCCACACCAACACAACCTGAGATGACTGTCAGGGAGAGAAGTGAGATGGAGACAGCCACACCAACACAACCTGAGATGACTGTCAGGGAGGGAAGTGAGATGGAGACAGCCACACCAACACAACCTGAGATGACTGGCAGGGAGGGAAGTGAGATGGAGACAGCCACACCAACACAACCTGAGATGACTGTCAGGGAGGGAAGTGAGATGGAGACAGCCACACCAACACAACCTGAGATGACTGTCAGGGAGGGAAGTGAGATGGAGACAGCCACACCAACACAACCTGAGATGACTGGCAGGGAGGGAAGTGAGATGGAGACAGCCACACCAACACAACCTGAGATGACTGCCAGGGAGGGAAGTGAGATGGAGACAGCCACACCAACACAACCTGAGATGACTGGCAGGGATGGAAGTGAGATGGAGACAGCCACACCAACACAACCTGAGATGACTGTCAGGGATGGAAGTGAGATGGAGACAGCCACACCAACACAACCTGAGATGACTGGCAGGGATGGAAGTGAGATGGAGACAGCCACACCAACACAACCTGAGATGACTGTCAGGGATGGAAGTGAGATGGAGACAGTCACACCAACACAACCTGAGATGACTGTCAGGGAGGGAAGTGAGATGGAGACAGCCACACCAACACAACCTGAGATGACTGGCAGGGATGGAAGTGAGATGGAGACAGCCACACCAACACAACCTGAGATGACTGTCAGGGACAGAAGTGAGATGGAGACAGCCACACCAACACAACCTGAGATGACTGGCAGGGAGGGAAGTGAGATGGAGACAGCCACACCAACACAACCTGAGATGACTGGCAGGGAGGGAAGTGAGATGGAGACAGCCACACCAACACAACCTGAGATGACTGGCAGGGAGGGAAGTGAGATGGAGACAGCCACACCAACACAACCTGAGATGACTGGCAGGGAGGGAAGTGAGATGGAGACAGCCACACCAACACAACCTGAGATGACTGTCAGGGAGGGAAGTGAGATGGAGACAGCCACACAACCAAAGACGCTGGGAGAGGGTATCAGAAAAGACACAACAATTTCACCTGAACCTCGTCTTGTTGAAAGGAGTTTCCATGAAGAAGGACTAGTTACCATGGGAAAAGAGCGTAAGAAGAGTAACACTTTTTCTTGTATTTTTTATTGCCATGGATAAGTAATATCCATCGATTAGACTATGAAAGTGAAGCAATTGTATTATGATAGCCAGTGAACTTCAGATGACAAAACATGGCATGTGCTTTCAGTTCTAACTATTATTATATTATTAACAAAACCCTATTGTAAGACTGCAAGTGATCTATACTCAGGGTAATTGCTCTCAGATTAATGCAGTAAGGCTTGAGGTGTATTTTGCTGTCCCAGCTTTCAAAAGGTGCTCTAGCAGGGATGGTTGCAGAATACATTGCAAGCCCTTGTGCAAATACTCAGAGTACGGCATGCTTGTATGTGTCTTCATCACATGATTAATTTAAAAAATTTGAGTGTACAGAAGTTTACAAAGATGTCATTGGATATTGTGTTATGATAGCCAGTGAAAATGCACGATTGAAAAATATCATTATTAAGTTAGTCAACTGGTTGTCATTTTATAATATGGAAATTCTTAGATTGAAAATTTTGATAAAAGAGTTCCAATAAATGCCTACACATTTTGTACAATGGAGGAACTGAAATGAGCTATATTTATTGAAGATCAGAGAACAGACCATAGTTGGCAAAGTATCATTGAAGGAGAAAAAGATCATTCATCCACAATTGCAGTAGTTGGGACTGCAATTTGTTATGACATTCAAGAGGTTTTCTGAGTAATCCCCCTGACAGAATTGCTGGATTAAGAATATTAGTCTCATAACTCTGTTTATGCTTGTAACATTATAAAGGTACAGCTATGAGAATTTACTTTATGTTACATGTTAAGTACAACAGTTGATGTGAATGAGTGATATAAATCAAAGGAGTTCATTGATACCAATTTTTTTACAATAAATTGCATTACTGTATTTGACTGTATTTTGCAAGCATAAAAGAGACACAAGAAAATATTCCAACAAACCAACGGTCTCAGACCAGACTTCTTACACTTGGGGAGGGGAGGGGGACTTCTGTCTAACACTAACTGGAAAAAGAAATTCCCCAACTCACTCTCAGCCCATTCATAAATATCAGTTTTGTGTGTTCAGAATCATAGTACAGAACATACTGTTGATGTAGGTATTTCTTATCCATCCACAGAGAAGAAAGACTCTGGTGGCATTTTCAGCAAGATCTCAAAGCGTATCTTTGGACGTAAAGAGAAATCTGATGGTAGTACAGCAATACCTGAAAGTAAACAGGAACAGAGGAGTTCAGTTAGTACTGGTGGTGAAGAGATGCCTAGTGGTTCAGTGTCCTCTAAGATGTCTGGTGGTACAGCAACTACTGGAAGTAAATCTGGTAAGCGACAGTGTCAATTGTAAACACTCTTTGTTTCAGAATTAATTTCCTCTGATTGCTAACTAGTATGTACTATTTACTATATTACCACTGTTGGTGCGACTTATATCTTATCAAAATGACAAGCTGGTGTACCTCGCACATATATTAATAAATTTATATATTTGAGGATGAGGGGGCAAAATTAACCAATGAGCAAACCTGATTACATTAAGTGGGAACTAGATCTTACTGCAAAACTTCAGACGACAAAACATGGCATGTTTTCAGTTTCAACATTTGTTGTATAATAACAGAACCCCATGGCAAGACTAAAAGTGGTAGACACTTTGGGTAATTGCTCTAAGAGTAATCCACTAAGGCTGGTATTCGTTTCTCCTCCCCCCCCCCAAACTCAGTAGATGAACTAGCAGGGATGGTACTAGAAGGGATGGCCACAGAATACACCTCAAGCCGTAATGAGTGCAAATACCAAGAGTATGGCATGCTTGCACAGAATTCACCATAGATTAACTCAAAAAAAAGATAAAGTATACAAAATTATACAAATATATAATCAGTTGAAATATAAATTATACTAAATTTCTTTGGCAATGACTACTCTCATTGTAATGCCATTGGTCCATGTCCTTCAAACTTTATTTTCCAAACTGTAAAAGCCCATTCGATATGAAAACTATAAATTAGCAGAGGCAAATATGCCCAGCGTTTTCACTACTATCATCAATTTACATAGAACTGTTGTCAACTTTGGATAATTCCCTCCAGTAATTACCTATTTTAAAAAATTCAGTTGACATAGCAAATTTCATCAGCTTTGGTCAAGTGCTTTCAGTTTAATGTGACAAATTTGGAATTCATTCTTTGAAAATGCAAATTATAAATTAGCTGACATGAAAATGCAAACTTCTTTCACTGATAAAGTATCGTTATCTCATCAACAGCAATTTTGAGAAATTTTGCCTAACTGTAAATATGCAAGTTAGTAGTTAGCTGATCTCAGATGATGAAATGACCTTCATGAAGGTGATATGGTATCTGTTATGTACATGGCAAGTTTTGTCAACTTTGGTGAAAACTTTGAAAGTTTACCAAATATGCAAATTTACAATTAAATTTCATCTCTACCATTAATATCTTTGCTGATATATTCTTGTGTGATTAGCATTTGTAGGAATTCTCATCAAATTTTAAGCTGCCATTCTCTAAGTACCGGTATACAATGTCAATTTTTTTTTAAATCATTAATAAATACAAATAAGCATAAAATATTCAAGCTTACACACACCAAACACTTATCAGTTCTTGCCATTCCCAAACAGAATCTATGTACAAGATTTCATTCAAATCCCATCTGCTGTTCTTGAATTTTATCATGCCATCAGACAAACAGACAAACAGGAACATAGACATACAGACAGACAGACATACCGGTACAGACAGACAGACATCAATGGGACATAGGATCACATGTGTGAACATGTGATCTATAAGTTGATCACATGTACGCTAAGTATTAGTAAAATTTGCTAGGTATTAAATCTCATCTTTGTCAGGCTGAAAACTAAGTTACTTTGCAGTACATTAGTACATTAGTACATTAGTAACACAGAAAGTAAAATTTGAAGTCTAGAAATTCATGACTTGTGAGCCCAATCAAGGCTGTACATGCTGGACTACCCCAGGTAGTATCCTGTGAACTGTAATTATAATTTATATATTAAGAGCTCAATTCTGCAGATTTACATAGGAAGTATTATGTGAGATGACCCACAAGTATAGTTGACCTTAAGATGAAAAGAATATATGTACCAAAAGAGATCAAATATGAGATAATAGGGATATTATCTGAAATAACACTTGCGTAGTGCAAAGTAATTAATATTACCCATAATTCAACATGATTTGTACAATGACTTCAAAAACTCTTAGTAATCCTGCAAGAGACAACTTTCAGTAATTTTGATGATGTAGTTTTTGGCTCCCATTTATTTTCATTGTGTATTTTGGATCAACTGTGGAGAAGATGGCAATTTCAAGAAAGATTGAAATGTTTTTGGAGACAGCTTTATGATTACCGTCGTACTTTTAATTGGAGAAACTAGTTTCAGCTTTATTGCCGACACAAAGTGTGGCTACTTTTTGAATGTATGTAACAAAGGAAATTTGCATTTGTTCTCCTTAAAGACAATACCAACTTGGTCAGTCATTTTGTCAAAATACAGGGATGCTCAACGGAAAGTAGACGATGAGATTAAATGATACCTTACTCAATTACTAATTTACATCAGACACTTTATTTTCTAAAACTACACTAGTACCTCACAATATTGCTTGCGAGCGGCAAGTTCTCAAAGACAAGAATAACAAATACCAGACCTAAATGATTCCTTAACATAACAGTCGCTTGCCTGCTTCTCTGCCGACATGAGTGCCTTATCTCTTTCCACTGGTTTATTGCCGTAATCTTATACCACGATACTAATTACACAGCGACCAATACGCGGCGAATATGAACTAAGACATTTCCTGACAGGGTGAATTTTTCACAACTTTAACAGTGAAATACACTACCATAGAAATAGTTGCCACTACAACATTATTGATTTTTTGAAATAATGAATATTGATTTATGCAATTCAATTAAAGGCGGAGCCTCCCTTTAAAAGGACGCCAAGGTATGGCAGCGTTCATTGTGTAAAGTGGACACCAAATAGGCAACAAGCGGGTACACACTCCAGAAAATGCCACTTTTTAGTTTTCCTCGGCCGCAAAAAGACAGACAGACTGCCAAGCGGTCAGCGCGAAGTTGCTGCCGATCAAACTCTGTGGCTATATTCAAAGTCTAACGCGACTGGAAGACAATTTTTTAGGAAATTCGAGCGTTTGCGGTGGGGAATCAATGACCGTTGGCGATTTGAACCGACTGTCAATCAATAGCTTGCATAAACTCTGTTTGCAGGATTAGCAAAATGTGATAAAAGGTTGAGATCAGTTTGTGCAATCAGTGTTATAGAAATCAAATATCGTACTGGCCAAGCGTTTGACTGGGAGGAGAACTCCACTAATGCGAAAACCTGGGATTGAAAAGTGCGGCTTTAAGTTCAGACATACATATAAGTGAGATATACACTTTAAGTAATCAAGCAAAGAGTTGTATCTTTTCATGAAATATATTCTCCGAATGACAATTTGGCTAAAAAAGACATGGCATGACATGTGAATCATACTAGAGACAGAGTTTCACATGAAATTGAAAACCAGCTTGATCCAGTACTGCCTGACTTTGTCTGACATTTAAAATATTACTTTGGGTATTAAGTTACCATTTGCATTGACTATAGAATGATATATAGTAATGTTGTGGTGCTGAGTTTGAATACAGATAAACCTGTGCTAACCATGATGAATGCTAGCATGTACCGGTAGGCACTAACCATGAAATATCTGAATAACCATAAAATATCATCACTTTCCTAATTCTAGGAAGTGATGGAATGCTAGCATGTACCGGTAGGCACTAACCATGAAATATCTGAATAACCATAAAATATCATCACTTTCCTAATTCTAGGAAGTGATGGAATGCTAGCATGTACCGGTAGGCACTAACCATGAAATATCTGAATAACCATAAAATATCATCACTTTCCTAATTCTAGGAAGTGATATCAACACAACTTGTAGACACATACCGTTACTGTGATAAGGCCAGCACATAGGGGTTTTAACACTGAAAGATACCAGTTTGAAAGGAAATAGTTTAATCATGTAGAGTGCGCCTTTGGGAAAAATATTTGATGTCTCAAAATTTCACTATTCTATTGTGGCCTACCACTTGTGGGGGCTTATTTTGAAGCTCTTGGAGTGAGTATAGTTTCCACCAGCTGTCTTTTGAGAAAAATCAGGATAATTCAATTTTTCCCATAGTTATCTCTATGGGAAAAATTGAATTATCCTGATTTTCAATTTCAATTCTTGTTGAATATTGGGCAATTTGTTTCCCTAGTACCAAAATTTGCTTAGTGGCCCCGGATTTTATTCTTGATTTTGAAAGAAATGGTTGAAAGTTTGCTTGAGGAAGGTTTTGAGCAAAAGTTTAAGTCTTTCATTTTCGAGGCACAAACTACTTTACATGTAACACTAACAATCACCAGGTAAAATACTTGATATATTCCTGTATATTTAAGCAATAAAACACACCAAGCCATGGTATACCACAAGATGTTGATCAGTTCATGACATATATGCTTGAGCAATAGCGAGTGCATATATGTCGTGAACTGATCAACATCTTGTGGTATACAGTTGCTGGGTGTGACTTATTGCTAATATTGTATCATAACAGTATTTTGAAATTCTGGCATGGAACATCAAAACAGGATTTTTGCTCAAGCTGAAAGGTCGCGCACGTGCCAACTGTGGTATATTATGAATATACCACAGGTCTGTTAACGTCTCGACCAATCAGATAGCTGTATTAACACCATCAATATACTGGTACGATATAATTATGTATATGAAGGTACACGTATATGGAACACCACATACCGGTAAGTGGTATACGTAGTGTATATCTAATGTTGCGTTCCATATACGTTCATATACATAAATATACAAGAATGTATATCAAGTATTTTACTGGATGAATGTGTAAATAATCTATTAATGTAATGGTACTATTGTTTATGTTGAAAGAATGAAATGTGAATTGAAATCAACTTACATAAAATGCTGAATAGATTCCAGAAGGCCCACACTGATACTGTACATACATGATGACTCCATTGTATGTAACATTTAAAGTAATAGACATCAAGTTGTCAGCAAAAAATATCCTCTGAAATTACTCTAGGTAATTTTTCAAGGGTATGATGCAAATTACCCATAATTCATAGCAGTATTTCGATGAGGTCAGCATATGGACACTACAGATACCAGTTTGAAAGGAAATAGTTTAACATTCAGCATAAATCTGTAGAAAAGGCAGAAAGCAGAAGCAATGTAATGGTATTATTGTTCATGTTGTAAGTATAAAATATTACCAGTAATTGAAATCAACTTACATAAAATGCTGAATAGGTTCCAGAAGGCCCACACTAATACTCTACATACATGACTGCATTGTACCAGAATGTAAATTGACCTACAATAGAAAAATGAAACATTAGTACCAATAGACATAAAGTTGTCAGCAAAAAATATCCTCTGAAATTACTCTAAGTAATTTTTCAATGGTATGATGCAAATTACCCATAATTCAACATTATTTGTACAATGACATCAAAACTCTAGCAATCAATCGTATAGACATTCAGAGACAATTTTCAGAGAATGAACTTTTTATTTTCTATTTATTCTTATTAATTTGAATAAACTGGGAAATTAATGATGACCTTTTGTGGAGGAGTTAATTTCCAGAAAGATTAAACGTTCTTACAGACTTTCAGTCTGACAGATTTATGATAAAGCTAATACACGGAAACAGAGAAACCAGTTTCAAGTGTATGGCCAATACAATGTATGGTAACTTTTTGAATGGATGAAACAAAGGAAATTTACATTCATTCTCCTTAAAAAGAGTGACCAACTTGGTTAGCTATTTCAATTTGACACAGTGCAAGATTTTACAGTACCTGTAAGCCTTGATATATCAATAAACTTCATCATTTAAATTTTGATATCATAGGTTAATGATAACAGCAATATTTTTAAAACTGTCTAATGATGAGTTGAGGCTGTATGAAAACTTTGAAAAAAATAAAAATTATCATTCAATAAATAAAAAAACGTGTAAAAAGAGCATTGTCCGCATTATTTAATTATACGTAGTACCACTGTGCTTTGTGTAATTTTTGTAGATTATTGTCAGAGAATTTTAAATAAACATTACCAATAAAGAGAGTACATTATAACTGAGTTATAAATTTTAACATTTGGTCCACAAGTGTTGCTATGACAACATATCAATAAATTTATCAAATGATAAGTTGCACAACAGCAATCATTCACAAAATGAGTGCAACATTTACGCACACACTGATGTTATTAACATTGTAAAATGACAGAATTTATTATAGGTAGAAAGTTGCAACTTTGTTTCATTCAGCAAAATTGCAGAAACATCATTTTTACACAAAAACCTGCATTTTGTCATTATATTTGATTCTTGAATTCACAATGTACTGACAATTCAATGTTTACTATAATCAAAAAAGGTTTTGTAAAGAATTTTCATTTCAACAAAAGAAACTCAGAAGATATACCAAAATAATAATTTTTGAACCAAAATCTACAAAATGTTGCCATGGCAACATGACTTTCCCTCAATCAGCTACATTGGACAATGTTCCTTTATTGCACTAATATGTCTGAGTCAAATTTAATAGAAAAAACATATAAAGAAGCTGAGATATTGTGAACAACATTTGGAAATGACCTTTCAGATAAATTAACGCTTGTGTTGCCATGGTAATAATGTACTAAAATGTAAGATAGGATGATGAAGAAAAAAGTAGAAAGTTTGATTGAATAATTGACTTTGTACTTTACTTTCATTTGTGTCTATATCTGTTTTAACTTCCAAGATATACGAGCTCCAGTACAGCCTGTTGTCAGTGTATTTCTGTAAATGTTCTGATCCTGTTTTGACCTTTGACCTTTCAGAACGTTGGTCAAGAAGAACTCTGAAGGGTCATCAAGGACACAAGTTCAAAGTTGTAAGAGGTCTGGCATTCCACAATGATAAACTTTTGGTGTGTGACAGAGACAACAATATTGTATACATACTGAACAAAGATTACACATGTGAAAAGGAGTTGGGCAGTTTCAGTGGTCAGTTTGCCAAGCCATTCAAGCCATGGTCCATAGCTGTCTCTCAGGACAACCTCTACTTCATCCTTGATGACAGTAATGTGCAAATAGTTGTTTGTGATCAAAATAATAAAGTTATCAGAATAATTACCCTACCTACAGACTCAGATCCCTGGTGCATTGCTCTTGTGAAGGGGTTTGTTATTGTTACAGAGGTCAAAGGTCACTGTGTCCTGAAGTACAGCCAGGATGGACCTTACATTGGACAAATTGGTAGTCTTGGTAGCGGCCATACACTAATTCAGTACCCCCGCTTTGTCGCTGTCAACAGTAAGGATGTCATCATAGTGTCTGACAATGGGAATCACTGCATCAAGTGTTTTGATGCTCAGTTCAATTTCCTGTACCAATACGGTCACCCCGGTCACGGCGATAGTCAGCTGTACCACCCACACAGCATTGCCGTTGATGGCGCTGATCATGTTTATGTTTGTGATCTCCACAATGATAGGATTTCGATTTGGAGTGAAGATAGAACTTGTATAGATCATCTTTTCCATCGTCAAGTGAGATACCCTGAGTACATGGCAGTGACCGCCGACGGTGATAGAATTGCTGTTAGTGGATGGTCCAGCAATGAAATCGATGTATTTTCTAAGTAGACAGAAACACCAAGATGATGTGTAATGTCTAAATTTCATCAAAATATTGAAATTTGTTCAAAAGTTTTGACGCGCTAATTTTAATCGTCACTCAAGCGTGACGAAACGATCGGCCTGCACTGTTTACATCACCCTCCAAACTAATAATCGGTTATTTCTCGCATTTAGAACCGATATTCTGGGCCAAAAATATTCAAAGTTGTTGTCGCTACTTCTCTAGAGTTTGAACATGATGAAATTTAATAATTTCAGACACATTTTCAGTGAAAAAATCGAGGAACTTTGACAAGAAGTGTATGACAATCGACGGTGATTTGTCAACATCACAACACATGAGTCATGTCAACAAATCAATATGGGGTTATTTTCTGCATTTCCAAACAGAATTTTGAACTGAAATATTTAACATAGCTGTCGCTTCATGTCTTCGATACAAATATACCAAAAGTGAGTTGTTTTGGAGAATTTGTACTGAAATATTTGAGTCATTTTGTCAAGAGGTGTGTTCTGCAATGCAAGCTTACTGATTACAGAACTGATCCCATCACATCTCAACTCGTAGAGAATGGCGAATCAACAGTTGTGTGTGCAAAATAATGTTTTAAAAAGTTACCTGCATATCCTCTGTTATCTCTGTTATGTATGGTTTCAAGTTTTCCTATCGATGAACCAAAATCACACCGACATAAGTCGTTATATCCAACGTCCCTGTAGGCGCGATGTTGATACGACGCCATTACGATGAAAGATGACAGAGCTTGCATAGAGGGCGCTATCGCACATACAAGCCTGACTGACAACACATGCAGCTGAGACGGTACAGGACAATAATCGGTGAACTCTTCAAAAGTGACCAATTGGCAATGCGCAGAAAGGATGATAGCTTTCCACGGTTGTTTAATTTCTATATTGACATTCGTTTTCGTCACAAGACGACTTTTTTCAACATTATTTATCCATTCAGTGTTTTCCGTTTTCATCATGACAAATAAACTCCGGTGCACAGGCGTGATGTTTTCTGGGTAGTTTCTATAAGTGTAGTTCTACTACGTTTCGACGTTCTCTTCCGTAGCCTACGAAGGGAACGTCGAAACGTAGAACTACACTTTACTACCCAGAAAACATCACGCCTGTGCTCCGGTGGCATGGTGGAGGGTCCCATAATAGGTCAACTCAAACTTCAAAGTACAAATTTACACTTGTTTTCTGTGGCATATAACGCCGAAAGGGTCTGTTTACACTTTATAGTTTTCCCGACTTCCCTTTTTGTGTTTAAGAGAGGAAGGTAAAATTTTGTAAATGCAGACGGTATTTCTGAAACGGTGACAAAATGTTCAGTGTCGCCGGGTAGGGCTGTTCATTCAGAGGAGTGAAAATAACATTTTGAGAACCTGAGGTCGTATCGAAGGTATGCAATTTTCATTCGAGACAAATAAACCAATATCATTCGTATTCTAATTTTATACAAAGCTCACGTCTTTGTACTCATGTCGGCGTCTATTACCTCCATGGTATACCTGAGTAACTTTCCGCGCTAGATTCATGCACAGTCCCTCGGTGGGCTATTCAGCTCTGGGACTATTCGCCCCATAGACGAGTGTACAGGGTTGTTTCTCGCTTCTGTACACTCGTCTATGGGGCGAATAGTCCCAGAGCTGAATAGCCAACCAAACGACTGTGATTCATGTCAAGAGTGACGACCGCAAGTACAGAGAACGCTATGGAGCTCGCTCTATGAGACACAGTGACTGTGATTGGAGACAAATACCCCGCAGCTAGGGAATTGATGATACTGAATTTTCTTAACATTTCGTTTTAATTATGTGTTTTGTACTGATGACCAAAAAGACGATTAAAGTAGCATAGAAATCAGTCGTGCAAGGTTTAACTTTCCTTCGCTATTCTTGTTGACCGACAGCTTGCAGATCTTCCGGTGCCCTAATATTTATTTAGTTCGAATAATTTTTTCCCAATTTTAAAGCAGTGCATTAAAGTCCAATTAAGATTTCCCTCATTACTTTTGTGGCAGTAACATTGCGACACTGGGATGTATCAATTCGCCTTTGAAGAGAGTGAAATATGACGGTACATTGTTACAAGCCGTATGGTCATGTAATAACTGGTGACCTAAACATCGTCACGAATATAAACTTCGGCAGTTGTTCCAGTATGGCCCTAAATATCGTGAGCCACCAACCATAAACTGGAACTATAATTTTAAAATCATTATGGATGCTGCCGAGACTTATGCAAAGAAGTGGGCCTCTGTAGAAGATGAAGACGTTGAGTGCCTCTCTGACTGGTTACGTACTGTCAGAGATAAAGTTCAGAAACGTATATCACGTCTTCGTTCTTCATATACTGTCATCAAGACAACATCTTCATTTGATGACTCCACCATACGTGAATGCCTAGATGCATTGCATGATAAATATGTTGTCGTGCCTGCAGACAAAGCTTCTAATAACATCATTTTTGTCTGCAAGCAATTCTGCATTCAGTGTTTGATGAATGAACTGAAAATTAATTCAGGTGACAGTAATACCACCTACTGTCCATCAAGCCTGTCCAAACAGGAAATATTTGATAATCATTCATCGGTTTTGAATGCATTTGGCATCAAGCTATCAAATGATGACAATGTTCTACCTCGACTATATTGGATTCCCAAAATCCATAAGAATCCATATAAGCAACGTTTTATAGCAGGTTGCAGCAGATGTACAACCAAACGCTTGTCACAACTCTTGACCACAATTTTGTCAACCATCAAATCTGGTCTGGTACGATATTGTGACAAGGTTTATGAAACGAGTGGGATTAATCAGATGTGGATATTGAAAAATTCTAAAGAATTATTACATACTCTAGATACCAACAACAGCATGTGTGGTTCAATCCGCACATTTGATTTTTCTACACTTTACACCACCATCCCACACAACAAGCTTAAAACTAGGTTGTCATCATTGGTTAAGCAGGCCTTCTTTTACAAGAATGGCAGTCGTAGGTATGATTACATTGTCATCAAACACAATTCAGGCTATTTTAGTAACAACAGTGATGCCAAATGCAAATACACTGATACGGAAGTAATTAAGATGCTACACTTCCTAATTGACAACATATATGTCTCATTTGCCGGTATGACATTCAGGCAAACTATAGGCATTCCTATGGGTACAAACTGTGCACCACTTCTTGCTGATTTATTTTTGTATTCATATGAAGCTGAGTTCATGCAGACTCTTCATAGTTCAGGATCTAAAAGAGTTGCAGTCCTTTAATAATACCTATAGATATATTGATGATCTCATCAGTTTGAACAATCCTGGAATTTCTAATTACCTCCATCACATATATCCAGATGAATTAGAAATTAAAGAAACAACGGAGAGCATGAACTCAGCATCGTATCTTGATCTATTTATTGAAATTAGACACAATGCAATACACACCAAGTTGTATGATATAAAGGGGTGATTGTAATTTTGAAATCATTAACTTTCCCTACTTGACCAGTAATATTCCGTCGAGTCCAGCTTATGGTGTGTACATTTCACAACTACTGAGATACTGTAGAGCTTGTGATTCATATGGAGATTTTCAAGAGAGACACAGCTTATTAGTCTTAAAGCTGGTGAGACAAGGATTTTCACAAAGTAGGTTGGTTAGATCTTTTAAGAAGTTCTATGGTAGATATGGAGATCTTATATCTAAATATGGCAAATCTGTCACTCAGATGATGAAAGACAGTATTCCCGACTTTGACTCAGAACAGTAATTTAGCAGATAGCTGAATACCGTACAATAACTTTGTCACACTAGTTCAATCTTGACGGGTGTAGCATGCTAGCAGGGTACGCTTACCCATTCCGGACACCTGGTACCACCACTTATATAGTGGTTCAAGATTGTACTACCGATTTTGTCAGTGATCTTATGTTTCTTTGTGTGTTTGTTTTTACTGTTTATTGGACCTGGTAATTTATTTGCCTTGAATGATAATGATTGCTGGAATCGATTTGATGTCATATTACACAACAGTTGACATTACTGGAGGAGCGGCCACGATGCTGAAGTTAGACTCGGTTTCGGATTCGGTTTCGGATTCAGTTTCGGATTCGGTTTCGGATTCGAGTGACTGAAAGAAATTTTATATTTTCAGTTAATTTAGTCATACTGTGTAATACTGTTATTTTCACTTAGAATTTATTTTCGTTACTCTCGCTGGAGCTTTTTTCAGCTAAATAAAACCCAATCAGACTAGACGAAGTGAAAATAAGACACAGTGAAACAATGAAAATCTGTTTTAAGCTAAAATAAATTCCAGTGAAAATAAAATGGTCCGCAGTACTTTTGTATGCAAAGATAAATACTTGTCGTCAAAAACAATTTTTACTGTAGTATATATTTTAAAGCATAAATTGTGTGCATGTATGCACAATTAAAATAGTAAAAAAATAGAAACTACAGAAAATTTCAAAGTACTTTATTTCGAAATTGAAAGGAAGTGTTGAGCAAGAAAACAAAATTTACAAAAACATTTATACTTCAATTTGTTTATTTGTCACAATGTGTATCACGTGGTGTAATGCTAATGTGTAGTATTACTTTGTTGTTTGGATTGGTGTTCTTCTACATAGATTTCATTTCGAATATACCATACTAAACTCCCTGACTAAACTATCAGTTAATATGTTGTGTAATAAAGATTGCATTGAACGCTTTTCTTTGTATTGTGCGTAGTACTGTTAGCTTGAATAGTCCAAATTGTAACACACCTCATCCGCAGTCTGTATTCTAATTCGCCAATTGATAGTCACGTGGGATGCGTTCTTTTGTGCTGATCCACGTAAACGACGTCATCAGGCATCATTCGTTTGAACTGTTGCCTGCCAGGCATCAGTTCTGAAAATGATGCCCGCTGACGTCAAAAACGATATTTGACGCGAACGCGGACCGGAATGTAAACAAAGATGTCGTCTGCGGCCGATCGGAACAATAATCCAGAAATTTCTTGGTTTATCCTACTTTCTGAAGAAGAATTGAATGCTTTGGTTTCCAACAAGGACTCGATACGGACAAAAACTATAATTAAAGGTGAATTGAACGTTTTGCAGAAGTATTGCGGTCTTTTTAGGAAAAACTTTTTCTTACTGAACCACTCCATCATAGACCTACATGCGACAAGTTTTGTGTATAGTACGTTCTTATGCATGGCTACGGATGAGGTGTGTTACAAAACACATATTGACTGGCATGAGGGCAACAGCATACGTCTTTAACCCCTCGGGCCTGTGAGTCACCCCCAAAACAGACTGTTTCCCTCGGCCTACGGCCTCGGAAACAGTCTGTTTTTGGGGGTGACTCACAGTCCCTCGGGGTAAGACGTATGCTGTTGCCTCATAGCCAGTCATATGGTGTATACTGCATAATGCCCATTGTTGCTCATAAGTTGTAACTTTTGACTAATTTTTCAGCAGACAAGTGCGGTGTATTCTTGCACTATAGTTTCTTGCTCTACTGCCTAAAGTGTTTGTTTTTTAAACTGTTTAAATTATGATTATGTATTAAACATTTATGTCATGAAATACATGCTACATGTGTAGTAAGGTGATCTAGTTAAAATATCTCCTTGTCTATCCTTCGAAAAAATGATAACAAGCTGGAAATATAAAAGTATTCTCAGTTATTCGAATCCGAAACCGAATCCGAAACCGAATCCGAAACCGAATCCGAAACTGAGTCCAACTTCAGCATTCGTGGAGCGGCCGGGCTTTTGTGTATAGCGCCCTCAATGTTGAATTCTTTGAAATGCTTTCGTTTAAACATCAAATCCGATTTTAAAACTCCAGAGTTTGAGTTCTGATTCAATTTAAAGCCATGACACTAAGATATGGAGACATATTTTTCAGCACAAATGAAAAATGAAGTGGTACAGAATATTAAATCCGTGCATTTTTAGGCCAACCGTATTTCGATGTGGAAATCACAGAAAGACATGATAAATTATGTCTAAATTGCATTTTGTTACGGATTTCAAACCTGAGGAAATGACGTTTACAAGCATATTTTTTATATAAATCGTTGCAAATTTGTGAACAAATTCTAAAATTTAAATTGCGAGAGGTGCGGATACATTTTGCGGCCAGTTATTTTTTCTAGTTTGGTTAGAGAAAAACTTTTGTGTGGAATCGGCTTTAAAATGATGTTTACCAGTGCTGACTGGCAATATTGCACATGAATTAGTTGCTCTTGTGCGACGTGTTCTGGCTTATACGCGCAACAAAATCGAATATTGCAATTTGATACACATCCCCTTATTTAGGATATGCGGATTTTCGATATTGGTTTGACCCGACCATGTGTACATTTTACAGACAAACAATCCGCCCGAACCTGTACTGTCGACGTTTCATTAATAGCTGACGCCTAAAATGCTCGCTTCTTCCTGCCGTTGTGAACTTTCTGATAAAACAGTAGTGTCTATATTGAGATGCTGTTTACTCGGCCTGAGGCTGATCTGAAAGTCCGGCACAAGGACAGCGATGGACCTGTTGAAAATGATACATAAGGAGTAGCAAGTTCATGAGAACATGCTTTCAGGATGACACCAGACAGAAGATCTGGCCCTACTGCTTTGTTAACATCCATACTATTTAGCTCATGTAAAACATCCTGATAACTTAATGATATATTTGAAAGTTGGTCTGTAATCCTAGGATGAAATGATGAAATTCATTCTCAATACTTTCATCATCTGATGTAAAACAGATTGAAAAAAAATTCATTAAATGCATGGCAATAGCGTCAGGAGTATCAGCTAGTGTGTCATGCAGATACACACTGCTGGGCAATGAACTATTTTTATATTTTATACGGACAAAACTCCAGAAGCGTTTGAATTGTCTTTGATTTCATACGAACAATACATATGGTACTGGATTTGGAGCCAATACGCGTTTAGTTCTCCTATACCATCATCAAATATGAACTGGCCGCATAATGCACGGCGTTACATGTACCAGATATGAACTGTAAATGCTCACGTGTTTCATTATATATTGAAGTTATGTGTAAATTTAAACCTTTGCCACATGTTTGCAACTTCATTGAAATTATTATGATCAACATAATGAACAATAATCACCGCCGATTAATTCTAAAAGGTCATGAAGTATACAAATATGTAATTAGCTGAAATAAAAATATTAAAGTTATTTGACTGCTCTTATTGTATCACCACTTTATCTAGCAAGTGTAATTACCGTTGGCCAAGTCCTTCAAGCCATATACGCCGAGCTGTGAAAGCTCATTAGATATGCAAATTATAAATTAGCTGACATGAAAATGTGAATGACTTTCGATATTGTTTTGACCTAGTACCTGGTATAATCATCAATGTACATAGCATGTTTTGCCAACTTTGATCAAGTAAATCCCGGTATATATACCTAATAAGCAAAGTTAATTAATATGTAAATTAGGAAGTGGCTTTGGTAAAAATGCTTAGTGACTGTCAGTAATGTTGTATCATGGTATCTGCAATATGTGTAGTAAATTTTGTCAATATTGGTCAAGTCAATTCAGACATATATCTCTAATTAGGAAAGTTCATTAAATATGCAAATGAGGAATTGGCTGAAGAGAAAATGCTTGATGACTTTCAATAATATTGTATTATAGTGTCTTTAATGTACATAGCAAGTTTCATATAATTTTGATCAATCCATTCAGATAAATATCCCTAATTATGAAAATTCATTTAATATTAAATTAGGTTTTGGCTGAAGTAAAAATGTCTTTTGACTTTCAATAATGTTATATCACAGTATCTTTGATGTATATAGTAAGTTTCAATAACTACAATCAAGTTAATTCAGATATATCCCTAATTGGGAAAGTTCATTAAATATGCAAATTCAGAATTGGCTGAAGTAAAAATGTTTAATGACTTTAAAAATTGTTGTATCATAGTGGCTTCAATACATGTAGCAAGTTTCATCAACTTTGGTCCAGTCATTTCAAATATATATTCCTAATTAACAAAGTTCATGAAATATGCAAATTAGGAATTGGCTGAAATTAAAACGCTTAATGACTTTCAATAATGTTAAATAATAGTATCTTTAATATACATACCAAGTTTGGTTAACTTTGATCGAGTCAAATCAGACATATATCCCTAGTTAGGAAAGTTCATTAAATATGCAAATTAGCATTTATCTTTCATGTCACCCTTAATGGTTCCCACTGCTGATATATCTTGGTGTGATCAACATTTGTAGCAAATCTCATCAAATTGTGTGTAGTTGTTTTTAATATATATCCATTTTTTCTAAAATCATTAATTATGCAAATGAGCAAAAACTATGCAAGCCACACCCACCAAAAACTAATCAGTTCTTGCCATTTGCTAACTGAATATATGTACCAGATTTGATTCTGATCTGATAAGCCGTTTTTGAGATAATGGACCAACAGACAGACAGACAGACAGACAGACAGACAGACACACAGACGGACAGACAGACAGACATCGCTGCGACATATGCCCACGTGTGTAAACACGTGAGCAAAAAACCAGATGAGTGACATGTCAATGGTTCTACTCCGGAATAAAAGGGCGCGATGCGTACGGCGTTCTACAGACTCAGTACGCCCAAATAATCACGTGATGCGGTACAAACAAACCCACATCACGCACATGTGTACTAACAGTGCGGACGCAGATATCTGATTTTTCCGTTATTGCTAAGCATGCTTATGCCAAATTCCATCTTTGCCAAAGGGTCCTGGCGTGCGCTTCAGGGCAACATCAGACTGACTGGGCGACTGTTCAGGTAGGTGAAGCTCTCCAAATTTTCGTTTCATTTCGTCCAGTAAGTTTGAGATCGAAAATTTGACGTAGTCTTATTCTAAGAATAATGGCCTCCGATCAAAATTGACCATTCATGCAGTAATCCTCCTCTAAATAATGTAAATATGCTCAAAGGAAATTGACATTGCTGACGATAGTGGATTGCATCGTTAGGAGAAAGTTGCCGGTATTATGTCCTGCTTTCTGATGTTAACATTTTCGTCTCACGGCCTTATCTTGAACAATTTTAGTAATTTCCGGAAGAGTTTATGTATAGGAATAGATTTTGTGAATATCGCTTCTGGAGGAGGTTATTTGACAGTACGATAGCGTTCGAAATGCAGACATCTGAAAACCGGAAGTATATTAACTTTCCAGGCGATATCATTGATCACAACTTCGTTCACAATATTCTCATTTATTATCACGGGCGTTTAATCCAGTTATTTGTTAGAGAAGCATTAAGTTGACAATCTTCTGTCGCTTACTTAATGTATAGTCATGCAGAATGGTTATACCCGTCGCGGTATTTCAAAAACAATAACATGCAAGTCATCCTCAAGCCACAGTCACTTGTGGTTCGATACACCGCTTTGGTATGCATTAGAAATATAGGAAGTCGGGAAATGGAATAGCCGCTAAACGCAAGTACAGCCGAGTTCCGAGACGGATTTTCCGGACAAAAAGTTATAGTTTACTTAATAAACCTGCATCGATGGCTTCCAATACGTTTCTGAATCCATACCTGTTATAGTCTATCGTCAATATAGATCTTCTTACATTTTTGGGTACGATTTCCGATTCTTCTCTTGATTTTTCTCTGAGTGTCTACAATGTGACGTAGTAACATGAAAACAACAAAGTCCCCTTCCTATGACCCGCGTCTTTAGCCATAGCAGTGACTATTCACTTTAGCCTCACCTGTACACATTAGAGAATATGATAGCCTAGAGGGCAATGCTGTATACTAAGTAGGCTGAAGTTCATATCAATTATAGGGAGTCTATTGGGAGTTCAGATGTGCATTAAGTTTGTGAAATGAGATCCAATCAGAAACAAATGAGAGCATGCTGACATTAAGTCGGACGATTCCACAGAACAGCTTATACGGAAGGATAGAGAAAAATACTTTGTTTTATATAACAATATCTGCTACTGATATCTGTTAATATATCATGCATATATATCCATTGAAGAGATAATTTTCAAAGAGTCATTCTTTATAAAATTCAACGCACTAAAGTGTCCTAACAATTGACTGACGACTTGATGAATTATCATTGAGAAATACTTTTAAAACATATGTCTAATAAATGATAAATTTACTGGTTTTTAATATGCATGTATATTAATAAGTGGTGTGAACTTATTCTTTCAGATCAACACTACATATACAGACGGCAAGTGAGCGTGATGCGTGACAAGACTGAAACATTTAAATTTCTTTTTGACATGTCATTACAACATTGATTTATTGCCATTAAAGATATTAATCATTATTACAATCTAGCTTTGCTGCAATTTTATGAATTTGATTGTAATGAACTCAAAGTTCCATCATAAGATGGTGACAATGATATTGAAAATGTAGAAATCGAACAGCTTCTTGGTAAGATTAAGAGTCATTTATCATAAACATCACATGTTGATTGTATTGTGAAAAAATAAAGAGTAATCTGTATCTTCTTGCCAGAATTTAAGCATTTTACCAGTTTCAGCGAGGCGTCAGTTTTATAACAGTTTCATTTTACCATATTTTGATTATGGTCTCGGTGTTTGGGGTTGTTGTAGTCAAAAGGATATGGATCAATTGAACTGTCTTTTAAAGCGGGCAATGCGACTAATTTTGAATTGTGACATTGGTACCTCATCCATTGAAATGTTTACACTTCTGATAATGGTATCTGCTATCCCATCGCTATAAGTACAACCCAGTAGTGTCTGTTTACAAGGGTATGTTGTGGCCAGTCTCCTCGATACGTCCGGGATATGATAACAAAGTACAAAGATCCACAAAGATCTTTAAGATCTGTTGGTAATAAAGCTCTACAAGTTCCATTCGCTAGAACCGAATTATTAAAGCAGTCTTTTCGAGTAATTACCTGTACAACAATTTACCTACAGCAATAAGAAGTTGTACAAGTGTTAGAGTTTTTAAGCAGGCTTGTTACAAAGTTTATCGACAAAGCTTTATCAACATTTTTACATGAAATCTGTCTGTCATGTTGTTGTTATCCTGTACTTTATCTTTTGTGTATAAGTTTTCTTTGTGCTCGACCCTTTTGAAAAGAGGCGTATACCTATCATGGCTATAGAGTTAAAATAAAGTTTATAATTGTTGTTGTATTGTTAAAAGATACTTATTGCATCAAATTGTGAAAGATTTATAAAATACGTATTTTAGTTAGGGAAATCGCATAACCTCATCATTAATTAAACCTGTACTTTTAGAACAATAATTGTTAAAATTACTGAACTCAGGTATAGCCTTGAAGCTGTGATTCTTGTAATTTTTTTTTCCATTCTGGTTCAATATGCAAGTGTGCATTTCGTAAAAATCAGTGACAATCAGTAATAGTTCATTTATGTTTATAGTAAATTTATATTGACCACTTCAGAGATAGAAGGCTTCAGTGAATCGCCTTATTTTTATGCTTAATTTTCTGCACTTTTATAGGGGAGATACTTTCTCCAGCGCAAAAGTTCAGGATGAGATTCTTAGAGAAACGCTACAATAAGTATCGTCGCTAGAGGGCAACCTTCACGCATGCGCTTTAGCTGTTGTTTAAGGGATTTGCAAGGACTACCTGTATCCGTCAGTGCTATTTTAAGTTAACATTTCCGTCTCACGGCCTTATCGCCAAAACTGAGGGCATAGCGTTAAAGTTTGATTTCTGTGTAAAAGGACAGTGACAAATTCAAACTTGGAGAAGAAACATGGAATGAGCATGACCGGAAAATTCAGGAGTGAATGAGTTGTATTTTCTGTCAAAACGCACGAGACAACATTTTGACTTCGCGATTTTTCTGCAATATAAACTAATAAGACACTAAATAATGTACGATTTAGTAAATCTAACTATCTATCTTTCAATTCGCCTAGTTATGAGTAACATAAGTTGAATTCTCGATGAACTATAGGCGAAATTTCTTTACAATGTGTAGCGCTACTTAGTCAATTTTTTTTTGAAATTTTCGCGTTCCATACCACCCACGAAGGAAAATCGATTTTGCGCGTCTCGGGTATCTGCGTCCGCACTGCTAACGCGTATGGAAATACACGTACGTCTGTGCGCGTTTGCGCACATGGCTTTGTTTGTACCGTGGTCGATTCGAATTCCGGGTTTGGCCTATTCTAAAACGACAATCACGGAAAGAAAAATGACGGTATTTCAGAATTGCTTCTTCCATTTCTACATTAAAATTAGGTTGGCCTGAAAATGCCACGGTCACTGAAATCAGTGTTAAAACCTAAACCATGGATAACTAAATCAATAAGAAAGTCAACTAACAAAAACATTCTTTGTATGCTAAGGTCATATATAGAATCAGGTCATGAAATGACGAAAGTCGCACATTATAAACGTTATAGAAATGTATTGACCACGGGTTGCAAAACGAGATTTTTACGCTTCTCTTTTTAGGGAAAAATTATAGAAATTCAAAACCAACCTGAAATATCATCAATGAAGTGCTTTGCATTCGTAATAGAAAGCCACGCACTTGTTTACCAGATCAGTTCATCATAGATACAGATGAGGGGACTCCGTTAACTTACGGTAACCCTCAAGATATTCAAAATGACTTTAATAAGTTCTTCACGGGTATTGGTCAAGGCTTAGCGAGTAAAATTCGTAATTCAAGTGCATCCATTGTATGAGGAGTTTCTCTCAAAACCCTAAAACCTGTTTTTTTCTGTTTTCTGCAAGTAAAGTTGAATTTTTTAGTCAACTGAACAGGCTTAACATGAAAAAAGCTGTTGGTTGTGACAATGTGTCTGCAAGACTCTTAGTCAATGCTGCAGAATACATCTAAGGACCCCTTTGTCATATTTTCAATCTTTCTTTTATAAGTTGTCAGTTTCCAGATCCTTTAAAAGTCGCCAGAGTAGTTCCAATCTTTAAGAAAGGGTCAAATGACATTGCTGGAAATTATCGTCCTATCTCTGTGCTACTGCTTATTAGCAAAATCTTGGAGAAGATTGTTAATAATCGGCTAGTTACGTATTTAAATAAGTATAATCTCCTTCACAAACATCAGTATGGATTTCGAGGAAAACACCGTGCTAAACTTTTTCTCATTAATTTACTGAACAATTTGGCTCAGCCAATTGACCAGGGAAATACCACAATAGGAATCTTGCTAGATTTTGCCAAAGCGTTTGACACTATTGACCACAGTATTCTTTTGTCAAAACTCCATAATTACGGTGTTAGAGGAAAACCCATGTGTTGGTTTACTGAATATTCAAGTTAAATCAGAGATTGCAGTATGTATCTGCAGATTGCGGAGTGCCCAAGGGGTCAATACTTGGACCAACACTATTTTTAATTTATATAAATGACCTGCATAATTCGTCTGACTACTTTGATCATAGGGAATTGCACCAAAGGGCGTCCCCAGGGGTAGAGGTGTCTTGGTCTCAGGACAATGAAGGTTCATATGGTTTGTTTTATTTTTAACACGTTTGACTATGATATATATTACCAATAAAGATTTATTCCACCAACCTTTTGTTTGCAGCTTTGGTATCTCTGTCTTATGTTAGCACTGGTTTTGTAACGATTTCTTTTTCTGTATTTGTCCTTGGCAATTAAGTTAAGTTAAGTGTAGGTTATCGTCCGCTTGAAACGTAAACAACGAGGCGGAGCCGAGTTGTTTTACGTTTCAAGCGGGCGATAACCTACTTATAGCCGTCGAGCTAACAGGGAACCCAGGATTAGCGTTTATCACTCCTACTTATAGCCGTCGAGCTAACAGGGAACCCAGGATTAGCGTTTATCACTCCTTTCAGACAGCGCGGAATCCAAGGAAGCCAGGATTAGCGTTTATCACTCGTGACAGACAGTGCTTACGATTAAAATGTTTTGTTTTCAGGCAATCTAATTTTTCCCATCAGACCACCATGACATCGACTTATCACATCTTGCGTTTATCACTCTTGTCACATTGCTTACGATTTTAAAGACCACCCATGACATTGGCACGTTACAAATTTAGGGAAAAATTTACCATGCATAAACCACTCACACACCTACACATGAAAAATAACAACTTTTTTGAGGTTATCAAGTTATCTTCATTCTTTATTATCAATAAATCATAGAGCGTACGGTCTATGGATAAATTGCGAACAAAATACTAATGTGTTTCAAGCCGGTGATGACCGACTTATAGCCGTCCAGCTAACATGCAATTGAGTCTCTGACAGTCAATGAGTCAAGAAATCCTTTTGAAACCCATATATCATCAATCATCTAACTCTGAAAAATCAAAGTTTAGGTCAAAATTTACATCCGAATCTGATGATAATATATATCACGTCCTTGTAATGAAGTTCTTATGACGGTAGTGTGAATCGCGAGGTTTCTTGAACTTCTTTGAGTAGTTTGCACTACGCAGGTATGGGTCGTGTGTATTTTTTCAGGTCGTCTTTCCCATTAACACCTCTGTGGTTTTGTTTCAGTACTTGATCATTTATCACCCGCTTCCAAGTTTTCTTTCAGTAGTTAATCACTTATCACCCGCTCGCAAAAACCCAGCCACACCTGATAAGTCGTCCTGAACAAACAATTTTAATCCTCAAACACATCAACTGCTGGGTAAACATTTTGACAGATTCAGGCTATAACTTAAGTTAAGTTTTGTCACTATGTTGCGTCTATTATCTGACAAGTTTGATCGCCTAATTCGCCAAAGCAAGCAAGGGTAGTAATGAAGTCTATTATCTGAATAGTTTGAGTGCCTAATTTGCCACTGTAAGCAAGGGTAAATTACTAATCTGTGGACGCTGTCACCAGATTATCACCGGATTAACTTTGACAAAGTCAACAACGAACGCACCAGCAAGGTATAACAAGAGGCCTCTTGTTATACCTTGCTGGCGCGTTCGTTGTTGACTTTGTCAAAGTTAATCCGGTGATAATCTGGTGTCTCCAAATAGAGAGACGCAATATGAAATTACATACATAGAGTGCAAACTATGAAACTAAAATCTAAAGGCGGTGTTTGTGGGCCAAAGTGTATGTACATTATCAATTCCCATATGGAAATAGATGGATCATAGCAGACACACACGGGTGCATAGTTATCAACCCAGTGGATGACTTTTCTTTTTGCATATGATTCTGTCTTCAACTTTGTAAGCTGTAAATGCAAGAGATTTGGGGCCTCATAAAGATTATTCGAGAAGTAGAGAAACGCAATTGCTTTATAAACATCAGAATTTCCTGTAAATCTAATTATGATGACGGCAAAGTAAGAGAGGAAGAGAATGAAAGCTCTCAAGACATTGACAACTCTACTCCGAAGTAACTGTCTATGATACAAAATCCTATGTGTAATCATAATAAGAGAATGAAAGCTCTCAAGACATTGACAACTACGCCGAAGTAACTGTCTGTGATACAAAATCCTGTGTGTAATCATAATGATAATAAGATGTGTGTAAGACAGTAATAAGATGTATGTAAGACAGTAATAAGATGTATGTAAGACAGTAAGAAGAGAAAAGAACTCTGTCTTTCAAATGTACAGGAGAAGGAGTCAAAGTTGGAAGGCATTAGAAATGTATTTTTGTTTTGTTTGTTGTTTTTAAATTTTCCTTGATATGGAAACTGAAAACTATTAGTGGTAGATTTATTAGTGTAGTCATTTCTCTTTAGAAATAATCAAAACTTTATTCCTTGAATATACAACAGAAAACTTTAAGACATTGTCAACGAGAATTCATGACGGTATGGTTTACTCGGGATCGAGTGAAAATGGAAATACAGGAATTTTTAACTATTCTGTCACAGTGTCAAATGTAATACCTAGACTCATTCAGAGTTTTCTCTTAGAGTCATAGTTTGTTTCAAAGAAATCGTCTGGAATGCACTTTTTGAGGTGTTTCCTTAAGTCGTAGTGAAAAAGTAGAATAAAAATGCGATTTTGGTCATATAAAGGTGTGATTAATGTTTTAAAAAACCTATGTTTATTGCATGTCAGTAAATATGAGATTAGAAAGAGTAACGATTTTCAGTAGCGTACAGTACCGGTTCTGGCGCACAACCCATACTCATAACCCCATTTTACCTTTTTAAACCCAATTAGCTAGGGTGAGTTGTACATTACCATTTCTTCTGTTGAGTGTTTGAGAGAGTTGGTCACGTTCAATAGAGTTTGTCACGCTCGTGAGCATGACCAACTCTCTTGAGTGTGACCAACTATCTTGTAAGTTTGACCAAATCTCTGAAATTTCTCAGGATAACTGGTACTGTACCCTATACTACTATAAATTACCAAATAGTAAGATTTGATCTCACCCCCTTTATTACCATTGAAATTTATACAGAAATAGTGGCAGGGGCTATAAAAGGTAAAAATGGGCGTTGTGCCTCAGAACCGGTACGGTACTTGTTTTCTACTTTTCTGTTCATAAAAGAAAGTGAACATGCATTATGGCAATGCAATGAAATAAAACTGCTATCTTTAGATAGAGTACGATTTTACTTGGTAAAAATTCAATAATTTCAACTTTGGTTTCTTCATTTCAATTAAAATATGAAAATTTAGACTTTTGTGTTCAAAAATCCCAATATTGCAATTTCTATACAAGTATGTTGTAAGGTATCATTCTCAGCACACATCAACATGGCCAAACATCATCCTTCAACACCTCAACTTCAAGAGCCCTTTTCTGGTTTCGGCCCATAGAGTGTATTCAGAGTTTACACTTCTCTATAAGAAGGGCGTCACTATTATTTTTTCTAAATCTTGCCATACACGACATCAAATACAAGCCTCAGTGCAAATGATACCAATTCATTTCGCCTTATTAATCTCATCAATTCTTTGCGGTAACTTTTCTTTACGTTTATATCCTGGTTACAGAATGTGTATTTTGTAAAATGTTCTGGCATCAGGGACAAACTTTCAAAAGACAGTGAAATGTGTATTACTGGCAAGTGTTCTCTGATGGCGCACCGATAATAGTGTAACTGGTTTACCTTAGCGCTGTTCAAGGTTACAGGTTTATTCCTAATATACCTGCATGAGTGCGACATCGGACACTGCTGCTTGAAATGCGGACACTATCAACGTTGCATACTTGGTTGTTGTAGCACTCTGAGTACTCTGAGTCGTGAATATGTCTTCAAGTAAACTTCGTTACACTAGCAGTCGCCTACTAAGGTGTATTTTCCTCATTCTTGAATGAGTAAGTTTTACATGTAAAAGCATAATCTAAAAATGCGGAGAAATGTTTCTTTTTGCATATTAATGAGAGAACAATAATGTCGATAGTGAACAACCCATGGTCAGACTATCGCACTACGTTCAAACATGATTTTGTAAAATTCTGCGGTTTCTTCTGGATAAGTTGGACCTCTTTACTTAGACTTTGAGGTGACAGACTTAAAAAGATGGAAAAAATTACATATGAAGTCACTGTATCCAAGGACTAAATCTTTATGAGTTCAATGTTGTTTTAGAGGCTGTGAATTTTCTCAGGAATGATGACGTTCGGTGCGAACCTCCGGGCGTTCCATGGACGTCCGTCGTGTGATGGCGCTCTTCATCACTACTTTTAGCATCAATAGTTGAATGTTTCAATGCGTGTTTGATTTGAAGATGCGGAACTTCGTTAGCATTGACATCGTTCTGCTCTGTGTTTTGGTTTCATCGGAAATAACTTCTTCCTTGACAAGAACTGGCACACAGCCGACAACTTTGTTTAACAAATCTGCTGCTGTTTTCACGCTATCAATAGTTAATGATTGATAATGACGGGCGACATGTTTCATCTTATCAATGTCCGTATTCGATGTCGGCGTCAGAACATTGCTACAACACACAGCACTTATCAACAGACCAATGCTTACAAGATCCAACCGAATCTGTTAAAAGAACCGATGTGGAAATTATTGGTTTAACGTGATTTGCAGACGTCTGCAACACGTACATAAGTATTGTAATTATAAAGTCAATTGAGTCAATTCTTTTTGGCTCGAATCATTTCTTAAAAGAACAGTCTAAGCTTGAAATAGTCTGTAACGAAACCAATGTCATCGCCAAGGATACCGTTAATTATTTGGGTGCCGATCTGGATCAAACACTATCAGGAGAGAGTATGGCCACACAAATAATTCAGAAGGCAAACATTCGTCTTAAGTTTTTGTTTCGCAAACGTCACTTTTGGACAGGAAAACACGCAAACTTCTTGCCAACAGTCTCATTAATTGTCTTTTTGATTATGCCTGTGCCTACTGGTATCAAGGTTTGAAAGTTGTCAGTAAACATAGACTACAAACAACACAAAATAAAATAATTAGGTTTGTTCTAGATATGCACCCAAGGGAACATATTGGGCCAGCTCACTTTGAAAAACTTGGGTGGCTTTGTGTAGAGCAATGAGTGTCGTATCTGAAACTGAATCTCATGCATAAATAATAAGGGGTCAAGCTCCATCCTACCTAACGTCAAATTTTATTACCAGACAGAATGTACACAATTATAATACACGTTCTGGCAATAACTCAGTTTTTATCCCAGGAGGAGCTAAATTATTTCAAACAAGTTTTCAGTACTCAGCTTCGCAGTTATGGAATTGCCTTCCACGTAGTATAAGGAATATTGATTCCAATTACAATTTTAAAAAAAAGTTAAAACGTCATTTGCAAGATTCTTATGTCGAACGTGTCAGGAGAGATTTCATTTAATCTTTGGTGTGATTTTCAGAGGGATTTAGTCCGTTTAACTTTTTTTTGGAAGTGCTTGTTTTACTCTTTGTTGTCGGATTTCTCACGTTGTACTTTTTCCATTTTGTGTTAGTCTTTTGTTAATATGGACCACAGTGGAAATAAGTCTATCGACTTTTCTGTGTAATCCATGCACAATTTTGTTCATATTGTGGTGTTTTATGTATCATTTTGTGCAAATAAATAAATAAAATTAAAAAAATAAAAAAATAAAAAAGTATCTTAGTCTCTGTAAACTCCTTGTGGCACAGAAAAAAAGTTATGATCGACATCTACACCCCATTTTCCCCGAAAGTTAAAATAATAGGTTAGACTCGAAATTTGAATGCACTGCGGTACAAACAAAAAACAACGTGCACAAAAACGCACCGAAATATGTGCATTTTGTACTCATTTGCACACGACGTAGGTTAGTTTGTACCTGCATCACGTGATTTATTGGGGCTTACTGAGTCTATTCCTGACTAGAACCATCGATAGAATAAATAAAGGTCATTTCTTTTGCAATGCAATCATCCCAGAATGTTTCAATGGTGTTATTTGCAATAAAATACAATTTCCGACAATCTCGTGGTATTCATACAGTTCGCATTTTTGCAACTCCACTGGATCATCAACAGTAAATGTTGTACAAAACTGGAAATATTCAAACTTCATTAATGATGTGCGTTTTTTGTATTTCTAAATTTTAAAGAGTAAATATTTCAGAACGGACTATGGCAAACATAGGACATGGCACGGGAGTGGTCAAACCGATAAGCTTTTATTTTAATCAGAATACAGATTTATCATCATTTTGACCAATTCATCAGGAGTATGACTCAACATGGGAAGTAATATAAGGAAGAAATTGTAAGACAGTGAGGGGAGTGGGTATGAAATTCGTTGGATTATTGTGTAGATCAGAATCAAAGTCAGATAGTGTAATATCAAAAATTAAGATTAATATTATGTTTAGTAGGAGTTTATAGTCAGAAGATTATCAAATGAGGTACTTTTTCTCTGCGTGCCAATATTTGTGTTTTCACCATTTCCTGATTACCGATTAAAATTTCGAAAATTGTAAAGTTTCATTGCTCCGTAATATAGGTTTATCTTGTTTTGCAACACGACATGTTCTCCAATTAATTTTCCTTAGAAGCCTAGAACCTTCTGATTAATGGATTCGATACTATACCAGACAGTTTTAGCAAGTGTTGATTAATCATTCTAAATGATGTTTTCGCAACTTAGGAATAATTAATTTTCATGAGTGACGTTTTTACCTGGTCTTCTTCATATCTTATCTTCAATTTCTTCTCACTCAAGATATTCACAATTTTCATGACGATTCCAGATTTGTAAATTTTTCTGGCGAAATCTTCCGATTCACAGCAAGGAATCCGAATACTGCGACACACTTCACGATAGAGTGACCACTTCTCAGCGTCGCTGTCTACGTTGACATGCACCGGATCCAACAGCTTTAAGTAACATTCAATAACAACGGTTCTGTTGATGAAACAAACCAATTCCAAACGACCAGATTTGTTAAGTATTTCAGTTTCAAAGATATCTGCCTTTGCAGATAGTATATAGCGACTAAGTATGCCATCATTTTGGTAAAGTTGTAAAATTTCAAGGTCGACAACGTGTTCCTCCAGTTGGTGTTTTCTAAGCTGCAATTTCTCGCGTATAGTCTTCTCTTGGATAAGCCAATTTTCCAATCGTTCTGGAACGTTGGATTCCTTCACATCAGATTTACGGTTGTCTTTTTGAAACAGAACTTACCTGACAGACAGAATGAATAAAATAAACAGTGGGTTAACCAGAGATTGCTTGTTGATAATTTACAGGTTTATAAGCAGTTCAGGTACGCTATTTGTCAGAACTGACACCAAATATATGGAGTCATCATCTGGGACTGGGGAATTTTTCAATAAAAAGTTGTCACAGGGACCAAATCAGAAAATTACGTCTTTACATACGAGAAAGGGAAATACTTTAAAAAAAAGAAAACCTTGTTTTTGAAATCACAAGGCCACTTGAAAGGTTTGCTAAGGGATGGAATTTGATTTCTGGGGAAAACCGAAGGAAATGGGTATGGCAACAATTTTTTCACCCATTTTGGCAGAAATATTATTATAGCGGTTACCCTGAAAAATTGTTTTGTCCGGCAGAGTCAAAGCAACAACAAAACTGTAGTGATATTAATATAATAGTGAAAAAAATCAGCAAACGTTACAGTTGCTTGCCTTTAACATTGAGTTTTGTGAAAATAAGTATATCTTTGCATATGCACATCACTGACTGTACTTCAAAGTTACACAACCTTCATAGATGAATTCAGAGATAAATTTAGTTAAGTCAATGTCCCTGCTAGATGTATAGCACATGGCTTTAGAAAATGCATCAGGGGATGACTGATCTTAACAATGCTGGCTACCCTTTCCTTTTTTCCTTCAATCTATCACGGCATACTATGATATAGTATTGCCAACTTTTGAAATGAACAGGGTTGGTGTTTAGTGTGTGGTTACATCATGCGGGCCTTCCCAAACAGATCCCCACAATTCTGGATTATTTTACCTCTACCTATCTGCAATTTCCTATAAATTTTTGTATTTATTTTAAAATAACAGTTTTGCCGTTAACCCTACATACCAGGGCAAAACCTCGAGTTACAGTACTGCAGCCAGGGACAGTCTTAGAAATTTTGAGTAACCCCTTGCCAACCATGATGAATTTGAGTAACCACCCTCTCTAACTCAGAAATTTTGACCGACCCCCTCCCCCTCTCCACTTAAAAAAGTTCAATACCGATACATGTGTTTGTAAAATTTACATAAAATACAGCAATAGTATTTTATCTTTCAAATTCTCGCGTACCCTGCTAGATTATCATCGGTTACCTCATGAAGGTTGAGAAATTTATTTTGAATTTCAAAGCGAGTTTATTTATTTGAATTTCAAAATTAAAAACGGGAAATTCGTCAGGTGTTGGCAGCTTTGACCGCTCCGGCGGACCTTTTTATTTTTGGAGGTCTGGTTGTCCAAAAACGCCCCCACACGGCCGAGTACTCGACACCTTCCTTGAAGGGACAGCATTTTCAGGTATAGAATACTGTAGTATTTAAACAATGGAGGTACCCTATAGGTTGTTTTCTTTAGTACAATTTTCTGTACGGACACCCCTAATTTTATTCTTGGTTTTGAAAGAGTGTGGATGAAATATTGCTTGAGGAAAGCGAGATCAAATGTTGAAGTCTTTCATTGAGGCGAATACTACCTTAAAGTCTACCCGCCTCTGGATTTACATTTTGAATTGAAAATACCGGTAAATCTTGGATAATTTTTAATTTCTCCAGTACAAAGTGTGGACGGTGACCACCAATTTGTATTTTTGATTTTGACAAAGTATGGCTGAAATATTCCTTAAGAAAAGCTTGAGCTAAAGGTTTATGTCTTTCATGAAGGTGCATATTACCCTATGAGTTTTCCTGCCTCTGAAGCTACTGTTTAATATGAAAATATCGGTAAATCTTTGGTAATTTATATTTTCTGTAGTAAAAAAGTTTGACCAATGACCTCAAATTTTGATGTTTGATTTGGTCAGAGTATGGTTGAAATTATTGCTTGAAATGTTGCGCGATGAAAGCTTGAGCTAAAGCTTAAGTCTTTCAATGAGGCGCATACAACGTACCTTTAAGTTTACCTGCCTCGGGAGGTTTCGTACCCGATAATCGATTTACAAGGCGGCGGTACCTTGAGAAATGATCAATTACTGCTTTAATTACAGATTGGTCTTGAAAGAGAGTTTACTTATTTCAATTTAAGAGAAAAAAACTGGAAAGTTCTGCCAATTTTTCGCAACTTTGACTGCTCAGGAGGACTGTTTTTTGGTGTTGATTGTCAAAAAACGCCCCCACACGGCCGAGTACTCGAATCTGCCTCCTTTAAAGGACAACATTTTCTGAAGCTAACCAACAATGGAGGTGTCCTATACTTGGTTTTCAGATATAGAGTATACTGTAGTGTTTAAACAATGGAGGTACCCTATATTTGGTTTTCTCTAATACAAATATTTGCTCGGTAACCCCAATTTTATTCTTGGTTTTGAAAAAGTGTGGGTGAAATGTTGCTTGAGGAAAGCTACATGAAAAGCTATTGAGGCGCTTCCTACCTTAAAGCTTACCTGCTTCTGGAGCCGTTTTGTCCAATCATTGGCAGGTTTGGCGGCCTATATGTTGAGAAATGGTCAGTTACATGCTTGAATTACAGCTTGATCTTCAAAGCAAGTTATTTATTAGAAATTTCAAGAGAAAAAAGAAGAAAATTCGGTCGATTTCGGCAACTTTGAGCGCTCCAGCCGACCTTGTTTTTTCGGTGAGATGCCTAAAACTCCCCCACACGGCGAGTACACGACTCTGTTTCCTTGAAGGGACAACATTTTCTGAAGCTAACAAAAACAATGGAGGTACCTTACGCTTGTTTTTCAGGTATAGAATACCATAGTGATTTAAACAATGAAGGTAGCCTATACTTTGTTTTCTCTAGTACCAATATTTGCGAATTAAACCCCAATTTTATTCTTGCTTTTGAAAGAGTGTTGTTGAAATATTTGCTTGAGGAAAAGAAGATCAAAAGTTTAAGTCTTTGATTGAGGCGCACACAACATTATAATTTACCTGCCTCTGGAGAAGCAGTTTGAATTGAAAATATCAGTTAAATCATGGCTATGGGTGACTTGTAATATCTGTAGTACAAAAATGTGCACGTTATCTTCCAATTTTGATTTTTGATGTGGACAGAGTATGGTGAAAATACTGCTTGAAGAAATCGAGCTATAAAAGGTAAAGTTTTTCATTGAGGCGCATACTACCTTAGAATCTACCTGCCTCTGGAGGCTTTATACTCAATATTGACCGCTGGGCGGTTGTATGTTGAGAAATGATCAATAACATGCTTGAATTACATCTTGAACTTCGAGTTTATTCATTTGAATTTCACGAGAAAAAACGGAAAATTTATTTTCTGTGGCATGATGCTGACAGGTTATAGTTGTGCGTTTAAAAGAAGGACGGTAAAATTGGTAAATGCAGACGGTATTTCTGAAACGGTGACAAAATGTTCAGTGTCCCCGGGTAGAGGTTGTTCAGAGTGCACATAATTTAGTTTTCCCAGTGAAAATGAAAATAACATTTGAGAAACGGAGGTCAGTGTCGAAGGTATACAATTTTCATTCGACAATTAATCAAGATAATTCCTATTTTCATTTTTTATCCAAAGCTCACGTCTTTGTGCGCACGTCGGCGTCTATCACCTCCATTGTATGCCTGGGTAACTTTCCGAGTTAGGTACATCTCGGAGATAGCCGTTGGTCCATAGCTTTGGTGTTTTCAGACAGGATTTCTGCCTTTTACGGGCTGATTTTGCGATAGAAGCAAAGGACCCACATCTACATCTTGAGAGTGCGAACAAAGCATGCTGCAGCTCGCTCTCTGAGACAGTCCTTCCACTGTGATTGCAGGGAAACGCCCCGTAGCTGGGGAGTTAAAGATTGTACATTTTCTTTAAGTTTGTTTTGATTGTGATGTTCTGATGATAAAAAGATTAATTAGCATAGAAATCAATCATGCAACTTTTCTTCCGTATTTCTTGTTGACCGACAGCTTGCAGATATTCCGTTGCCCTAATATTTTTTTTAGTTCGAACAGATTTTTTTTCCAAATTTTAAAGTTGTCCAATAAAGATTTTTCTCATCGGTATTGTGGCAGAAACAGCGACAATGGCTTTCACGTATCAATTCACGTATTCCTACTATGAAGAGAGCGAAATGTGACGGTACATTTGTACCGAGGAGCGTCTGGGCTTGGTGTATAGCGCCCTCAATGTTAAATTTCTGAAATGCTTTCGTTCATACATAAACTTTATATAAACTTGAGAGCTTGGGTTTGTGATTCAGTTTAAAGCCATGACACCAAGATACGAAGACATATTTTTTAGCACAAACGAAAAATGAAGTGGTACAGAATATGAAAAACGTAAATAGGAAATTCTAATAATGATTTAACAACGCTATCATCCAGAACTTTGTAATTAATTATCAATATGCTTTGAAAATTGTAACCATCAACATTCTTTTTAATCCTCTTTCTACCAGGCTCCATAGATAAACCATAGAAATAAATACAATTTGGGAGAAAGAGGATTAAGTGTCCCCATTTTCTCATTCAGGCAGAGATTGATTGAACACTCATAATCTGGCAAAGAACTGTATCAGCTTTTATGGAGTGTAAAAGTTGTTATGTTTGGTAACTTTTATCCTTATGTCCAGCATTACATTCCGATGAATACTTCAGTAAGCTTACATGTAAGTGGATATATATATATCATCAGGGTTGTACAGAAAAAGGAAAAACATCCTCTTCCACCAGAATTGATGGTGACTCATGTAATATATTTATTTATTTTCCAATAAAGTGGTGAATTTGGCAAATTGTCATGTCTTGGTTTGTTATGATTGAAGATGATCCGAACAGTGGAGAGTATGTAAATGTCACTGATGTTGATGTTACACTGAGACAATGTCAGAGACAACTTAGAAAAGCAAGGATATATTCAGGCTGTTTTTTATCAAACACGTCTAGATGAGACCTGAATCAAGCAATATAAAATGTTCCAATTGTCAATTATTGATGAAGAAACCCTACCCTGAAACAATGTCAAGAAATGAACAGTTAACAGCCATAGTGTTTTGCTCTGTTGACTTTTCACAAAAATGTCAAAAATATTTTTATTGACTGCTTTGCAACTTTGCCAAACAAGAATCTACCAGAGCAGTACACATATAATATGGAGAATACAGACCGTGATTGTTACACTAATGAATTATGCACTAGAGATTGTAGAATCGTCCTGAACAACAATTTTAATCCTCAAACACATCAACTGCTGGGTAAACATTTTGACAGATTCAGGCTATAACTTAAGTTAAGTTTTGTCACTGTGTTGCGTCTATTATCTGACAAGTTTGATCGCCTTATTCGCCAAAGCAAGCTAGGGTAGTAATTAAGTCTATTATCTGAATAGTTTGAGTGCCTAATTTGCCACTGTAAGCAAGGGTAAATTACTAATCTGTGGACGCTGTCACCAGATTATCACCGGATTAACTTTGACAAAGTCAACAACGAACGCACCAGCAAGGTATAACAAGAGGCCTCTTGTTATACCTTGCTGGCGCGTTCGTTGTTGACTTTGTCAAAGTTAATCCGGTGATAATCTGGTGTCTCCAAATAGAGAGACGCAATATGAAATTACATACATAGAGTGCAAACTATGAAACTAAAATCTAAAGGCGGTGTTTGTGGGCCAAAGTGTATGTACATTATCAATTCCCATATGGAAATAGATGGATCATAGCAGACACACACGGGTGCATAGTTATCAACCCAGTGGATGACTTTTCTTTTTGCATATGATTCTGTCTTCAACTTTGTAAGCTGTAAATGCAAGAGATTTGGGGCCTCATAAAGATTATTCGAGAAGTAGAGAAACGCAATTGCTTTATAAACATCAGAATTTCCTGTAAATCTAATTATGATGACGGCAAAGTAAGAGAGGAAGAGAATGAAAGCTCTCAAGACATTGACAACTCTACTCCGAAGTAACTGTCTATGATACAAAATCCTATGTGTAATCATAATAAGAGAATGAAAGCTCTCAAGACATTGACAACTACGCCGAAGTAACTGTCTGTGATACAAAATCCTGTGTGTAATCATAATGATAATAAGATGTGTGTAAGACAGTAATAAGATGTATGTAAGACAGTAATAAGATGTATGTAAGACAGTAAGAAGAGAAAAGAACTCTGTCTTTCAAATGTACAGGAGAAGGAGTCAAGTTGGAAGGCATTAGAAATGTATTTTTGTTTTGTTTGTTGTTTTTAAATTTTCCTTGATATGGAAACTGAAAACTATTAGTGGTAGATTTATTAGTGTAGTCATTTCTCTTTAGAAATAATCAAAACTTTATTCCTTGAATATACAACAGAAAACTTTAAGACATTGTCAACGAGAATTCATGACGGTATGGTTTACTCGGGATCGAGTGAAAATGGAAATACAGGAATTTTTAACTATTCTGTCACAGTGTCAAATGTAATACCTAGACTCATTCAGAGTTTTCTCTTAGAGTCATAGTTTGTTTCAAAGAAATCGTCTGGAATGCACTTTTTGAGGTGTTTCCTTAAGTCGTAGTGAAAAAGTAGAATAAAAATGCGATTTTGGTCATATAAGGTGTGATTAATGTTTTAAAAAACCTATGTTTATTGCATGTCAGTAAATATGAGATTAGAAAGAGTAACGATTTTCAGTAGCGTACAGTACCGGTTCTGGCGCACAGCCCATACTCATAACCCCATTTTACCTTTTTAAACCCAATTAGCTAGGGTGAGTTGTACAGTACCATTTCTTCTGTTGAGTGTTTAAGAGAGTTGGTCACGTTCAATAGAGTTTATCACGCTCGTGAGCATGACCAACTCTCCTGAGTGTGACCAACTATCTTGTAAGTTTGACCAAATCTCTGAAATTTCTCAGGATAACTGGCACTGTACCCTATACTACTATAAATTACCAAATAGTAAGATTTGATCTCACCCCTTTATTACCATTGAAAATTTATACAGAAATAGTGGCAGGGGCTATAAAAGGTAAAAATGGGTTATGAGCATGCGTTGTGCCTCAGAACAGGTACGGTACTTGTTTTCTACTTTTCTGTTCATAAAAGAAAGTGAACATGCATTATGGTAATGCAATGAAATAAAACTGCTATCTTTTAGATAGAGTACGATTTTACTTGGTAAAAAATTCAATAATTGCAACTTTGGTTTCTTCATTTCAATTAAAATATGAAAATTTAGACTTTTGTGTTCAAAAATCCCAATATTGCAATTTCTATACAAGTATGTTGTAAGGTATCATTCTCAGCACACATCAACATGGCCAAACATCATCCTTCAACACCTCAACTTCAAGAGCCCTTTTCTGGTTTCGGCCCATAGAGTGTATTCAGAGTTTACACTTCTCTATAAGAATGGCGTCACTATTATTTTTTCTAAATCTTGCCATACACGACATCAAATACAAGCCTCAGTGCAAATGATACCAATTCATTTCGCCTTATTAATCTCATCAATTCTTTGCGGTAACTTTCTTTACGTTTATATCCTGGTTACAGAATGTGTATTTTGTAAAATGTTCTGGCATCAGGGACAAACTTTCAAAGACAGTGAAATGTGTATTACTGGCAAGTTGTTCTCTGATGGCGCACCGATAATAGTGTAACTGGTTTACCTTAGCGCTGTTCAAGGTTACAGGTTTATTCCTAAATATACCTGCATGAGTGCGACATCGGACACTGCTGCTTGAAATGCGGACACTATCAACGTTGCATACTTGGCTGTTGTAGCACTCTGAGTACTCTGAGTCGTGAATATGTCTTCAAGTAAACTTCGTTACACTAGCAGTCGCCTACTTAGGTGTATTTTCCTCATTCTTGAATGAGTAAGTTTACATGTAAAAGCATAATCTAAAAATGCGGAGAAATGTTTCTTTTTGCATATTAATGAGAGAACAATAATGTCGATAGTGAACAACCCATGGTCAGACTATCGCACTACGTTCAAACATGATTTTGTAAAATTCTGCGGTTTCTTCTGGATAAGTTGGACCTCTTTACTTAGACTTTGAGGTGACAGACTTAAAAAGATGGAAAAAATTACATATGGAGTCACTGTATCCAAGGACTAAATCTTTATGAGTTCAATGTTGTTTTAGAGGCTGTGAATTTTCTCAGGAATGATGACGTTCGGTTCGATCCTCTGGGTGTTCCATGGACGTCCGTCGTGTGATGGCGCTCTTCATCACTACTTTTAGCATCAATAGTTGAATGTTTCAATGCGTGTTTGATTTGAAGATGCGGAACTTCGTTAGCATTGACATCGTTCTGCTCTGTGTTTTGGTTTCATCGGAAATAACTTCTTCCTTGACAAGAACTGGCACACAGCCGACAACTTTGTTTAACAAATCTGCTGCTGTTTTCACGCTATCAATAGTTAATGATTGATAATGACGGGCGACATGTTTCATCTTATCAATGTCCGTATTCGATGTCGGCGTCAGAACATTGCTACAACACACAGCACTTATCAACAGACCAATGCTTACAAGATCCAACCGTATCTGTGAAAAGAACCGATGTGGAAATTATTGGTTTAACGTGATTTGCAGACGTCTGCAACACGTACATAAGTATTGTAATTATAAAGTCAATTGAGTCAATTTTTTGGCTCGAATCATTTCTTAAAGAACAGTCTAAGCTGGAAATAGTCTGTAACGATACCAATGTCATCGCCAAGGACATCGTTAATTATTTGGGTGCCGATCTGGATCAAACACTATCAGGAGAGAGTATGGCCACACAAATAATTCAGAAGGCAAACATTCGTCTTAAGTTTTTGTTTCGCAAACGTCACTTTTTGGACAGGAAAACACGTATACTTCTTGCCAACAGTCTCATTAATTGTCTTTTTGATTATGCCTGTGCCTACTGGTATCAAGGTTTGAAGGTTGTCAGTAAACATAGACTACAAACAACACAAAATAAAATAATAAGGTTTGTTCTAGATATGCACGCCAGGGAACATATTGGGCCAGCTCACTTTGAAAAACTAGGGTGGTTTTGTGTAGAGCAAAGAGTGTCGTATCTGAAACTAAATCTAATACATAAAATAATAAGGGGTCAAGCTCCATTCTACTTAGCATCAAATTTTACAACCAACACAATCATAATACACGTTCTGGTAATAACTCAGTTTTTATCCCAGGAGGAGATAAATTATTTCAAACAAGTTTCCAGTACTCTGCTTCGAAGTTATGGAATTGTCTTCCACGTAGTATGAGGAATATTGATTCCAATTATAATTAAAAAGAAACAAAGTTAAAACGTCATTTGCAAGATTCTTATGTCGAACGTGTCAGGAGAGATTTCATTTAATCTTTGGTGTGATTTTCAGAGGGATTTAGTCCGTTTAACTTTTTTTGGAAGTGCTTGTTTTACTCTTTGTTGTCGGATTTCTCACGTTGTACTTTTTCCATTTTGTGGTTAGTCTTTTGTTAATATGGACCACAGTGGAAATAAGTCTATCGACTTTTCTGTGTAATCCATGCACAATTTTGTTCATATTGTGGTGTTTTATGTATCATTTTGTGCAAATAAATAAATAAAATTTAAAAAAATAAAAAATAAAAAAGTATCTTAGTCTCTGTAAACTCCTTGTGGCACAGAAAAAAAGTTATGATCGACATCTACACCCCATTTTCCCCGAAAAGTTAAAATAATAGGTTAGACTCGAAATTTGAATGCACTGCGGTACAAACAAAAAAACAACGTGCACAAAAACGCACCGAAATATGTGCATTTTGTACTCATTTGCACACGACGTAGGTTAGTTTGTACCTGCATCACGTGATTTATTGGGGCTTACTGAGTCTATTCCTGACTAGAACCATCGATAGAATAAACAAAGGTCATTTCTTTTGCAATGCAATCATCCCAGAATGTTTCAATGGTGTTATTTGCAATAAAATACAATTTCCGACAATCTCGTGGTATTCATACAGTTCGCATTTTTTGCAACTCCACTGGATCATCAACAGTAAATGTTGTACAAAACTGGAAATATTCAAACTTCATTAATGATGTGCGTTTTTTGTATTTCTAAATTTTAAAGAGTAAATATTTCAGAACGGACTATGGCAAACATAGGACATGGCACGGGAGTGGTCAAACCGATAAGCTTTTATTTTAATCAGAATACAGATTTATCATCATTTTGACCAATTCATCAGGAGTATGACTCAACATGGGAAGTAATATAAGGAAGAAATTGTAAGACAGTGAGGGGAGTGGGTATGAAATTCGTTGGATTATTGTGTAGATCAGAATCAAAGTCAGATAGTGTAATATCAAAAAATTAAGATTAATATTATGTTAGTAGGAGTTTATAGTCAGAAGATTATCAAATGAGGTACTTTTCTCTGCGTGCCAATATTTGTGTTTTCACCATTTCCTGATTACCGATTAAAATTTCGAAAATTGTAAAGTTTCATTGCTCCGTAATATAGGTTTATCTTGTTTTGCAACACGACATGTTCTCCAATTAATTTTCCTTAGAAGCCTAGAACCTTCTGATTAATGGATTCGATACTATACCAGACAGTTTTAGCAAGTGTTGATTAATCATTCTAAATGATGTTTTCGCAACTTAGGAATAATTAATTTTCATGAGTGACGTTTTTACCTGGTCTTCTTCATATCTTATCTTCAATTTCTTCTCACTCAAGATATTCACAATTTTCATGACGATTCCAGATTTGTAAATTTTTCTGGCGAAATCTTCCGATTCACAGCAAGGAATCCGAATACTGCGACACACTTCACGATAGAGTGACCACTTCTCAGCGTCGCTGTCTACGTTGACATGCACCGGATCCAACAGCTTTAAGTAACATTCAATAACAACGGTTCTGTTGATGAAACAAACCAACTCCAAACGACCAGATTTGTCAAGTATTTCAGTTTCAAAGATATCTGCCATTGCGGATAGTATATAGCGACTAAGTATGCCATCATTTTGGTAAAGTTGTAAAATTTCAAGGTCGACAACGTGTTCCTTCAGTTGGTGTTTTCTAAGCTGCAATTCCTCGCGTCTAATCTTCTCTTGGATCAGCCAAATTTCCAATCGTTCTGAAACGTTGGATTCCTTCACATCAGATTTACGATTGTCTTTCTGGAACAGAACTTTACGTGACAGACAGAATGAATAAAATAAACAGTGAGTTAACCAGAGATTGCTTGTTGATAACTTACAGGTTTATAAGCAGTTCAGGTACGCTATTTGTCAGAACTGACACCAAAATGTATGGGGTCATCATCTGGGACTGGGTGAATTTTTCAATAAAAAATTGTCACAGGGACCAAAGCAGAAAACTACGTATTTACATACCAGAAAGGGAAATACTTTAAAAAAAAAGAAAACCTTGTTTTTGAAATCACAAGGCCACTTGAAAGGTTTGCTAAGGGATGGAATTTGATTTCTGGGGAAAACCGAAGGGAATGGGTATGGCAACAATTTTTTCACCCATTTTGGCAGAAATATTTATTATAGCGGTTACCTGAAAAATTGTTTTGTCCGGCAGAGTCAAAGCAACAACAAAACTGTAGTGATATTAATATAATAGTGAAAAAAATCAGCAAACGTTACAGTTGCTTGCCTTTAACATTGAGTTTTGTGAAAATAAGTATATCTTTGCATATGCACATCACTGACTGTACTTCAAAGTTACACAACCTTCATAGATGAATTCAGAGATAAATTTAGTTAAGTCAATGTCCCTGCTAGATGTATAGCACATGGCTTTAGAAAATGCATCAGGGGATGACTGATCTTAACAATGCTGGCTACCCTTTCCTTTTTTCCTTCAATCTATCACGGCATACTATGATATAGTATTGCCAACTTTTGAAATGAACAGGGTTGGTGTTTAGTGTGTGGTTACATCATGCGGGCCTTCCCAAAACAGATCCCCACAATTCTGGATTATTTTACCTCTACCTATCTGCAATTTCCTATAAATTTTTGTATTTATTTTAAAATAACAGTTTTGCCGTTAACCCTACATACCAGGGCAAAACCTCGAGTTACAGTACTGCAGCCAGGGACAGTCTTAGAAATTTTGAGTAACCCCTTGCCAACCATGATGAATTTGAGTAACCACCCTCTCTAACTCAGAAATTTTGACCGACCCCCTCCCCCTCTCCACTTAAGAAAGTTCAATACCGATACATGTATTTGTAAAATTTACATAAAATACAGCAATAGTATTTTATCTTTCAAATTCTCGCGTACCCTGCTAGATTATCATCGGTTACCTCATGAAGGTTGAAAAATTTATCTTGAACTTCCAAGCGAGTTTATTTATTTGAATTTCAAAATTAAAAACGGGAAAATTCGTCAGGTGTTGGCAACTTTGACCGCTCCGGCGGACCTTTTTTTGGAGGTCTGGCTGTCCAAAAATGCCCCCGTACGGCCGAGTACTCGACACCTTCCTTTTAGGGACAGCATTTTCAGGTATAGAATACTGTAGTATTTAAACAATGGAGGTACCCTATAGGTTGTTTTCTCTAGTACAAATTTTTGTACGGACACCCCTAATTTTATTCTTGGTTTTGAAAGAGTGTGGATGAAATATTGCTTGAGGAAAGCGAGATCAAAAGTTGAAGTCTTTCATTGTGGCGAATACTACCTTAAAGTCTACCTGCCTCTGGATTTACATTTTGAATTGAATATACGGTAAATCTTGGATAATTTTTAATTTCTCCAGTACAAAGTGTGGACGGTGACCGCCAATTTGTATTTTTGATTTGGACAGAGTATGGCTGAAATATTCCTTAAGAAAAGCTTGAGCTAAAGGTTTATGTCTTTCATGAAGGCGCATATTACCCTATGAGTTTTCCTGCCTCTGAAGCTACTGTTTAATATGAAAATATCGGTAAATCTTTGGTAATTTATATTTTCTGTAGTAAAAAAGTTTGACCAATGACCTCAAATTTTGATGTTTGATTTGGTCAGAGTATGGTTGAAATTATTGCTCGAGGAAAGCTTGAGCTAAAGCTTAAGTCTTTCAATGAGGCGCATACAACGTACCTTTAAGTTTACCTGCCTCGGGAGGTTTCGTACCCGATAATCGATTTACAAGGCGGCGGTACCTTGAGAAATGATCAATTACATGCTTTAATTACAGATTGGTCTTGAAAGAGAGTTTACTTATTTCAATTTAAGAGAAAAAAACTGGAAAGTTCTGCCAATTTTCGCAACTTTGACTGCTCCGGAGGACCTTTTTCTGGGATGTTGATTGTAAAAAAACGCCCCCACACGGCCGAGTACCCGAATCTGCCTCCTTTAAAGGACAGCTAACCAAACAATGGAGGTATCCTATACTTGATTTTCAGATATAGAGTACTGTAGAATTTAAACAATGGAGGTACCCTGTACTTGGTTTTCTCTAGTACAAATATTTGCTCGGTAACCCCTAATTTTATTCTTGGTTTTGAAAAAGTGGGGGTGAAATGTTGCGTGAGGAAAGCTAGATGAAAAATTGTTGTCTTTCATTAAGGTGCATTAAAGTTTACCTGCCTCTGGAGCTGCTGTTTCAATTGAAAATATCGATAAATCTTGGGTAATTTGCTAATATGTGTTGTACAAAAATTTGCACCGTGACCCCTAATTTTCTCTTTGTTTTTGACAGAGTATGGTTGAAATATGCTTGAGGAAAGTTTAAGCTATTGAGGCGCTTCCTACCTTAAAGCTTACCTGCTTCTGGAGCCGTTTTGTCCAATCATTGGCAGGTTTGGCGGCCTATATGTTGAGAAATGGTCAGTTACATGCTTGAATTACAGCTTGATCTTCAAAGCAAGTTATTTATTAGAAATTTCAAGAGAAAAAAGAAGAAAATTCGGTCGATTTCGGCAACTTTGAGCACTCCGGTGGACCTTGTTTTTTCGGTTGAAATGCCCCAAAACGCCCCCACACTGGCGACACAACTCTGTTTCCTTGAAGGGACAACATTTTCTGAAGCTAACTAAAACAATGGAGGTACCTTACGCTTGTTTTTCAGGTATAGAATACCATAGTGTTTAAACAATGGAGGTAGCCTATACTTTGTTTTCTCTAATACCAATGAAAATTTGCGAATTAAAGCCAAATTTTATTCTTGCTTTTGAAAGAGTGTTGTTGAAATATTTGCTTGAGGAAAAGAAGATCAAAAGTTTAAGTCTTTGATTGAGGCGCACACAACATTATAATTTACCTGCCTCTTGAGCAGCAGTTTGAATTGAAAATATCAGTAAATCATGGGTAACTTGTAATATCTGTAGTAAAAAATTTGCACGTTGACTTCCAATTTTGATTTTTGATGTGGACAGAGTTTGGTTAAAATATTGCTGGAGGAAATCGAGCTAAAGGTTAAGTTTTTCATTGAGGCGCATACTACCTTAGAATCTACCTGCCTCTGGAGGCTTTATACTCAATATTGACCTGCTGGGCGGTTGTATGTTGAGAAATGATCAATAACATGCTTGAATTACATCTTGAACTTCGAGTTTATTCATTTGAATTTCACGAGAAAAAACGGAAAATTTATTTTCTGTGGCATGATGCTGACAGGTTATAGTTGTGCGTTTAAAAGAAGGACGGTAAAATTTGGTAAATGCAGACGGTATTTCTGAAACGGTGACAAAATGTTCATTAGGGTTGTTCAGAGTGCACATAATTTAATTTTCCAAGTGAAAGTGAACATTTGAGAAACTGAGGTCAGTATGGAAGGTATACAATTTTCATTCGACAATTAATCAAGATAATTCCTATTTTCATTTTTATCCAAAGCTCACGTCTTTGTGCGCACGTCGGCGTCTATCACCTCCATTGTATGCCTGGGTAACTTTCCGAGTTAGGTACATCTCGGAGATAGCCGTTGGTCCATAGCTTTGGTGTTTTCAGACAGGATTTCTGCCTTTTACGGGCTGATTTTGCGATAGAAGCAAAGGACCCACATCTACATCTTGAGAGTGCGAACAGAGCATGCTACAGCTCGCTCTCTGAGACAGTCCTTCCACTGTGATTGCAGGGAAACGCCCCGTAGCTGGGGAGTTAAAGATAGTAAATTTTCAAGTTTGTTTTGATTGTGATGTACTGATAATAAAAAGATGATTAAATTAGCATAGAAATCAATCGTGCAACTTTTCTTCCGTATTTCTTGTTGACCGACAGCTTGCAGATATTCCGTTGCCCTAATATTTCTTTAGTTCGAACAGGTTTTTTTTCCAAATTTTAAAGTTGTCCAATAAAGATTTTTTTCTCATTGGTATTGTGGCAGAAACAGCGACAATGGCTTTCACGTATCAATTCACGTATTCCTACTATGAAGAGAGCGAAATGTGACGGTACATTTGTACCGAGGAGCGTCTGGGCTTTGGTGTATAGCGCCCTCAATGTTAAATTTCTGAAATGCTTTCGTTCACACATAAACTTTACATAAACTTGAGAGCTTGAGTTTGTGATTCAGTTTAAAGCCATGACACCAAGAACGAAGACATATTTTTTTGGCATAAACGAAAAATGAAGTGGTACAGAATATGAAAACATAAATAGGAAATTATAATAATGATTTAACAACGCTATCATCCAGAACTTTGTAATTAATTATCAATATGCTTTGAAAATTGTAACCATCAACATTCTTTTTATCCTCTTTCTACCAGGCTCCATAGATAAACCATAGCAATAAATACAATTTGGGAGAAAGAGGATTAAGTGTCCCCATTTTCTCATTCAGGCAGAGATTGATTGAACACTCATAATCTGGCAAAGAACTGTATCAGCTTTTATGGAGTGTAAAAGTTGTTATGTTTGGTAACTTTTATCCTTTATGTCCAGTGTTACATTCCGATGAATACTTCAGTAAGCTTACATGTAAGTGGATATATATATATCATCAGGGTTGTACACAGAAATAGAAAAACATCCTCTTTGACCAGAATTGATGGTGATTCATGTAATATATTTATTTATTTTCCAATAAAGTGGTGAATTTGGCAAATTGTCATGTCTTGGTTTGTTATGATTGAAGATGGGCCAGTGGAGAGTATGTAAATGTCATTCATATTGATGTTACACTAAGACAATGTCAGAGACAACTTAGAAAAGCAAGGATATATTCAGGCTGTTTTTTTTCAAACACGTCTGGATGAGACCTGAATCAAGCAATATAAAATGTTCCAATTGTCAACTATTGATGAAAGAAACCCTACCCTGAAACAATGTCAAGAAATGAACTGTTAACAGCCATAGTGTTTTGCTCTGTTGACTTTTCACAAAAGTGTCAAAAACATTTTTAGTGACTGCTTTGCAACTTTGCCAAACAAGAATCTACCAGAGCAGTACACATATAATATGGAGAATACAGACCGTGATTGTTACACTAATGAACTATGCACTAGAGATTGTAGAATCAAGAATGGTGGGGGCCCTGACAAATTATATACTCTGTGGCCTGATATTTATTTTGTACAAAATCAGATAAAACAAAATCCCAAATAAACATGCAAAAGACTGACAAGACTCAAGTATTTTCTCTGGAACAGGAGCCTTTAAAGGTCCATTATCTGTAATTGTAATTTTTTCCCCAGTATTTTTGTCATGTCTGTAAAGCAGAGTTTTTTGTTCTACTCCAAAAATCATATCAAAATGCCCAGTATTCAATGCCCGATATCAGTGAGGGTAACTGAATTTTATTCCAGACTGGAATTCATTTGTCAACAATAACATTGTATACAATACAGAGTTTGTAGGACTTATATATTGTTATTCCAACTTACTTTTTGGAGAAGTATTTTTTCATAAAGTGAATTGTACATTTTCATATCAAAATTACCATGTATTTCTTTTAACAAAGTACAAAAATATTTGTTACTTTTAATGTTGCTTTTTGATACGAAGGTTGACCCTTTTTCAGAAATTAATGCTTTATTTATAATCTTAATTAGAGGAAAGAGAAACCAAACCGACAAATAATACAAGTGCTTTTGTACATCCTGGTAAGGCCATAGTCTCGGTTACCCAGACTCCTCTGCGCTACCGGCGAGAAGAGAGTCTGGGGAAATGCTATGGCACGGTTTGTAACACAAAATGGCCGCTGACAGAATTACGGACAGACGCTGATTGGCTTATCCGTCAGTATGACCCTGGGTCACTGCAACTCGACTGAAAACATGGAGACGACGTAGCGGAGACGACACATGCTGTAAGTGACTCTCGGCAATGTCTGTGTGTGTGATTTGTTGTCTTTTCATAAGAGACCGTAGCTGCAGTACAGTAGCTCGAGGTTTTGCCCGGGTATTTGGGTCGGGCGGCAAAACCAGATGGTTTTGCAGTCCGACCCAAATACCCAGGCAAAACCTCGAGTCGAGCTACTGTACTGCAGCTAGGAGAGTTTGTGCAATTGTGGAAAAGATCGCAAAAAATTGAGAGATTGGCGACTAGAAAAAAAGAATGTTTCCATGTACACCAAATGCGGTATGTATGCAATATACGGTGGTTTCAACTGGGTTCGAACTCACAACGTACGGTACCCAGTCTCCTATATAGCGGAGATATATCTTTAATAGCTATCGATACTAATCACTACCGACCACATACATGTCATCTGTCTTTCCTTCTACCTCCATGATCTGTCTAATGAGTGTTGCCATAAACAGTGAACCACAGTCCCTCTATGGGACTGTGAGCGAACCCATACTTTTGCAAGTTAATAGACATGTTCCGAACCGCGCGAGACATTCCGAGATATCGCGAGAATATGTGGTTCGCAGTGGACGCGTTCTCGCAACACAGGACAAACTGCGTAAAACAGGACAAGTCTCTAATTACGTTAAACACTGCATAAAATATATGAAGTTGCAACCTTTGCTCAGTTCTGCACTTTTCCTAGTTCCATACAAAGTTTGACTTGTATTACTGAGGTGGAAACCTGTTTCTACGGGCATGTATTAAAGTCTCGCGAGATCTCGCAATCAGCGGAAAATCGTCTATTACGTTGCCTACACACTTCTGAACTTGACCGGAAAAAACTTCCAAACACCTCGCGCAGGAAAATATCACCACAAAGATATTTTTCAAACTTCCCAAAGTCTTACATACGAGAGGTTGATAGTGCTACTAAGCATGTTTTTTTCAAACACTGTCATGATTGTTCGCCCTATTCTGTGCATCTATATCACAAGACTCAGAAACTACCATGTGGCCCTCAACTGTCTAAGTGCTGGCAGTGTGACCAAATGTTAAATGATATTCTACAGAGGAAACAAGATGAGGGAAAATCAAGCCAATTCACGTATCCAATTTTCATCAGAGTATGTGTTTCATTTAGAGATAACTTGCCATATGTTTATGGATCCATTGCAGATCTCTCAAGTAACCACTTCCTGTATCACCCCAAGACAAGATATGAAGTGAACAAAACAGACACTACAACACAAAAGGTATGTATATTTTCTGTTAAGTTTGATTTTCAAGGCTATTATACCTGCGGTATTGAAGACCATACAATTTTGTACATTTTATTTCTGCTATATCATATACACTTGTGATTCTGATGTGTCTGTACTCTAACCACTCAATTTTCAAAAAAAAAAAAAGAATCGCCAAATGTAACACCACTCAAATTCTACATCTGATGTTATTTGGACACTGTCTTACTACTTGCACTTTTAAGGTTCAGCTTGTGAATTTTAACCAAAATTGTTAAAACTGTGATCATAACAATTTTATTCTTATTAACTTTTAATGTGATAGAATCTTATAGAATACTATTTGTGCTTTTAATTACATTGTATATATTCAATAGATAGAAACCAATGTCTGTTTTTTAATTTGATACAGGTAATAACAACTCCGACCCATATTCCCAAGCTGATATATCCTATGGTATGGAGAGAGATGCTTGAGGCATTGGAGATATGCTATGCTTGTCTATTATTCTAGTCACAAGATCAAGTATAGACTTGAGCTTTTCTTCTCCAAGCAAGTACCGAAGCACTGTTGTCACCATGGCTCAGTCATCAAATAACCTGGAATAGGTTCATTAACTTATCGAGAGGAGAAGGAAATAATTTTGACGGTTACTATGTCATGGAACTCCCAAATAGACTTGCTGAGAAAAGAATGAAATCATTGGGACTAAATCACACCAGTGCTGCTGTTGCCAGGATTGGAAAGACTGTGTTGTACTGTGATGACATTGAGAACTTCAGAGAAGCATTAGCTTCAAGAACTCGATGTTGCATTTCAGTCAGGAACACATACAAAAGCTAGTGTTGATAGTGAACAATATGAGGAGTTGAAACATAAGTCAGGGAGGGCACATGATCATTTCCCAAACTTTATGCTGACATTTTCTGTAATATTGATCCCAAAGAATAACACAGGTGGATAAATGGAAAGAAAAAAGAATACTCAACTAGTAAATGGGCATTCTGAAAAAGTGCACTCACAGGCTGTTGTAATTGTGTGCATTTGTGAGATTTGAATTTTTTTTGCTATCACAGAACATCTGTTTGAACATCGCATTGCAAATTACCACCAATTTCATTCCGCTCTAGAGATTTCATTGCTGAACATGGATTTTTTGTGTGCTATCTTGACTGATTACTCTGATTACTTTTATTGGCATCTTGCAGACACCAACAAGGAACACAAGTGAGGAAACAAGATCCTTTCATTTTGATTCATGTGTTCCATTGTTAAACCCTGCTAAAGTACAATGTAGGTCTGTGATGTAAACATACAGACATCAAGACAGGAACATTACAAGTCTTGACTTGTAATTAGGGAGTGTTAATTTTTACATCTGGGGGGGGGGGGATTTTGATTTTTCCAGGATTATTTTTGGGTGACCCACCCTTCAAATTCTTGAGGAAAATACATGCGCCCCACCCCTGTCAATATGTATGTCATATTTATTGACATGGGTTAGTCAAAAGTAAATAAAGATTTCAAATATTCTCAATACATCTTCTGAGTTTTGTGTAAATCAATAACTTTTATTACAATATTGGAGGCCACCAGCCCAAAAGTGTACATGTCACATAATGAAGTTCAGGTATGGAGGGAGCAAAATCATCAATCACAAAATGAATAAATAAATAATACTGCCTATAACAAAACACCGAGTAGTTCTCATGATACTCATTCAAATGCAGAGTTTGACCTTTCGAAAGCATGACACATAGACTTGGCTTAATTTTGAATGACTGTCTCATTCTGGTCTAGTAACAGTAAAGAAAACTTTGCACTGTAGGCAGTGTGTAATAGTATTTGGATAAATATTGGACTCTGAGATCACTATACAGTGGGGAGATCACAATACACTGGGAAGACCAAGCAAAATTGAAATTTGTTTTGAATATAACTACACAGTAAGGCCAGGGAAAAAAAATTGTTCATCCAAATCGCCACTTCTACTTTTGCAGATTTGGAATTTTATGTTTTTGAAATTTTGAAAATTTGTTTACTAGGTGGGCTTTTGAAGCTTGCCCCCTAGTGGATCTGCACAACTATTGCTTGTATCCACCATTTGTGTTTAATACATGTTTATTCTAGATCTGCTGCACTCCTGCACGCAATTCACTCTGTTATTGAAGAGTGTTGCAAAATCTTGACCAGGTTATCATTACCGGTGAAATTACTGGTAGATTTTGCTGGTTTGGAAAAAAAAATTGCTAGCCGCTTCTGAAGCTTGGCGCAAAAAATCTGATGAACAAGAATTTTTTTTCCCCCTGGCCTAAAGATAGCTGCAGTCATAGCTCTCGTGGGTTGTACCGGAAAAAACAAGCGCTACAGATCCTACCTATGCGAAAGTACATATTCTAAGCGAACGGAATTCCGTTTGCGCCTCTGCATGCTTTTCTCCCGCTCTGGTCTTATTTTCTTGGCTTTTTCACATTCAGACCAATTTAGTACCTACCCTGACAAAACAGTCTTGCTGTTAGTACATCCAACTGGAGCACTGCAAAGTAAATCAAAGTTCTGTTGCTGTCTGTCGATGTCCATTAATCATCACAGGGCAAGCCAAGATGGCAATGTGTGAATGGATTAATGGACATCAACCAGTAAATTTTTGATTTACTCTTCTCTGCGCCTGTTGGATCTACTTACAGTAAAGACACTTTTTAGGGTAGGTACTAAATATGGTCCGAACAGTAAGTAAGCCAAGAAAATGAGAGCATAGCTGGAGAAAAACATGCAGAGGCACAAATGGAATTCTGTTTGCTTAGAGTAGGTACTTACACATGGGACATGGGTAGGATCTGTGACTCTCATTTTCTCATGCAGCTAGCCTAACACCAATCCTTTTGCTCTACAGCCCTCTAAGTCCAGCATTCCTGATCTTGTTCAGCCTAGACATATGAAAACCATGACACTTTTCTGAATGCAAGTATGTTAAGTTGTATGTAAATCCTAATAGTTTCACTCTAATTTTTCACTAATGATTTTCCACACCACTGAGGCAATATGTGAATCAAACACAAACTCTGTGAGTGTATCGTCCTTACAATGAATGTAGGGAATATTGTCTACAATATCAGAAATGACAGCATCAGTCAACCCAGTCATTACTATTGATGAAATCAAAGCCTAAGACATTTAATCTCTATATGTGGTCAATTCTTGTTTGATGATCCGTTGTTGTTCGTCAGTAATACTACTAATCAGGTGCTCATGTTATCTGGCATCCTTAGCAGCTGCACAAAGTTCCTCATTGTTAAGTCTCTCTGCGATCAACCAGAACGTATAGGGCATTCCCTACAGTCACATTGCCCATAGCAAATGTCTGATTCCTGTACAAGCCTTCAAAGGATCTAGAAGCTCCCCAATGAATGGACATGTAGACATCAGGGGCATCCACTCCCATACTGAATGCAACAGTAGCTATGATTACTCTCAACTTAGATTCAGTCTTGCTGAATGATTTTCAACCAATCATGTTTCACTGGTGTGGAGTGGTGGTACATGGTAAACAGTGCATTCTGAAATGTTGGTGACCCAATCCATGATTCATCATTTAATTCAATGATAAAATACTTGTAAAAATAAGCACAAGAATTGATATTTCTGCAGTAAATTATGTGTTTCTTAGTTAGCGTCTTCATGCATCTCAGAGATTCAAAAAGCCAAGAGAATGTGTCAGCAATTGATGTTGGAGCCTGTATTGTTTGGTAGAATATATTGTGGCGGTCAAGATCACACATCTCACCAGCTCACATTTTTCCATGCATAACATTTTCTTTATTTCAGATCTGGAGTTGCTGTTACAGTGAGTGCTACCATGTTAGCTCTTGGAAGAAGACTCTGTAGTTCGCCAATGTGAGCATAGTATTTTACCCCTGTACAAGTAAAAATAAAAATAGACATGTCAACATTTTTAAGAGTGGGAGATCATAAAGCTGTGTGTGGTCATCTCTATCTCAGCAGGATTAGTAATATTTCATATCAATTTTCAAATTGAAGTGTTTTCTGTTTTCATTGTGCTGAATATGATGATTATCATTGCCACTTCACTCAATTCTCATGCAAAATTGGTGATTTTACCATTATACAATATTTCTTAAAATACTAAAAAAATCTGATGGCAGCTACATTCCTCACTCAGACATTCAATGTGATAAAAGTTTTGAAATATAACTGAATAATTTATACTGTATACACACACAAACGTAGACATATATTTTTATATACACGTTATTAATTATTGACACATACCACTGAACAACACAGTATGCTTCATCGACAACTATGGAAAGGTGTCTCTGTACTTTGATTGGCATAGATGATTTCTTCAATTACCACTAAATAGCATTTCTGGACTGAGTAGCATGATGGCACTATCTCTGTCTGTGAATGAAAATATGTAATACTGTATTTATGAAGACTGCAGTTGAATATGTCATATTGGGAAAATACACATGTTATTTATAGAATGAAATGACAAATCGTATGTAGTTTTGCATTTTGTATTTTGTCCTTCAATAGTTGATACTGCCATTGATAATAACTGTTTTGCACACCCTTACATGTAACACCACACCATCGCAGTGCTTGACAATATAACTGTACATGTCTGAGAAAGTTTCGAGTCATATTATTATATGCCAGCTTACACCCATATGGGATGCATAAAACACTTATTGAGAGATAATATTTCATAAAAGTAATGCAGTTCAGTTTCTATTAAATACATCAAGGTAGTAGGTTTTAAATAACATATGGTCCCACAAGTCTTGATAATAGATTAGTGGATAGATAGTTGCAGCATTCTCAAAATTAGGTGATATGATTTATTTGACATTACCATACATTTTACAAATAAAAAAATGGAATTACACATGAGCATATAAACAAACCTGTAATAGAGCCTTGTTCTTGATCACTCAGCTGTACTGTACGTTGAGACGCTGCACCTGGTCAGCCATAAGGGACACCAGTGTTGAGATCTAAAACAACCTTGTGGTTCATCCGAGGATTGTTGTGATATTCATTTAGTATGTTCAGTAACAAAGCATAGATGATAGTTTTTTCAATAGCCGGTCAGCAATACTGTCATGACTTCACTGCCATTCACTAGATGCTTTAAGTACTCCACTTGTTTATCCTGATGGAAATGTATTTATAAAAAAATACCAACAAGGTTTTAATAGGCTCTATGTTTAGTTATGAAAGCACAAGATTGATAAAAAAGTCATCAATGTAGACAGGATTCTTGAGGCTTCAAGTATTGTCACTTCGTTTTTTTGGCTCTCTTACTTACACCATAGACCCTTTACCCTTTGCTCCAGTGTATATGCTTACACACACACACACACACACACACACACACAAAAAAACAACAACAACAACAACAACAACAACAACAACAATATAGCAGAAATAATTGAAGTATTTTTTTTGGTACATGGGGTTGTGCACATATCTACTTATGAAAAATGATCGTACAATTTTTGCAGCTAAAGCTTTATTTTTAAAATAACTGTGAACAGTCAGTGTCAAAAACAATGTGATTGGCACTGTTTAAATATTCTCCGCTCGATAATATGTATGGGTATGGGTGGTTTCAATGATCGTAGCGGAGGTTGCTCGTCTGGATTGACTTTGTACGCGACCTGGTAGCTGCAATGATTGTAGGGGGCGGGGTTGTTCGTCTGGATTGACCTTGGGGCCGGTCGCGTACAAAGTCCAGACGAGCGACTCCTGCAATCATTGCAGCTACAGTACAGGTAATCGAGATATGGTAATCTAAGCAACTGATTCAGTTACTGAATTCCAATGCCTGTCTGAGTCTGTACAAGGATGTAAAAAATAGACCTTACACCCATGGTCTGTACACCAGAGACCCTCGAGAAAAACTGGTACAACTATTCATTTGTGTGGCAACGAGAGGATGAAGTGTGGCATTGGCAAACGAGCTAGCATTTTGAGAAATTAAACTATGTGGTGATTAACTAGACCAAATAGAACGAGAAATTCCCACCTTTAACGTGTATGATATATCGTACAAGGTCAAAGACGCTTCAATTACAGCGTTCAATCGGTCTCCATCGATGGATCTCCATGTTTTCAGTCGAGTTGCAGTGACCCAGGGTCATACTGACGGATAAGCCAATCAGCGTCTGTCCGTAATTCTGTCAGCGGCCATTTTGTGTTACAAACCGTGCCATAGCATTTCCCCAGACTCTCTTCTCGCCGGTAGCGCAGAGGAGTCTGGGTAACCGAGACTAGGTAAGGCCATAGACTTGGTTAAAGTCGATGAATTTCTAAAAATAAAATCATTTGCAATAGTTTCTCGTGTGTCTCTCCTTTTTCATACAACCTATTTGAAATTCGGCAGCCCAGGCCAGGTTTTCCAGCGATTGAACGCATTACCTTTGAGTCTGCGCAGTCATGAGTTAGTTTCCACCTTGTGATTCCGGGAGAAACTCCCCTGTATAGCGTTCACCCCACTCACACGTTTCACATTAAAACAGAACACAAAGCATCGCGTTTACCCCACTCAAACATTCACAAATCACAGACATGAACCAAGTCTAGTAAGGCCAGAGAAAATCATTGTTCCTCTGGATTTGTTTTTGCAAAGCTGAAGAGACTGGGAGCAAAATTTTTTATTTATTTCCTTTTGACTAGTGACATTGTAACTCATGACTTGGATTCTAGATTTTACAAACTGTTCATAGAGGCATTACATATACAGGCAGTGTTGACATAATAAATTCTGAACATTTCCACAGGCTCCAACGCAGAAACAAAAACACTGTAAAATATGCATGACAACACTCCCTATAAGTTGCAATACAGAAGTACTTTTTTGCTCCATTGAAAATATATTTCCAAATTGGCTAAAGTTGAAACAGCGATTCATTCTAATGAAATCACATACAGTCCAACCTGTGTATAGTGGTCACTCAAGGGACAAAGAAAAAGTGACCACTATGTGGAGATGGCTTTCTGTAGAGGGTGGGTGTGGCATTTGTTTGGCATTTTAGCAACTTACAAAAGAATGTATTAAAACTATTTGTCTGCACAGACGATGCAATGACAACAAACACAACTAATGATTGTTGTTGGCATTTACACACCTATCTTGTGACTGATGGCTGTCTGTTTATTTTCATCCAATATGGTACACATTATTGTGTACACTGAGTTATAACCTTAAAATAAAAAACACAGTCATTTGATAAAATGATTTCTTTGATGTTTTGATGGCATCATGGTTACAGAGGAGAAAACGTTGTGATGCAGTAATAATGTGATATCTGCTCTTTCATATACCTGGTATTTTCCAGTGGTTTCAAAATTGCCTACTTAATTATTCTGTTTTCAATGTTTAACCTAAATCAATTTCAAAATACATTTCCTTTACAAAGCACACAAAGATGGTACAACATAAATGGACTGAAAAAAATATGTGGATGTATGTTTTGATACAACAAGATAAATATCCTCTGTTTGATTTCATTATTAGTCTGTGGCAAAATTCTGAAGAGGTTATAAGTGCTGTAGACCTCTCCGCTTCACATACTTCTTTGTGTTCCAGTGTATGATACAAATTGCGAAAATCAAACACATTAGAGAGAAGTTTCAACAATCAAATTCTTTTCTAAAAAACGTATGCCTTTATCCACACCTTGAGCTGATTAGAAAACTTCACTGAATTGCAATCAATCTGTTACACAGGAAACAATGAAAAAGAAATTCAATCTGTCGTAATGTTTAAATTCTATCAAAGAAATATTAGATAAAAAACATTACAAGATCAAATTTAATTTTCTGTGAATTATTTTCATCCTCAGAGTAACATATTTGTGAATGTATTCACCTCACAACTTTACATCTGTTGGTGAAACTCATTAACAATTCTAGTCACAACCTACCATACATTGTGAATATTCATTGTCCTCAAGTGAACTGTGATAATGGCTGCTTGCATCATGTGACTTGAATGTAGTACAGAGGTCAATCATGTGACATACTTTTGACCCCGGAAAAAGACCAAAACAAAATTGCACTGTAAGTTCCTCTAAATGTGGAGCTAGTCTTGCAGACTGTGTTCAACTTTGACTTGAAGGATCATTTTGGTGTGTCACAATCCTTGGACAAGTATTCAACAAAACGTAAGTGTTTCAATAAGTCTTATCTTACCACCTACCGGTACATGTCAATTTACAGTAAAGAATTCTGCTTGCTGTCAGAAGTAGCCAGCACTTGTATTGTTACTTGATGGTTTTGAATTACATTAAATATTAACTCTAGTGTAACATTGAATAAATATCTTGATTTCTATATGATTGAAAATGTGATTTTTGAAGTAAACTATCATAAATTTTGGAACATGTTTTGAGAATATGACATGGAACTTGATGAGATGGATAATTTTGCTGGCTAAATTTCTATATTTCTGAAAGCATTGCATGAAATAAACATGAAACTTTTCATTTGTTATTGATGAACTGTTTTGTCGAGTTGTTGTAGCTGATTTGGAATCGTATATTGGTGGCAAGGGGGTGGAGGTGCCGGTGGGTGTCATAACCAAACGTCATGTATAGTGGTTGGTAAGGCTTGGCCCCCTGTAAATTATATGGCCCCATTTCAAAATTTAGTGAAACCCCTAAATATATGCAACGTTGCCAGCACGCTATGTTAATTTCAAGCAAGGGTTCTCTACATGCAACAATGCAACCAAGCTAATTGTTAATTTCAAGCAACACTCAATAATGGACAACTGATTGACCAAAGTTCACTACATCTGCACTTGTGATTTAGTTACTTTGGATACTGAAGTATTCTGACCTCTTGTAGTGTTGAAGTTCTCACACATTGCCTATTGTAGCTTTTTTGTGAGCTGGTGGAAAAGGGATTGATTGTTTGATATAAAACGGATCGGTTAACTTCAGATATAAAATGTAGATTTCTTTTATAGCAATGCCTTAAACATTCTAGTTAAAGTGATTTTTCCCTGCTCTGCCTTTTGAGTCAAATATTTCCTTCTAACAAACAAGTAACCAGAATGCTTTGAAATTGCATGTGCATGAGCGAAAACGTGTTTCACACTCAATTTTGGTGGTCAATTAGTTAATTGTACTAGTTTTCAGGATACCTGGTAAATTTGTCAGTGTCTTTCCAAAGCACAGTACTGCTTCAAAACTCGTACCAATAACCTTTGCATGAGCATTTTTTGAACTGATTTTATGATACAGTTAAGTTTCAACTATCACTTTAACAAACTTTACAACTTACTGCTAGAAAGTTGGCACTGTCGTATTTTTATTATTTTCATTAGAAATTTTCTTTTCAGAAATTATTTTTTGTGGCTGTCAAATGTTGGTTAAGCTAGGGTGTTTGCATTTGTTTGTTCTAAATAGTTTGATATGACCAAAACAGATATTCACAGCCAAACTCCTGGTAGAACTCAAGGCTGTATAAAAATAGTGACCAGTATGAGACGGAATGTGAGTGACAGAGATAGACCTTGCATCAACATTCATTGTAATTAACAATGGAGCCGGTTATCATTGGCAGTATTTTTCCAATAGCTGCTTTAATAGTTTAATATGTACCTATATCTAAGCTGTACATGGATGGTAAATCAACATTTTCAGTCCGTAACTTTTTCTCTGTCAACTTAGTTTATATGTCTAAGCAGCTATCAGTGCTAGTCCAGCAAAACACTGATAATTTACAGTGGTTGTCACAAACATGCACAAATTCAAATTTTTGTTAAAATTATTTTGTAATTTGGATTCACAACTAATTTCTCATTGCCTGTGGTTTTGACTGACTGTAAATGCTAGCCTATAAACACAATTAACCCTTTTATTCTCTAGTCTGCTTTTTGTGTATCCATGGACCAGCAAGACAACGCTGCTTGTACCTTTAATATTATATAAATTGAGACCAGAAATGGTTAATGATGGTAAATACTACTGTTTACTGTTTGTTATGTTTCCATACTGTTAACTGTGATACTGAGAAAATTAGACAAATCTATGGTATAATTCTTTGTGACGACTTATACAATGGTTGTAATCATGCACATGCTTCTAGAATGACCTGCAAAATATATGCATTTGACTTCTTGGAATTTTATCAGATAAAAATGACTTTGGCGATTGAAGGGTAAACAGTGCACTGCAGTAGTATCAATAATCAATTGATCTGAGTACAATTCATTGCATCAATCCAGTAAATATAAAATGTTGATAATTCAAATGCTATTTTAAGGCTGAAATTCTCAAAACATGATAATAAACACATGGTTCAAATGTAAAACAAAAGTCTATGTTTACAGTATATGTAAGTGTTGAAAGTAAATTAACACTGGAAGTAAAATTTTCTTATGTTTTTAAAATATTTCATACAAAATTGTCTAAAATCACTTCTAGAAGAAGGATGATTAGAATTAATTGTTTCATTCTATTCCTTGGATAATAGAAGTTTCTATGATCTATCTTAGCCATGATCACTAAGATTCTGCCATAGAATCAAGAATTTTGCAAGTTATATTATTGTAACTTTCATAGAAACTACAAAGTTTTCAAAATAAAACCAACAAAAAAGTACATCTGATGAAAATGATAATTACACAAGGTTCAAGAGTCCATTATTTTGATTGTCCTTTGATGTTTGTTATATCTATTGGTATCATCTTGACGTCTAAGCTCACTGAAAGATGAAATTTTCTTGAATATGGTTCTTAAGACTTTGATTTTACTGGTATGTTTCTCCAAACACCAATTATCATGGTGATTCAATATTACTTGGATATGGATTGTTCATTAATGATCAATTGCAATATTACAATTATAAATGCCTATATATTATAATTCTGATATGTCTGCCAAATGTAATAGTTACTCAAGTATTCTGACTGTAATAAGTATTCTTGATACTACCTTTTATTAAATCATATTTGGTTACTTTTTTAAATAATTTTGTTAAAGACACAGACTTAATTTTCTTCTTTCTTAAACTGTTGACATACAATAATTCTAGTTTTGATTTACATGAATAACACTGGACGTTACAAACATTTATCAAATTATTACAAAAATTCTTTTACATGTGTCTCAGTGCACACTGTACATGACTGAGAAATAAATAGAATACATTACTAAAATGAGAGTATCAGAATGTTTGAAATCAAAGTCACAAATAGCGAAGTGACAACTGGGAAAACAAGCCTTTGTTAATTTGGACATGTGGATTGGGGAAGTGAAAGAAAAAGTTGTGCAACACTGACACCAGTGAGTTCCAATAGAATTTGCAATTGTTCACAATTTCTCTGCATTGGCAAAGTGATAACAAAAATGTATCTCTAAAAAAGTCTACGATATTCCAGAGTAAGAAAATTATGGCAGTTAACACTGCTAATTAGTATGTAAGTACCCAGCAATTAAGAGCCAACTTTTCAAAGTTAAAGGCCATTCTGTCTTGGTGTATAATCATAGCAAATGACACACTTTATTGGTCATCAAAACAAACTATATATTCACAGAAACAAGTAAAATTGATGTCAGGCATGGATATTAAAATCTAACTGCATAGCATACAGTTCAATTATTCATATCTTCTTTAAGATGACATAGCAATGAGTGTCTTTAAATGTTTATGCAAGATATCATCACTTTGCACTAAGTACATCAGCAAAATATTTTGTATTAAATCTAAGGACAGCTTTCGTTTGAGGAAATGAAGTTTGTTGGACACATAACTGCCATGAATTTGTGGAACTCGATCATCTAAATTAATGATTTTGTAGCTTTGCAGCTAGTAATGCAGAATTCACATGAAAATGACTGGTTTTGAAATTTCAAGCATTTTCCAAATTACAATACTAGGTATTTCATGTTAGACTGTTAAGTGCCAAAATATGTAAAAAATAAGACCCCGACACTTCATGCAGGAACGAATGCTAACTAAAGGGCCAGTAATGCTAACTTAATGATGATATTTTTCATTACTTTTTATTTTGTATTATCAATTGCAAATTCTTATTCAACTCCAAAAAGAATGTTGAAAACACCCATTATAGTGTATACAAGTATACATGTACGTCTAAAATGCACTGTTATCATTTGAATTCTAGTCTGGACCAGAATTCACTTGTCAACACTAACAATGCAATTTAAACATGTACTGGTTGAGTTGCAAAGCTGAATACTGTGTATCAACATGATTTGGGGAGTAGAACAAAAAATTACGGTTGACATTAAAATAAAAATACGGTAGTGAAAAAAAATTATCTGAAATTAAAGTTAGCATTACTGGCCCTTTAACAGACACTGAAAGGTTGAGGTGTGACTGTATGGTTACCAAATTAATGGCTGGCAGTAAACTGGACTTTGGTCTATAACAGATGTAAATTGAACCACTGCCGTAGAGTGTGACCTGTAGTCTAGCAATTTGAGTTTTCTTTCTACTGCCTGGATGATTACTAACAGTTAACTCTTATTAGCTAAGATTTGTCTGTATCTACAAATCTGAACAGAAAAGTGACACCAAAGATTTGTAAATGGCAAAGCTTTGTTTAGGAGATATTTTCAAGTGAGTATATATAGCTCTCTTATTGGTCTGTAGATTTGCTGTAGTAATTGTGTAGAATTCTATAGAACTAAACTTACCAGTGTATTGGATGTCTGCCTGTCATCAAAACAGCCCTAATTAGTATACCGATTGGCTGTACATATTGTGTTGAATTCTACAGAACTAATCTTAATTGAAGATGTTTAGAATATCTGCCTGTCATGAACTGCCCTGGTTTGTGAACAGATTTGTTTTACATAGTATGTATGTGACTTCATTGTATTGCCAGTTCATCAATGTTTCCAGTAAAACTTTAATCAGAAGTATGCCAGGTAACCAACTTGTTATTGTCCAGAACCTCCAGCGTATTAAAGGTTCTAATTTCTGTCAAAGCTGTAACGCTGCTAATTACCTGTACAGGGACTTTTGTGTAAAAACAAGTGAACAAATAAACAAACAAACAAACAAACAAACAAATAAATAAATAAATAAATAAATAATGTCACTGAATGGCACCAATTACTGAATTTGTCCCTCTGGTAATTGGGTATTAATGTAATGGGAGTTACTTTTCATATAACCATTCCCAAATTAACAGCAAACAACTCATATGTAGCTTCCTAGGCTACATTAAATAGCACATTAAAGTATCATTTGTGAACACTCCATAACTGCATTGTGATCAAAAACTAACATTATTATTGCAAATAAAAGGCAACCTACACAAATCTGCAATTACATGAAATAAAACTCAACATCACTAAAGAAACTACAAAACATACTATGAATCGAAAGTAACCTAAACATGACTATCGCTACAAAATCGGGAGTGGCCCCTTCAATCAAGCAAGCGGTGTGAAGAGAGCAGTTGATGACCTAGACCCAAGGTCAGGCAACTGCATAAAGTTTGGATCCATCCTGCCAGGCAGAAAGTGTGAGAACTTGTAAAATTCACAAGGAATGGGGTTCAGGATGGAAATGGCCCAAGTGAGGGTAGAATGTTAAGTGAGGGAAAGTGAGGGAAAATGAGATGGCAAGATACCGTAGATATCAACATGCCAATAACATACTTTTCTGAATTTATGTCATTTAGAGCAATAGAATAGAATGTCAGACAGGGATATTAAAATCTTATTGAACAGCACACACTGATAATTATAATTCATGTTCTTCATTTGTATTATACACTTTTGATGAGTGCAGTGTCTTTAAATACTTGCACATGCTATTAATGAACACACTAAGTTTGGTCCAATGCCTGGATCAATGGGATGGAATCTTTAAAATCAAACTTTTTTCAATCAGTAATATGTGAACTGACAGTTCAGATTGTTTCATAAAACAATTGCCACAAAAAGTTACATTTTTGATTTATCATACCTTACTATATGCCTTCAATGAGGTCTGACTCAACAATATTAATCATGATGTAATTTTGTAGCTAAAAATGCAGATAAGATCATGGTAATACTATAGATCTGAGATTTAGGGCTTCATTATAATACTAGTCATTTACAGTCAGCATGACTTGATATGTCGTAAGTTAATAATATCCACCATCAAAGTTGGAGTATTATGGGATGTCTTGGAATCCTGAATTATTACACTGACTTTCTGATTACATTGCCTACATTGCCGATGTTGAAGTCATGTAGAGGGACATTCAACTGTTTGCAATATATTAACAATTTGAATTCTCATAAAATGTGACAAGATAAGTTAAAAGGTAATAAAGCACTGAAATGTCAATGATTAGCAAAAAAATGGTACTTCCGGCCTTCAACAGTTTAAATGCCTGTAAACTGGACTTTGGTCTCTGTACCATCCTATACTGGCCTTGTTCCAAATCACCTAGAGTCATACCGGTGGTACATGCAGTATCTGTGGATGTCAGTCTGGTTCTAACTGCTTCCCTGTGGATTACTCACAACTTCAGCTTAGATTTCCATCTGTAAATCAGACAGACCTGTGAATGCGATAAAAACAGTTAATATACCAAGGTATGTGAGACAGTTTTACAGGAAGTATAATTGCGTGGTTAGCTTGTGTTTAAATTTCCACCAAATGGCATTGTTTACCAAAAGGTCAAATTACAGCAAGTATGGTGACTTTTATTGCTTTGTTTGTGCAAGAGTTGTTAAGCAAATATTCTGTTCAGATTTAATCCTTACTGTCAAGCTACAGGAAAATTATTGTAATGATTTTTTTGTTGGCATGATTACACCATGATTATAAACGTGCATTCAGATGGAGAAAGTTATTTCATATTAGCCAGATCCTTTACATAGTTCTCAAACTTGCCAAGACAATAGTTTTCTACAGCTTGGATAACATGAAGGCAACTGAACTAATTCTGCTTTAAAAGGCAATAAGAGACCTTGGGGCTGACAAAGAAGTTTCATAATGAACTTCAAATGTGTACAAGCAACGTTATCAAATGAACCAATATTTTGACCCAGAATGAGTAAACTAGCTCCACATTTGCATATGCACATTTCACTGTGATTGTACAAAACTGAATACGGTCATCTCTATTGATGTTGAACCAAATTGAATGGCTGTTGAATGAACAATTTGAAAGATAAAACTGAGACAAAATTGAAACAAATTTAAATCTGCAGATTGTATGCTAATTTTTACACATCAATAGGGTCCTTCTCAGAAGCTACTCATCTAGTTTGAAAGCAATCACACCAAATATAGACAGAAAAAGTTTTCATGGAACCAGAAAAAATGAATTTTATGATTACCATTTGAACTCAATAAGTAAGGTCATCCCTGACAAAATATACAAAAATATTATTGCAAGTGCTTTCAGAGAAAAAAATTGAAGAAAATTGCACAAAAAAAGAAAAGACATTCTCCAAACATGTGACATAGGTAAAGCTAACACTAATTTTAAGTAACAGTTTATATCAAAATCCCTGAGAAGATAAGTATCAAATTTGAAGCTGTAAGACCAGTGATATCAGAAGAATTTATTGCTCAGATATATACTGAAAATCTGCTCAAAAAATCTGAAAAAGATTTTAAAAATCATTATTTGAACAAAAGTGAGAGATGTCATCAAGATAACTTTAAAAGTAAGTTTGATTGTAGATTGGTGTGTAAAAAGGAGATTTTTTAAGAAAATACTCAAAAGTTTATGTACACATTTGCAATTTATACTTTTCCTATAACGTAATAGGGGCATCCTAAGAAGCTAAACTTTGAATTTTTAAGGTGTCAGACTAGCGATATCAGTGGAGAAGCTGTTTGACCTGCAGTCAAACAAACAAATTAAGCTAAAAAATTGTACAATGCACTCATCATCATTTAAACAAGTCATCGTTGATGACAACAGTCCCCACTTGTTAATGGGTCTTTTGATTACAGGTCCTCAGAGAGGATAGAGTCCTCTTCATTAAGTCTGTGATAAAAATACTTTTGAATGAATTCGCTTGATACATGTCTGATTTAATGGTTCAGGACATGAAAAAAATCGTAACAAAATGGTCGCACAGTGGCCATATTGGATCGTATCACAAAACAAATTGATGTGCATATCTATGACATTGGTCAATGTCCTTGTACCAACTTTGAAAAATAGCGCCAATGGCACTTGATCACAACTGGCACATTGTGAAACTACTCTATCTCTGGGTACACCTGTACATGAAATACTGAATGGGTAGGTGCTGCGGGTTTGGAGTTTGTCAGTAAATGCACACACAAAACAAAGTCCCAAAGTAGCGAATTCCAGCCATTTTCAAACCACACTGTTTGTCAGTGGGGTAAGCAATATTCGCAAAAATCACATTTCCAGGCTAATAGACTATGTTTTACGAAATCACACGTCCTTATCACAAAATAAAACGATCTTTGTCTTTAAATTAATGCGCCAGTAAACAGGTCCAGCAGCTAGTTATGTCATCAAGTCTGTAATGTTAAGGGTCATAACAAATGTGAGAAATCTAAAACATTAAATATGTTGTTTTTTATCAATTTTATTACCAAAAGCGCATGAAATCTCTGATACATTGAATCAGCCATCCTGCATATTTCTAACATTCATCAAAACCTCATTTCTGTTCCACAACTCATTAAATAGTCCATAATGCAGGATTGGTGTACATTCCAAAACTACATATATGAAAGACCCCTAAAATCATTAGTTAAAGGGGGGTTAGAAATTTCCCAAAACTATCTAACCCTGCTCCGTTTGGCTCCATTTTCGGAATCGGAACCTTGGAACCAGTCTGAATATCTGTACCAAATATCAATGCAGTCTGTTCAGCGGTTTTTGACTTTTTGTCGTTTACGGAAAATGGACACTGAGTCTGTCTGACACCGGTTGAAGCTAACCCTTTATCACAACTTCCAGATGTGATAATGACCTATGGTCCTTATGTTAAAAATACCGCCAATGGCGCTTGGACATTATGACCGCCTAGTATTATCGGCATTTATCAACAACCACACTCACTGTGAATTAGACAGACCACGAAGTCAATGAGCAACATATAGCTGAAAGACTATTTTTCACATTGCGATTTTAAGCTCATTTTTATGAGAAAAGAGACATGTATATGTATATGGAGAAATAGCAGAAGACATATTTGTAAATTGTTTGTTAAGTGACAATCATACATGAATCATCTCTGAAATTTTGTGGTTAGTAAGGTATAACACTAGTGTAAGAATAATGAGGTATAGAATAAGTTAGTAAAGCTAAGTTGACAGTAATTAAGATTACAAAATTATACACTAAGCTGGGGAAATCTGATTGAAATAAATGTTGAAAAGTAGCAAAGTCATGGTCATCTTTTGTCTAATACCTTGTGTAAGTTCTATGAACTTTACATAAATCTTGCTGTAGATTTGTTGCTAATGGGCAATAACTGTGTTTCAGATCATTTGAGAGCAATCCATCCATGACAGTTTAAATTGTAATATACTTCTATTTAAAGGAGAGAAACTTCTCAAATAATTTTTTTCCCTGTAATTTGCTGTGAGAACACATGGACGATGCTCAGGACTCTATGCTGGTGCTACCTTGATAACTAACCTACAACTTGTAACGTCATTGTCTAACCTGTTCACCCCAATTTCCTGTAGACAGGTCCACACTCTCCATTGATAACAATGGGTTTGGGCCATACCATTGTAGTGAAAGACTGTAACATGTGAGGTTGTGGATACTTAATCTCTGGATGTCAAAGTCTGTATATTGACTCAAGGATGTTTACTTAACAAATGCCTAGGGTCATCTCAAAAGTGAGAATCTAAACTATGAAATATGTTTTTTTTAATGCTTTTGATACCCAAAAGAGCATAGAAATCTCTTATACTTCGAATTAGTCATCCTGCATATTTCTAACATTCATCAAAACCTCATTTCTGTTCAACAACTCATAAAACAGTCCACAATGCAGGATTGGTGTACATTCCAAAACTACATAATGAAAGACCCCTAAAATCAATTAGATAAAAAGGGGGGTTACAAAATTTCCCAAAACTATCTAACCGCCGCTCCGTTTGGCTCCATTTTTCCGAATTGGAACCTTGGAACCAGTCTATGTATCGGTATCAAATATCAACGCAGTCTGTTCAGCAGTTTTTGACTTTTTGTCGTTTACGGAAATGGACGACATCAAACACCGGTTGAAACCACACTATATCACAACTTCCAGTTGTGATAAAAATCGACGTACATATGTATGACATAGGTCAATGTCCTTGTACCAACTTTGAATAAAATCAGTTGAGATATGCCTAAGTTATGCCTCTGTATATGAAAAAATCGTAACAAAATGACCACACAGCAGCCATATTGGATCGTATCACAAAACAAATTGACGTGCATATCTATGACATTGGTCAATGTCCTTGTACCAACTTGTACCAACTTTGAATAAAATCGGTTCAAACGTGCCTGAGTAATGGCTCTGTACATGAAAAAATCGTAATAAAATGGCCGCCTGGCGGCCATATTGGATCGTATCACAAAACAAATTGCTGTGCACAACTATGACATTGGTCAATACGCTTGTACCAACTTTGAATAAAATCGGTTGAAACGTGCCTGAGTAATGGCTCTGTTCATGAAAAAATCGTAAAAAAATGGCCGCCTGGCGGCCATATTGGATCGTATCACAAAACAAAATTGACGTGCATATCTATGACATTGGTCAATGTCCTTGTACCAACTCTGAATAAAATCGGTCGAAACATGCCTGAGTAATGGCTCTATACATGAAAAAATCGTAATAAAATGGCCGCCTGGCGGCCATATTGGATCGTATCACAAAACAAATTGATGTGCATATCTATGACATTGGTCAATGTCCTTGTACCAACTTTGAATAAAATCGGTTGAAACATGCCTGAGTTATGGCTCTGTACATGAAAAAATCGTAATAAAATGGCCGCCTGGCGGCCATATTGGATCGTATCACAAAACAAATTGACGTGCACAACTATGACATTGGTCAATACGCTTGTACCAACTTTGAATAAAATCGGTTGAAACGTGCCTGAGTAATGGCTCTGTTCATGAAAAAATCGTAACAAAATGGCCGCCTGGCGGCCATATTGGATCGTATCACAAAACAAATTGACATGCATATCTATGACATTGGTCAATGTCCTTGTACCAACTCTGAATAAAATCGGTCGAAACATGGCTGAGTAATGGCTCTATACATGAAAAAATCGTAATAAAATGGCCGCCTGGCGGCCATATTGGATCGTATCACAAAACAAATTGATGTACATATCTATGACATTGGTCAATCACTCAGTCCTTGTACCAACTTTGAATAAAATCGGTTGGAACATGCCTGAGTTATGGCTCTGTACATGAAAAAATCGTAATAAAATGGCCGCCTGGCGGCCATATTGGATCGTATCACAAAACAAATTGACGTGCATATCTATGACATTAGTCAATGTCCTTGTACCAACTCTGAATAAAATCGGTTGGAACATACCTGAGCTATGGCTCTGTATATGAAAAAATCGTAATAAAATGGCCGCCTGGCGGCCATATTGGATTGTATCACAAAACAAATTGACGTGCATATCTATGACATTGGTCAATGTCCTTGTACCAACTCTGAATAAAATCAGTTGGAACATGCCTGAGTTATGGCTCTGTATATGAAAAAATCGTAATAAAATGGCCGCCTGGCGGCCATATTGGATCGTATCACAAAACAAATTGACGTGCATCTGTATGACATATGAAGTAATCCTTGTACCAAGTTTGAATGAAATCGCTCCAGGCATCTCAGAGATATCTGCGTGAACGGACGGACGCACGGACGGACGGACGGACGGACGCACGCACGCACGCACGCACGGACATGACCAAACCTATAAGTCCCCCCGGACGGTGTCCGTGGGGACTAACAAAGCTTATGCCTTTGACATTGATGCCTTACCCCATCCAATGTAAAGCCCTTTTATTTTTATAGATGACCCAAAGACCCTCTGATTTTGAAACCTCAGCTTCATGCTACTATGAGTATGGCAATAGCAGGAAAAGGAACACTTTAATCTTACAGCATCAGCAGTATTACCATAATAAACATAATGATTAAACAAGTTTCTTCCTCTTAATATGAGTAAAATTTTGAATTAGTTTCATTGTGGAGCATTAGAAATGAGTACTTAAACTTTTTGGAATGCTTTCTGAAGGAAATCTTAAAACAATGCTTCATAAAAATAGCTTTACTAGGCAAAGATTTGAACTGTGCATTCGAATCATGAGTCTAAAATTGCCATTGCCCATAATTTGACTTCATACTACACAAGCAAGTTGGCAAATTTTACTAGTAATTTTCAATATTTCTACACAATCTTCAGGCCTGAAAAAACTTCATGCATGATTCGGATTCTAAAATTTAATCAGACATATTCTCAATGGATTGTTTTCAGTTAGTTTGACACCTAAACACTATGGTACATGTAGTTTGTAAAAGTAAAGCCTTGAACTAGTCTCACCTTAACAAGTGGAATATACTGAATGCAACTTAGTACAGTATATCATTTCTCAGAATCGAAAGAATTTGGAAATTATTGCCTTATTTTTTTTCTTTCAGATCTTCTTTTGTACTAACAAGTATTCAGTCTTCCGATATTGAATGACAGCGTCAATCAGTGAAGAAAATCCAGAGAAACACCGCTACTTTGGCGTTGATTAGCTTTATATATAATTTATACCAAAAATCAGACCTCTAGCTCTATTGGCTCGCTCAAAATTAGATATGCGCATAATTAATGAGGTACAATATGTGGCGTCATAAGGTGTCCCATCATACCATACATGAAGGCTGTAGCACTTGTGGTTACTGAGTTATGGACAAATATGTATATTTGAGGTCAAAGGTCACCGAGGTCACGTGACATTTTGTCAAAAAATTGTATTGCTAAGTTATCCCTATATACCAAAAATCAGACCTCTAGCTCTATTGGCTCGCTCAAAATTAGATATGTGCATAATTAATGAGGTACAATATGTGGCGTCATAAGCTGTCCCATCATACCATATATGAAGGGTGGTAGCACTTGTGGTTACTGAGTTATGGACAAATATGTATATTTGAGATCAAAGGTCATCAAGGTCACATGACATTTTGTCAAAATATCCGAGATATCTGCGTGAACGGATGGACTCACGGATGGACGAACAGACGGACATGACCCAATCTATAAGCTCACTGGACTTCATCTGTGGGGACTAAAAATTGTGTCACTGCATCCTTTTTGCAATATGAATACGATGAGAAACTAAATTTTTATTTTTCGTGGCCTTATACATGGGAATCTATGGAGATCTGCCTTATACATGGGAGTCTATGGACGTGTAAACTAAAAATATGCAAATTTCACCACGATTTGCCCAAATTTGGGAAGGTCACTCCTATGCACTTCCATACCAAGTTTCAAATCAATCGGACTTGTGGTTTCAGAGCAGGAGATTTTTTGACCAAAAATGGGAGAAAATTACAAAAAATTCATGAAAAATAGCAAGTCCAAGATACTGACCCAAGATGTGCACAATCATTTCATGTCAGCCCAAAGTACTTACATGCTAATTTTTCATGTAATCTGCTCAGTGGTTATTGAGTTTTTTCAATTTTGACTGTTTTTACATTTTTTCACTTAATTTGCATATTTTTGGCAATGACAACTTCATTTGAACAAAATCTCATCTACAGCCCATCATCCATGTACACACCAAATATCAAGATGAAATGTACAGCGGTTTTGGAGTTTTTGATGTTGACGGACAGACATACAGACATACAGACATACAGACATACAGACACACAGACATACAGACATACATATATACAGACATTTCCCTAGCCTATAAGAATAGCTTCCATTGCCATATATACATATGGCTATGGGAGCTAAAAAACATACTCTTTGACCAGAATTGATGGTGACTTATGTAACAATATGTTTATTTATTTTCCAATAAAGTGATAAATTTGGCAAATTGTCAATGTCTGCTTTGCTATGATTGAAGATGATCTGAACAGTGGCAGGAGTGCAAATATCATTGATATTGATGTTACACTAAGACAATATCAGTGACAACTTAGAAAAGCAAGGATATATTCAGGCTGTTTTTTTTTCAAACATTTCTGGATGAGACCTGAATCAAGCAATGAAAAAATGTTCCAATCGTCAACTTTTGATGGAGAAACCCGAGCCCCAAAACGATGTCAGAAATGAACTGTTAACAGCCTTTGTTGTTTTGTTTGTTTGACCTTTCACAAAAGTGTAAACAAAATTTTGAGCAATAGTCCGTGGGCTAGAGGGGGTCTACGTGCACCCCCACACAGGATAACAAACCTGTATTTTTCAGAAGCCTTGGGATCCCTAGAATACGAAATGGAATTTTAACAGAAAAATATAGGGATGGAATAGCTGTTATGGTCATGTTTTGAAGGGTACCGCAAAATCACGATTTTGCAACCCAATTGCATTTTCGTCAAATCTGTCTTCTTGTAAGTCATCTGCTGAGCTTATTTTTTAACGTAACCTCACTTGTTTGGTAGCATTAGAAAGGCAATTTATTCTTCTTTAAGATGATATATTGCAACATGCAATATATTCTACAGTTTTTGTGAAATATGACCAAAACTTACCCCATACCCCAAAGTTTAACATTGCAAATTACAGTAAATCTCAAATTATACCAATTTTTTAGCTAGGCAGAATAAAAAATCCAATTCTTTGTATAAAATTGGTTTTATTTGGTACAGGGACATGTCGGAAATATGAAATAGACTTTTAACAGAAAAAATATTGGGTCTCTACAGCTGTAACAGTCATATTTTGAAAGGTACGGCAAAATCTCCATATTCCTGACTTGCATGCATTTTTGTTGAAACTCTCTTCTTATAAGTCATCTGCTGAGGTTTTTATCGAATATAATGTAAGTTGTTAGGTACGATTGAAAAGATAATTAACTAGTCTTTAAAATGACATATTGTAACATGCACTATCTTGTATAGTATTCATGAAATATGACCAAAACTTACCCCATACCCCAAAGTTTACATTGACAATTGCAGTCATAGCTAAAATCAAATTCTACCAATTTTTTAGCTAGACACAAAAAATCTGGCCATTTTTGCTATTAAATCTGTTTTATTTGGTACAGGGATATGTCAGAAATATGAAATAGACTTTTAACAGAAAAAATATTGGGACTTTACAGCTGTAACAGTCAGATTTTGGAGGGAACCGCAATATCACAGTGTTGCAGATTTGCAAGCATTTTTGTTAAATTTGTCTTCCTATAAGTCATCTGCTGAGCTTGTTTTTGAATATAATCTAACTTGTTAGGTATCATTAGAAAGATAATTTACTAGTCTTTAAATTAACATATTGTAACATGCACTATCTTGTATAGTTTGTATGAAATATGACCAAAACTTACCCATACCCCAAAGTTTACGTTTAAAATTGCAGTCATAGCTAAAATCAAATTCTACCAATTTTTTAGCTAGACACAAAAAATCTGGCCATTTTTGCTATTAAATCTGTTTTATTTGGTACAGGGACATGTCAAAAATATAAAATAGACTTTTAACAGAAAAAATATTGGGTCTCTACAACTGTAACAGTCATATTTTGAAGGGTACCGCAATATCACAGTGTTGCAGATTTGCATGCATTTTTGTTAAACCTGTCTTCCTATAAGTCATCTGCTGAGCTTGTTTTTGAATATAATCTAATTTGTTAGGTACCATTGGAAAGGTAATTTATTCTTCGTTAAGATAACATATTGTAACATGCACTATCCTGTACAGTATTCATGAAATATGACCAAAACTTACCCCATACCCCAAAGTTTACATTGACAATTGCAGTCATAGCTAAAATCAAATTCTACCAATTTTTTAGCTAGACACAAAAAATCTGGCCATTTTTGCTATTAAATCTGTTTTATTTGGTACAGGGACATATCAGAAATATGAAATAGACTTTTAACAGAAAAAATATTGGGACTTTACAGCTGTAACAGTCAGATTTTGGAGGGAACCGCAATATCACAGTGTTGCAGATTTGCATGCATTTTTGTTAAATTTGTCTTCCTATAAGTCATCTGCTGAGCTTGTTTTTGAATATAATCTAACTTGTTAGGTATCATTAGAAAGATAATTTATTCTTTGTTAAGATAACATATTGTAACATGCAATATCTTGTACAGTTTTCATGAAATATGACCAAAACTTACCCCATACCCCAAAGTTTACATTGACAATTGCAGTCATAGCTAAAATCGAATTCTACCAATTTTTTAGCTAGACACAAAAAATCTGACCATTTTTGCTATTCAATCTGTTTTATTTAGTACAACGAAATGTCAGAAATATGAAATAAACTTTTAACAGAAAAAATATTTTGACTCTACAGCTGTAACAGTCATATTTTGAATGGTACCGCAATATCACAGTGTTGCAGATTTGCATGCATTTTTGTTAAACCTGTCTTCTTTTAAGACATCTGCTGAGCTTGTTTTTGAATATAATCTAACTTGTTAGGTACCATTGAAAAGGTAATTTATTCTTTTTTACGATAACATATTGCAACATGCACTGTCTTGTATAGTATTCATGAAATATGACCAAAACTTACCCCATACCCCAAAGTTTACGTTGAAAATTACAAAGCAAATTACAGCGAATCTGAAACTCTACCATTTGTTTACAATTTATTAACTTTGTATACAAAGGGCAATGCCTGTATGCAACCTATGAAATCTGTGATTTTGTTAAAAAAGTATGTCACAAATATGAAATTAACTTTAAACAGGAATATGATATGATTTTGTAGCCTTTTGAATCATATTTGGAAGGGTACCCAGGTATCATGGTAAATTTGTCGAAACACATACATTTCCTATATATGGGTTTCCCCCTCCAAAAATTATCCAAATGGCTACTAAATAGTATCATCTTCCCGTTAAAAGTTTATTTCATACTTGTGACATACATTTGTAACAAACAAATCAGATTTTATACAAGAATTGCCTTTTGTATTATGTGTAGCAAAAAATGGAAGAATTTAAGATAATTTGCGATTTGAACTTTTGGGGTATGGGGTAAAATTTGACCATATTTCAGGAAAACTGTGAAGGCCATTGCATATTACAATATGTCATCTTGAAGACGAATAAATTGCCCTACTAATGATACCCCACAAGCCAGGTTATGTTACAAAATAAGCTCGGCAGATGACTTACAAGAAGAATAATTTAACAAAAAAGGTGCCAGTCTGCGGTACTGCAATTTTGCGTCACCCTTCAAAATATGGCTGTTACAACTATACAATCCAAATATTTTTTTGTTAAAAGTCTATTTCACATTTCTGACATAACCCAGTACCAAATACAACAGATTTAATACCAAAACAGTGCCCTTTTTATCATGTCTAGCTAAAAATTTGTGGAATTTGATCATGTTAGCTATTACAGTCCTTTCTATAAACCATGGGGTATGGGGTAAGTTTTGGTCATATGTCATGAAAATTATACAGGATATTGCATGTTACTATATTTCATTTTAAAGGCGAGTAAAGTACCTTTTTAATGATACCTAACATACCATGTTGTATTCAAAAATAAGCTCAGCAGACAACTTACAAGAAGACAGGTTTAACAAAAACTCATGCGAGTCAACTATATTGTGATTTTGTAGTATACTTCAAAAAATGACTGTTACAGCTATAAAATCCCAATATTTTTTCTGTTAAAATATTACTTTATATTTCTAACATGTTTCAGTACCAAGTAAAACAGATTTAATACAAAACATTGCTGTTTTTATTGTGTGTAGGTAAAAACTCAGTAGAATTTGACGTTAGCTATGACAGTATCTTTGGATATACACTTTGGGGTATGGGGAAAGTTTTTGTCATATTTCATGAAAACTATACAAGATATTGCATATTACAATATGTCATTTAAAGCACTACTTAATTACCTTTCTAATGATACCAATCAAGCCAGGTTATAATCAATAACAAGCTCAGCAGACGACTTATAGGAAGACAGATTTAACAAAAACACATGCGGGTCAGTAATACTGAGATTTTGCTGTACCCTTAAAAATATGACTGTTACAGCTATAGAATCCCAATATTTTTTCTGTTAAAAGTCTATTTCATATTCTTAACATGTCCCAGTACCAAATAAAACAGATTTAATACAAAACATTGCCCAATTTTTTTATGTCTGAGTAAAAATTGGTAGAATTTGATTTTAGCTATGACTGCAATTTTAGATGTAAACTTTGGGGTATGGGGTAAGTTTTGGTCATATTTCATACAAACTATACAAGATATTGCATGTTACAATACATCATTTTAAAGACTAGTTAATTATCTTTTCAATCGTACCTAACAACTTACATTATATTCGATAAAAACCTCAGCAGATGACTTATAAGAAGAGAGTTTCAACAAAAATGCATGCAAGTCAGGAATATGGAGATTTTGCCGTACCTTTCAAAATATGACTGTTACAACTACAGAATTCCAATATTTTTACTGTTAAAAGTCTATTTCATATTTCTGACATATCCCTGTACCAAATGAAACAGATTTATAGCAAAAATGACCAGATTTTTTGTGTCTAGCTAAAAAATTGTTAGAATTTGATTTAGCTAAGACTGCAATTTTCAATGTAAACCTTGGGGTATGGGGTAAGTTTTGGTCATATTTCATGAATACTATACAGGATAGTGCATGTTACAATATGTCATTTCAAAGACTAGTTAATTATCTTTCTAATGATACCTAACAAGTGTGGTTATGTTCAAAAACAAGCTCAGCAGATGACGTATAGGAAGACAAATTTAACAAAAATGCATGCAAATTTGCAACACTGTGATATTGCCGTACCTTCCCAAATCTGACTGTTACAGCTGTAAAGTCCCAATATTTTTTCTGTTAAAAGTCTATTTCATATTTTTGATAAGTCCCTGTACCAAATAAAACAAATGTAATAGCAAAAATGGTCAGATTTTTTGTGTCTAGCTAAAAAATTGGTAGAATTTGATTTTAGCTATGACTGCAATTTTCAATGTAAACTTTGGGGTATGGGTAAGTTTTGGTCATATTTCATGAATACTATACAAGATATTGCATGTTACAATATGTCATTTCAAAGATAGTTAATTATCTTTCTAATGATACCTAACAAGTGTAGGTATATTCAAAAACAAGCTCAGCAGATGACTTATAGGAAGACAAATTTAACAAAAATGCATGCAAATCTGCAACACTGTGATATTGCCGTACCTTCCAAATCTGACTGTTACAGCTGTAAAGTCCCAATATTTTTTCTGTTAAAAGTCTATTTCATATTTTTGATAAGTCCCTGTACCAAATAAAACAAATGTAATAGCAAAAATGGCAGATTTTTTGTGTCTAGCTAAAAAATGGTAGAATTTGATTTTAGCTATGACTGCAATTGTCAATGTAAACTTTGGGGTATGGGGTAAGTTTTGGTCATATTTCATGAATACTATACAGGATAGTGCATGTTACAATATGTTAATTTAAAGACTAGTAAATTATCTTTCTAATGATACCTCACAAATTGATTATATTTAAAAACAAGCTCAGCAGATGACTAATATGAAGACAGCTTTAACAAAAATGCATGCAAATCTGCAACATTGTAATATTGCGGTTCCCTTCAAAATATGACTGTTACAGCTGTAGAGACCCAATATTTTTTCTGTTAAAAGTCTATTTCATATTTCCGACATGTCCCTGTACCAAATGAAACCAATTTCATACAAAGAATTGCATTGTTTATTCTGCCTAGCTAAAAAATTGGTATAATTTGAGATTTACTGTAATTTGCAATGTTAAACTTTGGGGTATGGGGTAAGTTTTGGTCATATTTCACAAAAACTGTAGAATATATTGCATGTTGCAATATATCATCTTAAAGAAGAATAAATTGCCTTTCTAATGGTACCAAACAAGTGAGGTTATGTTAAAAAATAAGCTCAGCAGATGACTTACAAGAAGACAGATTTGACGAAAATGCAATTGGGTTGCAAAATCGTGATTTTGCGGTACCCTTCAAAACATGACCATAACAGCTATTCCATCCCTATATTTTTTCTGTTAAAATTCCATTTCGTATTCTAGGGATCCCAAGGCTTCTGAAAAATACAGGTTTGTTATCCTGTGTGGGGGGTGCACGTAGACCCCCTCTAGCCCACGGCCTACAAGTGCTTTGCAACTTTGCCAAACAAAAATCTATAAGAGCAGTCATATAATATTGAGAATGCAACCAGTTACGGCAACACTAATGAATCATGCAACGGAAATTGTAGAGTCTAGAATGGTGGGTTATCTGACAAATTATAAACTCTGGGCCTAATATTTATTTTGTACACAATCCGATAAAATAAAATCCCAAACAATACATACAAAAGACTGACAAGACTCAAGCATTTTCTCTGGAACTGGAACCTTTCAAGCTCCAATAGCTGTAATTTTGATTTTTTTTTTTTCGGTATTTTTGTAATGTCTGTAAAGCGGAGTTTTTGTTCTACTCCAAAATTCATATCAAAATGCCCAGTTCAACAGGGTACTGCAATGCCCAATATCAGTGAGGGTAACTGAATTTTATTCCAGACTGGAATTCATTTGTCAACAACAATAACATTGTATATTTCACAAGTACAGTGTTTGTAAAGACTAATATACTTTTATTCCAACTACTTTTTGGAGAAGTATTTTTCACAAAGTGAATTGTACATTGTCATATCAAAATTACCATAAATTCCTTTTTAAAAAGTACAAAAATATTTGTTACTTTTAATGTTGCTTTTTGGTACTGAGGTTGACCCTTTTTCAGAAATTAATGTCATTTATAATATTAATTAGAGGAAAGAGAAACCAAACCGACAAATAATAGAAATACTTTTGTACATCCTGGTTAGACCTGAGAAAATAATTGTTCCTCAGGATTTGCTTTTGAAAAGCTAAAGAGGTTGTGAGCAAAATTTTTATTTATTTCCTTTTGACTAGTGACATTGTAACCCATGACTTGGATTCTAGATTTTACAAACTGTTCATAGAGGCATTACATATACAGGCAGTGTTGACATAATAAATTCTGAACATTTCCACATGGTCCAACATTAAAACAAAAACACTGTAAAGATATACATGACATTATTCCATATAAGTTGCAATACAGAACTACTTATGTGCTATAATTTCAAATAAATTTCCAAATTGGCTAAAGTTGAAGCAATGTTATTCAAACAAAATCACATACAGTCAAACCTGTGTATAGTGGTCATGCAAGGGATCAAGAAAAGGTGACCACTGTCTATAGAAGGTGTGTGGCATTAGTGTAGGTGGTGTGTTGACTGATACATTTAGAACAGATAACAGCAGTAACAAAGTTCAAAACCATAAATCTAATAATATATGGATGTAATTTTGGAAAGAGTCATTTTGCAGTCATAAAATCACTTATATATGACCCATTTCTTGCTTTCCATTCTAATCATTTTTGGTGGATGTCATTCAAAGTCAGATATGCTGACCATTTATACACTGGTTTTGATCCGAATTGGAGCAATTCCATGAAACCAATGACCACATAACAGAGTTGGCTGTTCTGTAGAGGACCTTTCACATGTAAATACTACTGCTGTGTGCAAGGTAACCCACTCTAAAGAGTGACAGCTCTGTAGGGGTGACCACTCTGTAAGGGTGATCAGTCTGTAAGATTTGACTCTATGAGTTCACTAATTGATTGTTAATTGGCATGCACCTACAGCCACAAACGTGTATTTTTTATTTTTTGCAGAACCAATGTTTGAAAGTGGAATAATTATGATCAAGAATGTCTATTAAATCAAGATCTTATCAGATTTAAGTTTGTATCTACATTGTTGAGTAGAAACAGTGATACCATACTTGGTTGAAGGAGATATGACTGGTTCAAGCACAAATGACTCAGTAGTGTTCTAAAACAATATGTATGCAAACAATAATATGTTCACATGATAATTCAATAACAATATACTTGATTGCACAAATAATGCTACAAATATAGCAAAATTTTAATGTGTAAATGAGTTGTAATTATTCAATAACAATAAGAAATTAGATAGAAATACTGTAATATTAAATTTTTATGTTAAAAATAAAGGAAAAATATAACGGTATATGATTTTAGAAAAAAATAGTTTTCTTCAAAGATAAGCTCTTGAATAAATCCTTGATTGAATCTAAAAATGTTGAACTGATGGACAGACTGCATTGAAATAATGCAATGGATTAAAATTTATACCTTATACCCATATATATGTATTGACATTTATAAGTTTCAAACAACCTCAGAGTATGACTAAAGTCCATTGTTTTTCATTGTACACATTGGCCAGTCACCTAGACACGACATGCAAATTTTCTCAAAAGATTAACTCTGAGCAAAAGAAAAGAAAAATTCATGTAGAGGACAATGTCTGTTACTGCCAGCTGATGGATGAGAACTATATGTAATGTTAGCACTTTAAGTTGTATCAGATGACTAGGGTAGCTCATAGAAATTGTACCAGGATAGGTGGCTTGCACTGCTTTCATCATCTCGTCTAGATCCCAAACAGATTCTCTGATGGCAAGCCAGATACTTTAAAGCACAGTACATGAATGGTATTCCTCAGCGACTTTGATATCTGTGACAGCTCTTAACAATGTTGTAAGATTGACCAGTGACCTGACTGTGTGACAGGGTGACCAGGCTCAACCATGTAGTTTTGGGTCTGTTCTGGGATCATCAGGTGGAATCCATAGCAACACAGCTGTACCTTGGCTGTTCATCAAGTCTTAATGTAATGGTATCATATGTCTGGAAAAGGAGAGATTATATGAAAAAAAAAGTCCATCGTTGATGACCACAGTCCCCAATTGTTAATGGGTATTTTGATTACAGGTCCTCAGAGAGGATAGAGTCCTCTTCATTAGGTCTGTGATGAAAATACTTTTGAATGAATTCGCTTGATACATGTCTGAGTTATGGCTCAGGACATGAAAAAATCTTGACAAAATGGCCGCACAGTGGCCATATTGGATCGCATAACAAAACTAATTGATGTGCATAGCTATGACATTAATCGATGTCCTTGTACCAACTTTGAATAAAATCGGTTGAAACATGCAGATATGCCTGAGAAATCGCTCTGTACATGAAAAAATCGTAATAAAATGGCCGCCTGGCGGCCATATTGGATCGTATCACAAAACAGGTAGACGTGCATATGTATGACATAGGTCAATGTCCTTGTACCAACTTGAATAAATCGGTTGAGATATGCCTGAGTTATAGCTCTGTACATGAAAAAATCGTAAGAAAATGGCCGCACAGTGGCCATTTTGGATTAATTGTATCACAAAACAAATTGATGTGCATAGCTATGACATTTGTCAATACCCTTGTACCAACTTTGAATAAAATCGGTTGAAACATATTTGAGTAATGGCTCTGTACATGAAAAAATCGTAATAAAATGGCCACCTGCCGGCCATATGGATCGTATCACAAAACAAATTGACGTGCATATCTATGACATGGTCAATGTCCTTGTACCAACTTTGAATACAATCGGTTCGAACATGCTTGAGAATGGCTCTGTACATGAAAACATCGTAATAAAATGGCCGCCTGACGGCCATATTGGATCGTATCACAAAACAAATTGATGTGCATAGCTATGACATTGGTCGATGTCCTTGTACCAACTTTGAATAAAATCGGTTGAAACAGCGGATATGCCTGAGAATGGCTCTGTACATGAAAAAATACCGTCAATGACGCTGTACCTTCTCTAATGTGTGGCCAGGTCAGGTAATTGGTTGTTGGCATGGAGTTGTTGGTAAATAGTTGATGATGTAGGGGCATGAGGTGGGATATGGACCCAAAGAACCCAAAAGATGATTAAATACATCAATCAAAAAAATTCTAAGCTACAGTATAAACTGCCTAAAGATAGTTCAATGTGGGAAAAAGTTAAATAATTCAGAAATAAGAATCACAGTCCAAAATAGTAATGACGCACTTCCTTACTGACCTGAGTGCATGTGAAATACACAACCTGGCATCTGTAAATTAAATGTATACCAAGTGATCATTTTAAGTCACTTTTAACTGTTTTTAATGGATTTTCCAAAGAGTCCTGTGAAAATGATGAAAAAACGCTTATCTGGTCTTGTGTTTGTATAACCTCATGGCTGATAATTGTCATAGTATTGAAAAAAAATTGAAAGTGAAGAAATTACTGTTTTTAATAGGCATATTTTCCTTGAAATACATGACCGTGTAAAGAATATATGCTAAAAGTGTTTAAGAGTAAATTTCTTTTTGAAAAATAATTTAATCTGTGACCAAAGGATTTTTATTCTTTGAGTTTACAAATTCAAACATTGCAATTTGTTCAATCATCTTGGGCAGTGCAAATTTATAAAATGACTGGAAAACAAAAAAAAAATTGGCAGAATTACAGTCTTTGTGATGTAAAATTATGGGTTGACATCACGATAACTGTTAATCTGTTTGAAGTACTAATATACTATAAGTTAAAGAAGAAAAGTTCATGCAGAAACGGTAAAACATATTGTCAGCAATGTAGTGTTAATTTTGACTTTACATCAAAATATGCCTTTGCTGGATACCAAATATATAGGGCGAAATATTAAAATCAGCCATGTTCAGCAAAATCCACACAACAGCATTGATCCTTTTCTAATTTGATTTGATTTGCTCATGTTATCCTTGTATGACAGTCAGTACAATATGGAACTTGAACACAACACAGTGAATAAGTATACTGTAAATGAAATGGTGTGGCTGCATCCACATGCAGCAATAGGAGTGCCTTTGTCTCTCACCCCTCATTTCCAACCTGTCCCATCCAAGATCACGTGAGGCCATGAGGGGATATCCACGCAACTCAGTACCAAACACTAGCGCTCACAGAGTGAGCAAACACAAAGTGAGTACCCCTAACGTCAGCTCAGTAGTCTGTAATAGATTGTAGTCAACTAAGAAACCTTGGAGAAAGGCTTAACACTGTGGCTATGCCGCTAAGTCCCTTTTGATTTTTGTCATAGCTCAAAATCGTTCTCCCGCACCTCAACCTGAGCCATGAACACCCCCACCAGTTTATGATATGACCCATCACAATGGCATGACGTCAACGGATCTTGACAGACGGAAGTCTTGACAGACGGAAGTACTTGACAGCAGCATACTGGTTTTCAACTCTAATACCTTCTCTGTCTATAAATAGACACGAGAAGGTAAAAATCGTAACAAAATGGCCGCCTGGCGGCCATATTGGATTGTATCACAAAACAAATTGACGTGCATATCTATGACATTGGTCAATGTCCTTGTACCAACTTTGAATAAAATCAGTTGAAACATGCCTGAGTTATGGCTCTGTACATGAAAAAATCGTAATAAAATGGCCGCCTGGCGGCCATATTGGATCGTATCACAAAACAAATTGATGTGCATAGCTATGACATTAGTCAATGTCCTTGTACCAACTTTGAATAAAATCAGTTGAAACATGCCTGAATTATGGCTCTGTACATGAAAAAATCGTAATAAAATGGCCGCCTGGCAGCCATATTGGATCGTATCACAAAACAAATCGACGTGCATCTGTATGACATCTGAAGTAATCCTTGTACCAAGTTTGAATGAAATCGCTCCAGGCATCTCTGAGATATCTGCGTGAACGGACGGACGCACGCACACATGCACGGACGCACGCACGCTTGCACGGACATGACCAAACCTATAAGTCCCCCGGACGGTGTCCGTGGGGACTAAAAAGGACTTTGTTTCTGAACATTCAAGATGAATACAGAGGTGATAGTAATTACCATGGATCAATTTCTTGATTTTAGTCACACTGTTAATTGTACTGATTTCCCATCAATTAATGAAGACAAAGGTATGTTCATTATATCTGTAAACCAACCACAGTTTCTTCATCCTACTCCAAATTTGAAATCATATTGAAATACCTAGATGTTCAAATTGTCAACACGGCTTGTATGTGTGCTATTTTCCATGTTGATGCTGAACATTCAATTCTACATATGACTAGAAATTCATGTCAAAAAGAAAGTTTCATCTTTTAAACGATATCAAGGTGACGTCAAGTTTACAACATTTTGGTACCAATTACAGTCTCTATAATCCTCAGAGTAATACATGTATATTTATCATGTATTACCCTTGTAACTGTTGGTGAAGCTCATTAACAATTCTAGTCACAACCTACATTGTGAATATTCATAATCCTCAAGTGAACTGTGATAATGGCTGCTTGCACCATGTGACCTGGATGTGGTACAAAGGTCAATCATGTGACATACTTTTGACCCCGGAAAAAGACCAAACAAAATGCACTGTAAGTTCTTCTAATGTGCAGCTAGTCTTGCAGACTGTGTTCAACTTTGACTTTAGGGATCATTTTGGTGTGTCACAATCCTTGGACAAGTATTCAACAAAACGTAAGTGTTTCAATAAGTCTTATCTTAACTACCACCTACATATATGTCTACAGTAAAGAATTCTGCTTGCTTTCAGACTTTACAAGTACTTGTATTCTACTTGATGGTTTGAAAAACATTAAATATAAACTTTAGTATAGCATTGATTAAAATATCTTGATTTCTAATATTAATGATATAAATGTGATTTTTGAAGTAAACGTTCATACATTCAGGACCCTTTGTTTTGAGATGTAGAGTAATTTCAATGACCTTTGACCTGTTGTCAAGTAACAAATCATGGTACTAGGTAGTACACATGATTCAATCATAAAGTCAGAAATTGAAGGCAATTTTGAGTCAATGAGTTATCAACCAATGTCAGATATTTCCAGGCATAGGGTTTGTAAAAGCAATCTATGCAACAATGCCAGCATGCTATATTAATTTAAAGCAACACCCTTCTGACAACTGAGTTCACTATACATCTGCACTTGTCATTTTGTTACTTTGGATACTGAAGTATTCTGACCTCTTGTTGTGTGTGAAGTTCTCACACATTGGCAATTGTTTTTTTGTGTGTGTGAGCTAGTGGAAAAATAATTGATTCTTAGACATGAAATGGATCGGTCAATTTAAATAAAAAATGTAGATTTATTTCTTACACTGCCTCTAGATTTATCAGGTTTACATTGACACCTTGAACATTGTAGCATTTCGTTCAGCCTTTTGAGTCAATATTTCCTTCTCACAAACCTGTCACCTGATTGCGTTGAAATCACATGTGCAGGTGCATAATTTAAGGTGTTGAACACTCAATTTTGAGACTTTGGCAATTACAGTTAATTTTAGTTTGCAGAATAATGAATACCTGGTAAATTCGTCAATGTCTTGCCAAGATATACACCACACTGCTTTAGAACTCCTATGTACCAATAACATTTGCATGACAATTTTTGGACTGGTTTTATGATACAGTTAATTTTGGTTTGGCTGGCAATATTTACTAGTTATTGCTGAAAAATAGGCGCCACAATCATATTTTCATTTGAAATTTCCTTTTTTGTGTCTGTCAAATGTTGGTCAAGCTAGGGTTTTTAAATTTTGCTAGTTCTAAATTTTGAACATTACCAATAGTTTGATTATGTCCAAAGACAGATATTCACAGCCAAACTCAGTATCCATAAAAATGCTGACGAGACTGAATGTGAGTGACAGAGATACTAGACCTTGTATCAACATTCATTGTGGAACCTGTCATCATTGAGAGTATTTTTCCAATAGCAGCTTTAATAGTTCAATATGTACCATATATCTAAGCTGTAATGGATGGTAAATCAACATTTTCAGTAACTTTTTAAGTCAACTTTAAGTTTGAAAGCTGCTAAGAGTGCTAGCCCAGCAAAACACTTATAATATACAGTAATTGTCACAAACATAAGGTATTTTTAAAAACTATTTTGTAATTTGGATTCACAATAATTTCTTATCACCTACAAGTGGCTGTGACTTATGACTATAAATGCTAGCCTATAAACACCATATGAGCCTGAATTCTCTAATTTGGTTTTTGTGTATCCATGGACCAACATGACAACTCTGCTTGTACCTTAAATTATTACATTAATTGAAACAGAAATGGTTAATGAGGGTAAACTACTTAATTTGGTTTGCTGTCTGCATACTTTTATCTGTGACTCTGAGAAAATAACACAAATCTATGGCATAATTCTTTATGAGGATCGAGTTATACAATTGTTAATCATGCATAGCCTTCCAGAATGACCTGCAAAATATATGCACTTGACCTCTAGTATTTTGTCAGATGAGTAAATGATTTTAGGTACCATTCCATCCCATTCAGCAGTATAAATACTGAAGAGCAAAGAAATGTATTGGAAACAAACCGTAGTGCAGTTTGTTATGATCAACTCATTTGCATATTCAATTATTTCTGTAAGCTATTTGACCAGACTTATGGCTACATTTGTTGTAATTAGATTAATATGCTTCCACTTTGATGAGCGGAACACATGATTTGTAGATTACATAGTAAAATATTGTGATGATGATGAATTGAATGTGTCATTCAGGTTCACCATACTACCAAATATTATCAGTTCAAAGTGGTACCTGGGACTGCAGTATGATGACGTCCTGAATAGAAAATCTGTCTTAGCACGCAGAGACACATCTCAATTGACAACATCACAGTAAACCCATTGTATAACATATTATTTTATTTTATTTATTATTTATTCAGATCCAACACGCGAAAGGCCCACTTACAGGTCTGACAATAAGAGCAAGGACAAAAATCTGTTACAAACATACATGTATACGAACCTATTACACACAAACATTATCTGTACAAAATGTCTTTGATGGTCCGACGAAAGGCAGACCTAGCAGTAAAATGTCAACAGTATTATATTTACATACTAAATCGTTATAAGCGGACATGGATCTTGGGAAAAGGAATACTTCCTAACGTTTAGCCGAGATCTCGCGGGTTTTAAAGACTCAGAGTGACGAAGTGTCCTCATTGGAAAGTTGTAATTAACCTGTTCTACAGATAGGGTGAGTCGACCTCGGAATGAACGCACTTGTGTAAAAAGTTAAGATCAGCGGCCTTGCGACGAGAGAATAGCTGGGGAGGTGAAAATATTTACATGTCTGTTCATATTGTTCTGATACATAGGGAATGTTTTGTTTAAAACAGAGAAATTTAACAAATTTCAACTGAACAGTTCAAGTCTTTCGACGAGATATTTTTGGTTCGGAGACCAAACAGTGGAAGCATATTCAAGATTTGATCGAACTGAGGAAATGTACAAAGTCCGCAAAGCCTGTATATTGGTGAAAGATTTACAGGTGTGCTTAAAAAACCTAGCATTTTGTAAGATTTACTGATAATGGAGTTAATATGAGTTTTAAAGTTTAAATCGGATGTCAGGGTTATACCTAAATCTTTAACTGAAGACACCCGTTGTAGCATAGAGCCGTTCAGTGAATAATCAGCGACTATTTTGTTTCTTTTGTTGGTGAATGATATAATACAGCATTTAGAAACATTAAGATTCAGTTTCCATTTTGCACACCAATTCGATATATTGTTTAAATCTTGCTGAAGAAATATACAGTCATCAGCTGAGTCCAGACATTTGAACAATTTTGTATCATCTGCATAAATAGATAAGGTTGAATTAGAAATAACAGTAGACACATCGTTCACGTAAAGATAAAAAGAAGAGGGCCAATTAAAGAGCCCTGGGGAACACCAGAAAGAACTGGCTTATCATGAATGGCCTGTATTTATATACACTAAAATTACTGCAAGCCTCAAGCTTGTACACAGCAACAACCTTGTCTTAACCAAGGATGTAGAATGCATCCAGCAAAATAAATCAACTGTCAGCTAAAATTTGGCCAATGAGAAAAACTATTAGACTGTTTAGTAAAACAATCAGGACATGTGCGCAATTCAACATACTTGTTACCACATGCCACCTGTGATCAAAATATTCTATATTCTTGTGGAAACCTGGGGATTGTTGCTGTCATAATTTCCATACCATATTTTCTGATGGATTCCATTTGACACATGGAAGTGATTTACTTTGATTCCCTTTCAATAAGTTTTCAAAATACGGCCAACAAAAAACTTCATCTGATGAAAATGATTCTCAATACATGTTATTATCAAAATACCATGTTGAACTGACATTGACATCAAATCCTGCAATTAAAGTTGCAATATGGATCAAAATTGTCGATTTTTTTTCGTAAAACTTGAGCAAATAGACCATACTACGTTGAACTACTCTTCTTAGCTAAGCCTCTTACCAATCCCGGCATTCAAACACGTTCATTTTGATACGTTGCGGCTGCCTAGAAAAGCTGTTTTGTAAACAAACTTTCAAAACGAAAACATTGGCGTTTCTACTGTGTACGTGACAAGTACCACCAAGAGTGATGACGTCTCACTAGAGTGCACGTTGGAGGGGCGATGTTGACACGATGACAGAACTGGACATACATAATGATAATTTATTGTAAATTTTGCGTTTGCCTAACTTTGGTGGCATCACAGTCTTTCAGAAATATAAGTATATCGATATGATAAGTGCAGCTCGACAAAAGATCGTGTGATTGATTTTTCTCACCGATATACACGTATGTCAGTGCCGCGCCGTATGCACCTACTGTGTACGTTCGATCGATCGAGCGTCCAGACCACGTACACCGATCTGGTTGTGTTCACCGCGTACCTGACAGCGTTTCCGCAATCCTCTCCCCGTTGTATGTTGTTACATTTTTCATGTTAAAATGTGAGGTACTGGAGGTATCTGCACACTACATTTATTTGAAAGCTTTGCCCACTTCAGCATACGGTATCATCCACCACTGCAGAAGTTCGGCAGCTGTCTTGCCCCTCAGACTGGTCGAGGTCTTGCATGGCCATGTCAGCGTCGATCGACGCGTCGTAAATAAGACCATGCCATTAATGATGGAGACTGCAGTTTTTCTTTGTTTCCGAAAAATGCGTATTTGACCTGAAGGATATAGATTATCAATGAATGCTAACAGATCTAAGTTATTTCCTTGCGGAGGGACTACGGCCCGGTTCATCACATTACAAATCGTTGCCCGAGGAAACATCGCTGGCTAGCGAAGTTGATCATCACACAGTGGTGACGTTGGTGTTTTCGCAAGAAACTGTAGACACAGTCTGCCTCCTCGACGTGGTGCAGTAGTCGCGTGTCACTCTTTTTTCTGGTTCCATCTTTCGATCTGACAAAACAATATTAACAAAGTTTATTTTGCCGACATTTTTGGCTAATTTCTTCCATTTTTACCAGGCTGAATCAGTCAGCAGAGACCCAGGGTGCGGGCAGAGACCTGACCGCTTGCCCGTTGGAAGGCTAGCTGGCTGGGCACGTTGACACGATGTTGCTATTTCGCAAACCGTTACCATGCACCAAATGCGCATGCGTATATATTCAAATAGTAAAAATGACGTTTCAAATTCTGTGCTTTACTCTCGCAATCAGTACGTACCAAAACAGCAATTTATTCGGTAATTAAATCATTTACTCAAATTAGAGCCATCCCCGTGTTCCTGTTAATGGTCGAATCTGCAATGAACTGTCATGGATTTTTCTATAGGGGGGCCTAAAGTTAAATCTTCGAAATTTGAAGGTCAATTCTGATCCATATTGCAACTTTAATAATCCATGTTCAAATTGTAATTTACAATGCAACGACATTAATGGTTATGGCAGTTAGATGTGTGACCCATTAGGAGAAATAGAAGTATGACCTAAATTTAGTTTAGACATTCTTTGGAAATTTAGTCAATTTTCGTACACCATACCGGTATACTGTATGTATCCCTATCCAGTTTATCATACATTAGGTTTGGATTATCTATATTCTACAGTAACAGGTGTCAAACACTTGATAAGTTTGATGAGTTTGGGGCTGAACCCGATTAGTGCCTAGAGCAACTATTTTTCAGTCCTTTTCTCATTGTAAACGCTTCAATGTGTACAAATTATTGTCTTTTTCAAAAGAATATGAGAAATAAATTATTATTATTATTATTATTATTATTATAAGTCAAACTGACCTTCTTTGTCTCCAACCAAGGTAATAATATTGAGAATGATCACCCTGATTTAGAACACAATGGAATATAGCAGAACTTTAGCAGATCTGTTTTTTTATACAGCTAGGTGCTGTACCCTTAATTTGTGTCTAAGCAAAGACCACTGTCTGTGTAATACTATATGTTCATAGAATTTGGTGATAGCTTAGTGGTGAATGTCAAACAATATTACACAGTTTGATCAATGGTAATACCAATTTCGATTGTCCCTTAATGTTTGTTATATCTATCATCTTGATATCAGCTCACTGAAAGATGAAATTTTTAATTTTACTGGTATGTTTCTCCAAACACCAATTATCATGGTGATTCAATATTACTTGGACATGGATTGTTCATGAATGATCAATTGCAATATTACAAGTACAAATGCCTATATACTATAATTCTGATATGATTAGATTAGATTAGATTATATAAACTTCATAAATAATGTCCATAAATAATGGCAAATTGTCTTTCAGTATGTCTGCCGAATGTAATAGCCAAGTATGCTGACTGTTATGTATTCTTGATACTATAATATTATCATAAAATTATATTTGGTTAGTTATAGATAATTTATTCAAGACCAACTTAATGTTCTTAACATGTTGAATAACACTGGACAATTTGCAAACGTTTATCAAATTTACAAAAATTCTTTTACACGCATCTCAGTGCGTACTGTACATGACTGAAGAATAAAATAAAATACATGACTAAAATAAGAATGTCACAAGTAGAAAACGTAAAACCTTTGTTGACATGATGAATACCTATGTTTATTAAATTGGACATGTCGATCCGGAAGTGAAAGAAATACGGTAGTTGTACAACATGGACACCACTTTCAATAGAACTTGCCATTGTTTACAAATTCTCTGCACTAGTCATGTGTATATCAGTAAAAAGTCTACAAAATTTTGAAAATTATGGCACTTAACACTGCTAATTGGTATGTTAGTACCAAGAAATTAAGTGCCAGCTTTTCAGTGTTAAAGGACATTCTGTTCTGGTATATAATCATAGCAAATGGCACATGTTATTAGTAAATTGAAATAAACTCTATTATTCATAGAAACAGGCAAAATTAATTTAGGCATGGATATTAAAATCTGCTCATGAATACAAAACCTTCATAGCATACAGTACAACAATAATTCATATATACTTTAAGATGACATAGCAATGAGTTTCATAAAATGCTTATGCAAGATATCATTTTACACTAAATACATCAGCAAAATATTTTGTAATAATTCTGAGGACACTTTTCATTTGAGGAAATGAAGTTTGTTGGACACATAACTGCCATGAATTTGTGGAACTCTGATCATCCAAATTAATGGTGTATAGCAGTAGCCATAGATAAAAGGAACAAGTCTGTAACAAAACAAGTGTGTACAACTTATCTACAGACTTATAGATCACCTAAATAGGTGTGTGAGTTTTGTAAAGGATCTGGCTTTCAACAATTTAAATACCTTGGAAATGGACTTTGGTCTCAGTACCAACCCATGTTGGCCTTGTTCCAAATCACCTAGGGTCATACATGCAGTATCTGTGGATGTCAGTCTGGTTCTAACTCCTTCCCTGTGGATTACTCACAACTTCAGCTTCAGAACGCCATGTACCGGTAAATGTAGATCAGAAGACTGGTGAATGAGATTAAAACAATGTATATGAGACAGTTTAGCAGGATCATATAATTGCGTGGTTAGCTTGACTTGAAATTTTCACCAAATGGAATTATTAACCAAACAGTCAACAAACAGCAAGTATGGTGACTTTTATTGCCCTGTGTACAAGAGTTGTTAATATTCTGTTCAGATTTCATCATTACCGTCAAGCTACAGGAAACTTATTGTAATGATTCTCTTGTTAGAACGATTTGAAATTAAATGTACTAATCAAAACACCACTATAGAAAGGCATCCGTATAAGAAGTTTCATAATTACTTCCAAAACTGTACGAGAAATGTTATCATAAGAACCAATGTCGTAACTTAAAACGAGAAAACTAGCTCCACATTTCCATATGCACATTTCGCCACTGATTGTACAAAACTGAATAAGGTAATCCCTATTGACATCTAACCAAATTTAATTGCTGTTTGATGAACAATTTGAGATAAAACTGAGACAACATTGTAATAAATTTAAATCTGCAAAATTTATGCTAATTTTGCACAACCTCAATAGGGACCCTCTCAGAAGCTACACATCTAGTTTGAAAGCAATCACACCAGATATATAGTCAAAATACTTACATAAAACCTGAGACAATGAATTTTATGATTCCATTTCGAAGACAATAAATAAGGTTATCCCTAGCAAATTATATCCACCAAATATTATTGCAAATGGACAGTGCAAGAAAAATATATGAAGAAAATTACACAAAAAACCCAAGATTTTCTCCAAACTTTACATATGCAATCTAAAGATAATTTTAAGAATACTTAATAACAACATCCCTTACAAGCTAAATATTAAATTTGAAAGCTATAAGACCAGTGACAGAAAAGTTTATTTCTCAGATACATACTAAAAATCAGCTCCAAAATTTGAAAATGAAATTTTAATCATTATTTGATCAAAAGTAAGAGATGATATCAAGACAATTTCAAAAGCACATTTCATCTTTTAGATGGATGTGCAGAGAGAAGAAGATAATTTGAGAAAAAAGTCAAATATGTATGTCTAAAAAGTAATGGTAACTTTCATAAACCTAAATAAATTAATAGGGCCATTCCTGCAAAGATACATGTTGAATTTGAAAGCTGTCAAACATGCAATATAAGAGAAGCTGTTTGACTTAAAATATGAAAATTTGTCCACAAAATTGCAAATGCAATTTTTCTCACCATTTAAACTACTCTAAATACAATCATCATGAGTAACTGGTAGATCAAAACAAAACATTTTAGAGAAGCAGTTTAGTGCCAAGTTGACAAAGTCTACTAGAAGCCAGACAATGATGGACAATATCAACCAATGTATTGTAAGGAAGACTTTAGAACAATACCACCTGAAGGTTCTACTGGTCAACGTTTGTTATACATGTATCTGCCTACGGGATACCTGCAACTGATATAGAAATACACAGATATATGTCCAACTCAGTCGGTATGAATTGACTGCTAGCCCACAAATAGTCATGAGTGACCTCTTTCATAAATCACCACAGTACAATGGTGTCAATGTTTCATTTACCAACAACATGGATACTGATATGAATAGTTAAGTCAACAGCTACAGCCATTTTGAATTGCAACAACAACATATATACTGATGTTATAGAAATGGCACTTTATTTCTATCCTGTAGTAGATCTGAAGGACAAGTTGATTGTAATTGCTGGGTTACAGACAGTATGTGTCATCTACTTTAATGCATATTAATGAGGTCATAGGTCAAAGCAGCAGTGTATGTCGAAAGGAAGGAAACTGAGTAAAAAGCCAGAAATGTAGATCTCAAGTACATGAATTTGGAATGTAATTATGAATGGATGGAAAGATTGGATTTTTGTAGACAAAATAACATGTCATGCTAACAGCTGAGAACTGCCTGGACTTTTGACTCCTATTCTACAAATTACCCAGTAATATGGCAAGCCATATAGTGAATATACTTGGTTAAACTGGCGAGTTGCTTCATTATCGTTGATAGTAACATCATTCTTTGTTTGTGTCAACGGAGACTTAGTACATGTATGAAGGGCATTTTGCAAAAAAACATCTGGGTATTAAAATTAAGTATAGAGGAGGTGCTCATTACTTCAACTATATGCATTGTAATCATAACCATGCATATAAATAATCAAAAAGAAAAATTCCAACCAAGAATGTTTGCAAATCCTTTGATTTACATACATGTGAGGAACTTTCAACTGACTAGTGAAACGTACTTTCATGACTCATCTCATGGCAAATTATCTTTATAGGTGTGCTAATATAGAAAGTAGGATTGTTTATCTCATAGCATCAGCAGTATTCCTGCCAACTCCCATACATGCCACATTCTCTTTATGCAGTGTTGTCCTTCCATTTAAAAGTAGCTGGGTAATTTAAGAAAGTAGACGGGTAGACTGCGCGGGAGCGAAGCGACTGAGAGGCGAGTGAGCGTAGCGAACGAGGGGGGGGAGAGCGCGAGAGGGGGGTGTCCCCCCTCTCGCATAGCGAAAAATGAAATTTTGGAGTGGAAATGGTGTTCTCTGGTGGCATCTGAGGTGACATTTAGCTGAGACTGAAACAGTACTTTTGTTGTGTGTCTTAGACGTGGCTCACATACAACAAAACAAACAAACATGATTTTGTTTTGTTTGTATTATTTATGACACACTTATGGTTTTATTTGCAGTGAAGATGTAACATTTAATCTTAAATCACCCACTGTCTGCTCATTTCATTGCTCATTTCCCATTCTTCATTACCACATAGTAGTTTCCCCAAAACCATCAAACTCATTCTATTCTAATCAAAACACATTCGCTTTTGTTAAGAAAAACATCGTTAAGATAATTCACTGTAACAGTGTTCGCATTTACGAAAAAAAATGCATATATAGAAAACTCATAACAATGAAAAAATGCGCAGAGAGTCGATCCAATGCATAATAATATTACGCATTGGATTGAGTCTCTACGCATTTTTTCATTGTTATGAGTTTTCTATACGCAAACGATAATAGTAAAATGTTTGCGAAAGCACTCTCCGTGACTGAGCTTAGGCGACAACCAGACGAGATGAGTGCCCGCTTGACATTAAATTTGTTGCAACATTTCTGTCAATCACTCATTTTGTGTGGAAAGTTTCGGATTCTCTGAGTGTAGTCTGAAAAATCGGCATCGTCGAGTCAGAGGCACGTTACCATGTCAGCTGTGCCTATGAACTTACTACGTCGCTAATTTTCAGGCGAGCGATAGTTTCTGAAACTTATGACACAAAGTGAGTGATTGACAGAAATGTTGCAACAAATTAAATGCAAACCGCGCACGATCATCGCTGTCCCCAAATTTGATCAAAGCAGATATGCAGCATGCAGCATTGCGTCGGAAGGAAACAACTCTATTTTCTTTCAAATTTGCTCCACGAGTCCGTGAAAAAATTATTCAGAGGGTCCATCGAAATACACTATCGGGCAACCCAACATGGAGAGGCGCAGTGAAATTGAACCCATGCCGGAATCCACGACGTATTGTCCTGTTGTGCAGCGCCACGGTGAAGCCGTGAAACCGTGACAAAGATGCGCCTGTCGGCAACGGTTGGCAACACACATGCCTGTGACCGTGGATTCTAGTACGTAAAAATAATCAATGAAAAAAATACCCATTTAAATAATGTTATGTAGGTCATTTCCCCCACACTCATCATGACCTGAGTTCAATTAGTCTAGAACATTCTCAAGGTCACTGCCCTTGATGACCTCACAACCTTGAATTCAATTAGTCATGTTTGGAATGTTCTGGAAAGTTGATTAGTTGTGTAAGGGAGATAATTTTAGAACAGTAATTAGCATGTCAATAAAAGTTCTAGATTGTTCTTACATGCCTTTATAAAAGGGACGTGCACAGCTTCCAGTCAGACTTTTGGGATCGTGTCTCTTGTGTGTTACTAAACTCCAGCAGTAGTCATTCTCAAGACTTTTCAAGACCTTCACTGTCAACGCTGGATTTATACTGTGGACTTTGTGCAGCTTCAAGCCTGCAAGCCAAAGGACTGTTCATTCATCCGACTGACTGTTACAACTCTGAGACTGGAGCTTTGCCGTCCCAGCTGAGATAAGTAGTCTGTACACTTTTAAAGCTTGTACTCTATCCCTGACTTAGCAATTAGTTTTATTTTCGTAATAAATTTTGTTTAAACGTTAACTGCTGAGTTCACCCTTATGTTCGTTTTCTCTGCAAGTAACAAATTGGGGGCTTGTCCGGGGTACGAATATTTTGAGCCGTTTGACAACATTTTGACAGCCTTTTCAAAACTACTGTATACTGTGAACTCAGCGAAATTCAATCATGGCGGAATTCAAGCCAGACGAATTTATGGATGACCTTGATCAGGACACATTTAATTCCCTCAGAAAAGACAACCTCATAGCACTGGCAAATTTCCTTAAAGTAGATGTCAAAAGATCTATGCGCAAGCGAGAAATACAGTTCAAGATTGCAAAACATTTAGTTAATTCTGGCCATTTTGAGGAGTCTGCCTTAAAAGATTATGAGCCCGAGTCTACCTCTGAACTCAGAAAATTAGAATTAGAAATGCAGACAAATTTGGAGATCAAGAAACTAGAATTACAAATAGAAAAGAAAAAATACAAATGCAGTTAGAAATGGAAGAAAGACAGAGAGAGAAAGATAGGCAGGAAAGATAGAAATGAAACGTTTAGAGCTTGGACAGTCAGGAAAATCCTTCCCTTCACACGGTTTTGACATCACTAAGCATTTCAGGTTAGTCCCCCCTTTCCAAGAAAAGGATGTTGATAAATATTTCCTTCATTTTGAGAAAATTGCTCAGAGTCTGGATTGGCCTAAGGAGTCCTGGTCTATGCTTTTGCAGAGTGCTTTGGTGGGTAAAGCCAGAGAAATTTACATTCAATTGTCAGTAGAGCAGGCTTCAAATTATGATTCTGTGAAGGAATTAATTCTCAAGGGTTATGAGTTGGTGCCTGAAGCTTACCGTCAGAAATTTAGGGATTGTGAGAAGTGAAAGATCAAACTTATGTTGAATTTGCTCGAACAAAAGAACAACTGTTTGATCGTTGGTGTTCTTCTGAAAAGGTCAGTCAGAATTATGACAAATTACGACAACTTGTTTTGATTGAGGAATTAAAAGGTGCATCCGGAGTGACATCAAGACATTTATCAATGAACAAAAGGCAGATACATTGGAGGTTGCTGCACGTTTGGCCGATGATTATTCATTGACCCACAAATCTTCCTTTCTCAGCAAACCATCCCAGTCCTTTTCATACAGAAACAATGCAGGTAAATTTAACTCCTCCTTTTCATCCAAGAATTTCTCAAAGGAGAGTAGAAAATCAAATGACAACAGTTCACAAAATTCAAGTAACACTCCCACATCATCAGATCCCAAGTCTCAATCTCCTTCTGACAAACAGTTCGGTACACTTTCTTGTAATTATTGTAAGAAAGACGGCCATTTAATGTCAGAGTGTTTCAAATTGAAAAGAAAACGTGAAGGTCAAAGTGGTCAAAGTGGATCTAAGCCCACCGGCTTTATTTCTTCATCAACTCAATTAGAGTCTAATAATGTGTGTAACACATTTTCTGAGGTTAAATCCCTCTCATCCCCAATTAATGAGGTCAAGGTCAATTCTTCTCAAGATAGCATTATGGGTATTTTCGAACCATTTATTCATGATGGTTTTATATCACTTTCTAGTGATTTTTCTTCCGCTACCCCTGTCAAAATTTTAAGAGATACCGGGGCTTCCCAGTCTCTTTGTTGGCAGATACCCTGCCGTTTTCTGAAAAGTCATTTTCAGGTTCTAAAGTTCTTATTAAGGGGGTAGATTGTAATGACTACATTCCTGTTCCTCTCCATAATGTCTATTTGTCTTCGGACTTTGTTTCTGGACCTGTGGCTTTAGGTATTAGGCCTTTTTTGCCTTTTGAAGGGATTCACCTTCTTCTTGGAAACGACCTTGCTGGGGACAAGGTCATTACTAATCCACTTGTGACTGATAATCCTAGTTTAGATCAGGATCCAGAGCCAATTGAACAAGAGATACCCGATTTATTTCCTTCATGTGCCATTACTCGAGCCATGTCAAAGAAAACTTCTGAGAATCAAATACTCTCAAAAATAATGTCACAGATGTTGACTTAAATGACACCTTTCTCAGTCAGGTGTTTGACACGGATCATTCCGTTATCCCTCGTGGATTTGAAACTTCCAGTAAAACTTCTGCTGACCAAAGTCAGACATTTTCTAGATCAAATCTCATTGCAGAACAACACAAAGACCCAGATATTTTGTCTTTGTTTGACAGGGTAGATGATGAAGGTAAAACTTCAGATAGCTCTGTTTCCTATTATACAAAGTCTGGTATTCTCATGCGTAAATGGAGACCTCCAGATGTTTTGGTTGATGACGATTGGGCTATAAAACATCAAATTGTGGTTCCAAAGCCCTACCGTGCTGAAATATTGCGCCTGGCCCATGAAACCCCCTGGGCTGGTCACTTAGGAGTAAGGAAAACTTATCACAAAATTCTCAGTCACTTTTATTGGCCTAATCTCAGGCAGGATGTAACACATTTCTGTAAAACTTGTCACACATGTCAAATGGTAGGAAAGCCAAATCAGACCATTCCAAAGGCCCCTTTACAGCCAATTCCTGCATTTCAAGAACCATTTAGTAGGATACTAATAGACTGTGTTGGGCCCCTACCAAAAACAAGATCAGGAAATGAGTATATGTTGACAATTATGTGTACATCAACCCGGTTCCCAGAAGCCATACCACTGAGAAATATAAAGACAAAGACTATAGTGAGAGCTTTAGTCAAATTTTTCACTTTATTCGGCCTCCCTAAATGTGTCCAGTCCGATCAAGGCTCCAACTTTATGTCTGGAATTTTTCAACAAGTAATGGATCAGCTAGGCATTAAACAGTATAGGTCATCCGCCTATCATCCAGAAAGTCAGGGTGCTCTTGAGCGATTTCATCAAACTTTGAAAAACATGATTAGGACCTACTGTTTTGACACAGAGAAGCAGTGGGATGAAGGAATTCATTTTCTGCTCTTTGCTGTTAGAGAGTCAATTCAAGAGTCTCTTGGTTTTAGCCCATTTGAGCTTGTATTTGGACATACAGTCCGTGGCCCACTTAAGCTCGTTAAAGAGAAATTCCTGTCTGACGACGATGATTGTCTGAATATTTTGCAATATGTGTCAGATTTTCGTACAAAACTCTCTAAAGCATGTGAATTAGCCAGAGAAAATCTTGAGTCATCTCAGCAGTCAATGAAAACCAGATATGATAAAACACCTCAAAACGGAAGTTTGAACCAGGTCAAAAAGTTCTTGTTCTACTTCCAATTCCTGGCAAACCACTCCATGCTCGTTACTTTGGGCCATATCTAATCGATAAGAAATTGAGTGATTTAAATTACATCATAATAACACCTGACAGGCGAAAACAAAAACAGCTATGTCACATAAATATGCTTAAGCCATATTTGGATAGGGATAATCCTACTATAACTCAGCCTGTCAGTGCAGTCAGTTCAAACCATTATGAAGATAGTGATACTGAAACTGACTTAAGTGAAAATACTCTAAACTCAAAGCTGGGCTCGGTCAAGCTTCAGAACTCAGAAATCCTGGAGAAGCTGGAGTCTACAAAGTTGGCACACCTCCAGCCAGAACAACAACAACAGGTAAAAGAACTGCTCCACGAATATAAACACCTGTTTCAAGATGTTCCAACGAGGACAAACGTCATCTATCACGACGTTGATGTTGGGGACAGTAAGCCTGTAAAACAACATCCATACAGACTGAATCCAACAAAAGCGAATATCTCCAGGAAGAAGTCAAATACCTGCTGGACAATGACTTTATTGAACCCAGTAAAAGTAACTGGAGTTCGCCGTGCATACTTGTTCCAAATCAGATCACAGTTATCGTATGTGCACGGACTTTAGGAAGGTCAACACTTAACAAAGACAGACACTTTCCCAATCCGAGGATTGATGACTGCATCGACCGAGTGGGAAAAGCCAAGTATGTGACGAAATTTGACCTACTGAAGGGATTTTGGCAAGTCCCTCTGACGGATCGTGCTCGTGAAATATCCGCCTTTGTTACAACAGACGGATTGTTCCAGTACAAGGTGATGCCATTTGGAATGAAGAACTCACCCGCAACGTTCCAACGGATGATTAACGACGTCATATCCGGGCTAGACGGGTGTGCAGCTTACGTTGACGACGTAGTCTTGTATAGTGACACCTGGGAGGAACACATCAAGCTCATGCGAAAGTTCTTTGAGAGACTGAGCAAAGCAATGTTGACTGTCAACCTTGCCAAATCTGAGTTTGGTTGGGCAAGGGTAACTTACCTCGGACATACTGTAGGACAGGGTGAGGTAAAACCTGTTGATGCCAAAATCAGTGCCATTTCAAGTTTTCCCATACCAAACTGCAAACGACAACTGATGCGCTTTCTCGGTATGGCTGGTTACTACAGAAAATTCTGTCCAAATTTCTCCACAATTACTGAGCCTTTGACTAACTTACTTAAAAAGAAAGTAAAGTTTGTTTGGTCAGAGCAATGCCAACAGGCATTTGATACACTTAAAGCCATACTGCAAAGTGCTCCAGTGTTGTCTGCACCAGATTTCACTTTGCCATTCAAATTAGCTGTGGATGCTAGTGATACGGCTGCTGGTGCTGTTTTATTGCAAGAGGATAGTCATGGTGTAGATCATCCTGTTTGCTATTTTTCACGCAAATTTAACAAATCCCAGAGAAACTACTCTACAATTGAAAAAGAGTGTTTATCTTTGATATTAGCTTTACAGCATTTTGAAGTTTATGTTACTTCTTCAAATCAGCCAATAGTGGTTTATATTGATCACAACCCTCTTGTTTTTCTGCAGAAATTTAAAGGCAAAATCAGAGATTGCTAAGATGGAGTTTAATGTTACAGGAGTTTAATCTTGACATTAGACATATCAAAGGCAGAGACAATTTAATTGCAGACTGTCTCTCTCGTATTTAGAGTTTATTGTTGTTCACTTTCAAGAAATTTTACTTTAGAGTAAAAAAATTTTGAGTACTTAAATCTTTTTCAAGATTACATTTGTAAAAGAAAGATTTTTCTTTGAAAAATTTTCTTTTTTGAAGAGGGGGTGTGTTATGTAGGTCTTTCCCCCACACTCATCATGACCTGAGTTCAATTAGTCTAGAACATTCTCAAGGTCACTGCCCTTGATGACCTCACAACCTTGAATTCAATTAGTCATGTTTGGAATGTTCTGGAAAGTTGATTAGTTGTGTAAGGGAGATAATTTTAGAACAGTAATTAGCATGTCAATAAAAGTTCTAGATTGTTCTTACATGCCTTTATAAAAGGGACGTGCACAGCTTCCAGTCAGACTTTTGGGATCGTGTCTCTTGTGTGTTACTAAACTCCAGCAGTAGTCATTCTCAAGACTTTTCAAGACCTTCACTGTCAACGCTGGATTTATACTGTGGACTTTGTGCAGCTTCAAGCCTGCAAGCCAAAGGACTGTTCATTCATCCGACTGACTGTTACAACTCTGAGACTGGAGCTTTGCCGTCCCAGCTGAGATAAGTAGTCTGTACACTTTAAAGCTTGTACTCTATCCCTGACTTAGCAATTAGTTTTATTTTCGTAATAAATTTTGTTTAAACGTTAACTGCTGAGTTCACCCTTTTGTTCGTTTTCTCTGCACGTAACAATAAACAGTTGCTTCTAAAAAAATCAGTTCTAGCTCGTTTTTTTTTATCTAGAAAATGCGTCGGTATTGCTCTGAGAATAACTTGATTTGTTGAGAAGATCATACTCGTAGTGACCGGACGTTTGCAGCCAGCGCGGCGGCGGAAAACAAGCTGCAGTCTCATGAACTTCGGAATCGGCGATCAAAATCACATCTTTTCGGCGCTTTTTCTTGCAAATTCAGCGAAATTGAAGTTTTTCATACTTAAACTAAATATATTTTTGGAATCAAGTATACCTTTCGAACTGGCTTTCTTCGGGAAAAAATATTCCATCGGCAAGGTGCCAGTGGCCGACGCCACATTTCTTTTTGACACATCGTTAAAAATGACCTAAGATGACCCTCATTCTAATCAAACCAATTACACTGCTCATAACAAAGACAACGCCATAGGCGCGTCCATCAGCCAATCACACTATTAACAAATAAAAGGTCGGGCTCAAAGAGCTAGCCTCAAACGGGTATTTATAAACTGTTTTATGTTTGTACAGTTCCATGTGGGGAATGGGGTCGCGAAACTGCTAATCGTACGTGTGCCGTCTAATAGCTGGCAGTGCAATCCCGAAATTACAGGTCTATAAAAATAATCTAATGACGTTAAAAGTAGCTGGGAAAAAATGCAAAACAGCCGGGTTATTTACCCGGCACCCGGCTTCTAAGGACAACACTGTTTATGTCATTAAAACTTGGTATTGGCATCACTTTTGAAATGAGTCATTAATCCTTTGGGTGCTGTAATTTTTCTCATCAAAATTTAAGTGCGACATTTTACCAATTTTTATGAATTTTTGTACAATCTTTTGATAATTCTAGACTAAATGGACATCACAATTGGCTACAGTTTTATATCAACATTTTGGCAAAAATTTGAAAAATATGTCTTGTGTTTATTTTATAAAGACAAAAAATTGACTATGGCACTCAATTAGGGTTAAACTGTTTGAAATGCTCCACTGTTAAGGAAATCTTAAAATGTTGTTTCATAAAAAAGGGTCACTAGGCAAAGTTTGGGGCTGTGCATTGAAATTAAATGTCTAATATTGACCCTCCAAAATAACAATCATTCAATAGAGATCAAAGGTTAATTTGATATCCTACAAAACATAATAATCAGTTTATTTTATCAGTAAATATGTTTACACAATCTGTAAGCCCCTAAAAAAAATTGAACAGTTTTCATTCTAAAATTTGATATCAAAGGAATGTACATATCACCTCAATCTGATTACAATGACATGTAGAGATGGTGATGTTTTCTTTTATGCTTCTTTGCTGTTCTCTTTCACTGATAGTCTTCTCAGTACAGAACATCAATCCAACGACCATAGAAAATTGCATTAAAATCCTATGCTTTGCAGGAGCCTATCAGGTTGATTTTCTAAATGCGGTGCAAACATCACCATCTCTACATTTTAAACCAGACTATTTTAAAGTCAACCTTAACTGCCTTTGGCTGCTTTTAAGAACTCAAATATCACTTTGCAGAAGTGTTTTGTGATAGCATCCAGTCTAAACTTAGCAAATCAAAGATACTGAAAGCAACTTACATACTATTCCTCAAAATTCAAAGAATTTTGAAAATAATTACTTAAAATATTTTTTTTCTTTTGATACAGGTTTTTTGTACAATCAAGTGATTTTTCTTTTCTATATTCAATGACAGCCTTAATCTGTGATAAATACTATGAAATACAGATCCGTTGATGTACACAGTCCAAATTTGAAGGATTCTGAAAATGATTTCCTTGTTTTCTCTTTTGATACAGGTTTCTTCTTGTACAAACAAGTCAAGTCATACATTCAATGAATGCTTGCTTAAATCAATGGAAAAAATCCTGTGAAACACTGCTACTTTGACGTTGATTAGTTGTACCCTGTATGTGTACACAGCACACTGAAATATTACCTGTGACAAATAAAGGCAACTATGGAAGCACTGCTTGTATCAACATCATGGAACAAAGATACTCAAGTTTCAACAACCTGGCAGCTGATAAGTGATTTCTGTGAAAAGACACTGAAGAAAAAGCCTTCCGAGTTGTCTGCAATCCACTGCACTGTCCTTGATGTTGAAGTGGGTGAAGAACAAGAGGAAGATGCAGCAAGGCACAAAGTTACTTTGATCCCTGCTACAAGACCCAAATGGTCCAATCCAGCTGAAGATCCACCTGCCATACACTGGCTTCTCAACCATGAAAAATACTATCTGGCACTTGCAAAATTAGAAGATATCACACATGTGGTTGGGTTGTCTGCAAAGACACACAACGCTGCATCTGCAATACATGAAAGTCTCTTCAAAAATGCCAAACTTCATCTACTCAGTTCCAAACCTGCAGCATTATTTGTTGGAAATTCCTGGAACAAAGATGAGCTGGGTCTGACAGGATTTCACAGAACTCTTGTCCAAGATTTCTGTGAAAGGAAGGCCAAGGCAGGAGAAGATCTGAAAGCCTACTCTACTGTACTTGATGTCAAAATCAGTGATGACCAGAAGACAGATGCTGAGAGCTGTGGTGTTACCTTGATTCCAGCACAAATAGAGGAATTAGCTGATCCTGAAGATGAACTTCCTGCATTGAAGAGGTTAGTATATCACCCAACATACTACCCAGACCTGAAAGAATTGGAAAATATCCAGTATGTGATTGTTATGGTCAAACAACAGGTCTTGCGGCAGCTGACATAAGAGCAAAACTATTTCCCGGTGCAAAGTTAGTTCTCATCAATCATGCTTGTCCAGAAGATAACTGTTTGCAAACTATTAAGAGTTTGCAAAACTTTGAAGAAAAGATGCTGACAATGGCAAGTAAAGCAGACCTGATATTTTCCATCGGACCTAAGATCCACCAGTACTTTCAGAATGCATACAGGGCTGACTACGATGGTAAACACTTGTCAGAGATTCCACATGAAGAAATTCTCCCAATACCTGTCATCTGTCAGTTGGGGAAGGATCCTCAAGAAGGGGACACTCAACAACACCACATACTGAACATGTGGTCAGATTGATACACAGGAAGCCCTAGAAAGATGTGATGTCATGGCAGCTGCCATTGGTACTGCAGCCAACCTAAGGAAAGGCCAATTACACAAGTACTCCTCGATGGAAGATACAGGGTGTATATCAACAAGCAGACAAGACTGTTGAAAAGTTCCTATCTGACAAGATGAAGTGTTCTCATATCAAGCCTACACTTCATCCAGGACATTCAGCAAAAGCTCTGCTCAGATCTCTTCAACAGTCTCACCTCTGTCTACCAGCACCATGTTATGTTGATTACAGCTTTTATGGCTTAGAAGCAATGGTGTCTGGTTTACCAACAGCTGTCTATGAAAATTCTCATCTGGCTCACTTTATCATCGAACACTTTGAAGATCATGCTGATTACTCTATTGTAAGAAGTCCTGAGGAGAATCTGTCAGATACAATAGTTAAACATCTAAAAAACACAGCTGTTGCCTTTAAGAAAGCAAAGCAGCTGAAAACAGACTTGGTGAACAGTGAAGTCATATCAACAAGTTATGCCAGGTTTGCGACCCTTTTAACTACACCTGTCCAGCAACAAAGTGGAGATGACAGCGAATATCAAGGAGCGGAGAAAGATGAGAAAGGTATTGATTTAGTTGGAATTTTTAATGACTGATTTTTTTTAAAAAGCAATTAAATAATCATAAAGGTAGGAATCAAAGTGAACATCAAGTGCCGTGTGCAAGAAAGATGGGTAGCTAGATAACGGGTACTAAGATGTCTACGTCAGCAAGATGGGTGGCTAGATAGCAGGTACTAAGATGTCTACGTCAGCAATGCAAATTGACTTCGGGACAGGTTTGTTCTGCAGGCAGCCTAGCTCCGTGGACTTACAAACTAGATTTGTGTTAACACACAATTGTTTACAAGGCTTTCCAAAAAATATTTTAAGAATTTAGATTGAAAATGAAACTTGCGAATAAGGAAAAACTTTTAAAGGTACAGGACTGTAATGTGCTATTTTTCTAAAATGTGCAAACTCAAATTTAAATTCAAACACAAGTATTTACAATTCATCTTCCAGTGATCATAATACATATATCAAGCATTTACTGTAACACCTTCATTACATAATTCTGTAAAACACTCTGTTAAGTGAATGGATAACAGAAAATGCAAACAATGGAATATTATTAAGAGTGATTTTTGTCCATTGTTTTCAATTCAATACTTGAACTTTTGGACTATCCCTCAGTGTAATATATGGTAGCAAAATCTAAATTACAATATTTAGTCCTAATTTGATATAAAGGTCAAAGGATTGGCAACAAAAACATTTCCATTATCACTTTACATCATCAAATTAGATGTCACATACATTATGGCGAATACTTTGCATAAAAATGTTTTAATATTGACAGAGGTGTATCCTTTATGTAATGTATGTTTCTGTAATCCTTTTCAGAGAGGATTTCAACAACTTGTGTCAGGCTGAGTAAGTTTAAATATCAATAGACACTAGTTTTAGAACTAGGGGAACAAGTCATAATCCTTAAGCAAAAGTGACAGGGTATAATTCATGTCAATCTAATACTAAAGTCAGTTTTTTCACAGAAACGTTTGTCCATTTTGGAAATTTATGCCACAGTCACTCCATCATTCCTTCCAACAGAGTCTCTCGATGTCCAAATAGATTTAGACAACCATGTCTATGACCAGCATCTGAAAGAAGTAGAAGAAGAACTTAAAGCCCTTCCTGCACAACTGAAAAAGGAACAGATTGAAGAAATGATCACTAAACTGAAATCTGCATGGAGAGACTGTAAAAAGGCACAGAAACGCAGAGTAGAAGAGGTAGTGGCTGATGAAGATGGCCTTGGAGACATTAAGACTCTCATCATGAAGATACTTGGTGATGAGGTGGATGCCAAAAGCTTGAGAGAAAAGTCCTTGGCAATCTTACTTAGGTTACTAACACTTTATAATCTCTACAGAGTAAAGCAGACTTGTAGATCAAGAAGTATGGCAAAGGCCTTTGAACCACTACTGATAACAGATGAAATGAGAGACATTGCTGCAGAAGTTGGAATCAAACTTCAGTTAAAGGCAACATACAATCCAGAGAGATTCAAGGAACTTGAACTGTTCTTCATTAACCGTAAGTTTTGATGATTTGAACAGAATACTTGGTAATTCTGAAATATTGTGTATGGTTTAGTTATTATGATGACTGTTATAGTATTGGGTGTATCATTATTTGCTTTTTCATGTTTTGAACCACTTATTTTATCATTAAACTACCTAATGTTTTACTTTAACAAATTTAAATCAATAAATAAATGAATTAAGAATACAGGAGAAATGTTCATTAATTAACACAATGAGCTATTCAACTTGAATAATATATGCCTCCTAATTTGCTGATGAATAATTAGTGAGTCTTAAATATCCTTTGCTGTATGTCATGCAATCATACACGACATTTGGTCGGTTTCCACACGGCAGTAAAAACAATGAATATAATTTTATTCATGTTGTATTCTAACATTACATGTACATTTGCTGCAGGAGATGGTGGTGGAATTCAATGAAATTCTATGATATCCTGACAGAAGACAGTGATGAAGATGTGCAGATGAGTTCCAATGTGAGTAGGTTATTATTTCATGTCATTGGATGTTAAGAGTTACACATAGTCTGCCATGACAGCTACTGAATTCAGTAAAGTCTTGATTAAATTCAAACTTACAATATATGGCACTATGTCACCTATCATATGACACTGCAATGGTTGAGTTAGAACAAAGTTGTTAATTTGTTTTATTGTATTCAAGCTAGACAGAAAAGTGTTCACAATGGAAACTTATCACGTAGCACCATTGTGATGGCTTTGATCAACTCCTGGTGAATTGCAACTTTTATCAGTAGAAATCTGTGCACATGTATACATACAACATAGTTCATTTCAACTCTTTTTTGAGTTTTATTGGCTATTGGCTACTGAGTGAAAAGAAGTTCAGTTGCAATACTTTACTAAATCTAAATCCCACGGATTAAACGAGCCAGTGAATATATTTGACATAACTTGTCAACACTGACAAAGGATACTGATGTTGGTGGTCCCATTGTTGTCTGCAATGAAACTCAGTTTTGACAATCAAATGATGTGAAATAATGAATTACAGTCTCATTATAACAAGCATGTGTGGAAAAGGTTAGCATTTGTACAATAATGTAGTAATATTTATCTTCTAGAAGGCTGAGGAAACTGGTTACATTGAAGACAATGTCACCGAGATTTCTGTGGATGATCTCAAAGAAGGTAGGGTACTAACTTTACAGATTTAACCTTTGCCTATTGAAGAAATGAAATATTTTAAGTCAAGAACCGTACATGAAAGCTGCTTCTAAGTACAACTTCCATATTCATTTTACTAAAACAAGTCATCGTTGATGACACAGTCCCCACTTGTTAATGGGTGCTTTGATTACAGGTCCTCAGAGAGGATAGAGTCCTCTTCATTAGGTCTGTGATAAAAATACTTTTGAATAAATTCGCTTGATACATGTCTGAGTTGTAGTTCAGGAGATGAAAAAATCGTAATAAAATGGCCACATGGTGGCCATATTGGATCGAATCACAAAACAAATCAATGTGCATATGTATGACATAGGTCAATGTCCTTGTACCAAGTTTGAATAAAATTGGTTGAGATATGCCTGAGTTATGGCTCTGTACATGAAAAATCGTAACAAAATGGCCGCATGGCGGCCATATTGGATCGTATCACAAAACAAATTGATGTGTATGGCTATGACATTGGTCAATGTCCTTGTACCAACTTTGAATAAAATCTGTAGAAACATGCCTGAGTTATGACTCTGTACATGAAAAAATCGTAATAAAATGGCCGCCTGCTGGCGGCCATATTGGATCGTATCACAAAACAAATCAATGTGCATATGTATGACATAGGTCAATGTCCTTGTACCAATTTTGAATGAAATTGGTTGAGATATGCCTGAGTTATGGCTCTGTACATGAAAGAATCTTAACAAAATGGCCGCCTGGCGGCCATATTGGATCATATCACAAAACAAATTGATGTGCATAGCTATGACATTGGTCATTGTCCTTGTACCAACTTTGAATAAAATCTGTAGAAACATGCCTGAGTTATGGCTCTGTACATGAAAAAATCGTAATAAAATGGCCGCTGCTGGCGGCCATATTGGATCGTATCACAAAACAAATTGACGTGCATATGTATGATGTCAATGTCCTTGTACCAATTTTGAATGAAATTGGTTGAGATATGCCTGAGTTATGGCTCTGTACATGAAACAATCGTAACAAAATGGCCGCCTGGCGGCCATATTGGATCGTATCACAAAACAAATTGATGTGCATAGCTATGACATTGGTCAATATCCTTGTACCAACTTTGAATAAAATCTGTAGAAACATGCCTGAGTTATGGCTCTGTACATGAAAAAATCGTAATAAAATGGCCGCCTGGCAGCCATATTGGATCGTATCACAAAACAAATTGATGTGCATATGTATGACATAGGTCAATGTCCTTGTACCAATTTTGAATGAAATTGGTTGAGATATGCCTGAGTTATGGCTCTGTACATGAAAAAAATGATAACAAAATGGCTGCACGGCGGCCATATTGGATCGTATCACAAAAGAATCGACGTGCATATCTATGACACTGGTCAATGTCCTTGTACCAACTTTGAATAAAATCAGTTGAAACATGCCTGAATTATGGCTCTGTACATGAAAAAAATCGTAATAAAATGGCCGCCTGGCAGCCATATTGGATCGTATCACAAAACAAATCGACGTGCATCTGTATGACATATGAAGTAATCCTTGTACCAAGTTTGAATGAAATCGCTTCAGGCATCTCTGAGATATCTGCGTGAACGGACGCACGCACGCACGCACGCACGCACGCACGCACGCACGCGACGCACGGACACACGCACGGACATGACCAAACCTATAAGTCCCCCCGGACGGTGTCCGTTGGGACTAACACATCGTATCATTATCATGGATGACATCAAAGAGAACATGAAAAGCTTGCAATTTATTTCTAATTTAATTATGTCATATTTCACTTATACAGACAGGATGATTTCATATGCAGAGAGTTTAATTCATGACAAAAAAGTTGTTTTTCCATCAAGAGCCAAAATAATACATTTTCTTCTCACAACCTTACAAAAATAACAAAATCCAAAGGAATTCATCTATATAACTTTCATATTATTCATCATTCTATTCCAATTAGTAGCAACCTTAATCATTTTCATATTAATTATTTTTGATGCAGGAAAGGATCCATCAAAGTTGTTGCTACTTGAGATTGACCCAGCACTGGAAATTAAGTCATCCACTGAGACTAGTGTACAGACAATGTTCAAAGCTGAGAAGTGTATCAGACTGAAAGGAAGGCAGTGTGATATGCTGCAAGTACTGACAACAAATACAGACACAGTTCAACATATCCTATCCTGTAGACAGGATGTCTTAGCACTACTGGGTGTTACAAGGTATCTCTTGACTGATGCACCAACTCAGGACATGGATACTCAAGGTAACAATTACTGATATTGTGATTAATCCTCTTTCTACCAGACCTTACAGACAAACCATAGAAATAAATACAACTTGGGAGAAAGACAATTAATCTAAGAAGATAAAGTTGGTATTGGAATACTTACAGGCACTGTTGGCAAATGTACAATTTTACTCAAAGGTAACTAAGTGACTTATGTTCAGGTCTGTATGAAGACATTTCTTTCACTGTTTTCACTGGCTTCTGATCTGAATAGGTGTATATAAAATCTGCATTACTGGCAAAGCTCTGTATACTTTTTCAATTCTCAAACAAAAGAAATGTGAGTCACGAATGTAATGTGTTTTATGTCACAATTGTCTTTATGAAGACTCAACTCAAAATATATTTTCATAATTTGAACTGTTTCATGAGTAAAGAAAGCAATTTTAAATACTTCAAATATGGTCATGAAAAGTTGATTGTGAAACTGTTAAATTAAGCAGGAAAATTACACTTTTTGATTGAAACAGCAAATATGTATGCTACACTGCATTTAAAGCAAAGTACAGTACATGCTGGCTTGCATAGAATGTTATTTCATATTCAATATCAAGAAGAGAGTTGTTTGGTTGCAACAATATCAATGGTACATGTAGCTTTTTGAAGAGTACTACAAGTCGCTTTTTAATTTTGTGTAAGAGAGTATGTATTTTGTTGATCTGTCATGAAATGCAGTCACTAGCATAAGGTGGCTGTCAGGCAGATCACTTAGTTTATCTTTTTCTCTCTTTCAGAAAACTATCTTGATTATTATAATCATAATAAATAATTGCTCTTTTCCTTTATTACAGAAATGCAGTTACAATTCATCAGAAATGTTCTCTCTAACTCTAACTCTCTAACTCTACCAGTATCAGATGCAAATGTCAGTTTACTTGCTAGAAGTTTACTTCCATGTCAAATTAGCCAGGTCCAAATCACAGAGTGCATAGTTGAGTTGTCAGCGAGAATAAATGAGAAAGAAAGAGATCTTCAAAAGTCAGTTCTAAAGCATCAACTAGATGAAGCTAAACAGGAAAAGGCTAATTTGGTAGAACACATTAGAAAATTAACTCAGACAATAGACATAACTGAAAAGGAATTGACCAAACATGTTGGCAATGAGTCTGTGTATGAGAAACTTTCATCTGAACTGGAAGAGAAGGAAAAGATCATCAGTGATCTAGAGGCAAAACTGTCAGCTCTGGAAGAGATACAGTCTGAGTTGGAACTACAAGGAAAGGCTGAAATTAAAGTTGGAAGTCAATATTCCGGAGATGAGAGAGGAATAAAAGGTAAGACCTTTAGAGTTGATGTCTGTCCTACTATTCATGATAAAAAAGACCATAAAACTAACAGTTAGATATGATGTTTTGAATAAAGGATAATGCTAAACGAATTCTAATGTAAGATATGTAAAAGACAATCACACAGTCAAAGCTTTCAGACAAGATTTATCCTTCATTAAATCAACACACTCAAATGTGCAGTTGCTAATTTGGTTCAGTAAAAGCCACTATTTATCTGAATCACACATGAATAGACACTGTGTTGGAAAGTCAAATAATAGGAGTGCTTCAACAACTTGCTGTTATAATGTTCAAAGGTTGCAGACACTGTCACTGACTGGCCCTTTAAAATTCAGACACAAATTAAGACTTAGAGTTTACATCATTTCTTTAAACCTGTTTTCAGATCAAGATGTCATTGGCACTAAATTGGACTACGCTTCCAGTAAAACTGACAACGAAGAAGACAAAACAATGCAGCAAAGTACAACTGTCAGGGAGGGAAGTGAGATGGAGACAGCCACATCATCACAACCTGAGATGACTGTCAGGGAGGGAAGTGAGATAGAGACAGCCACACCATCAGTGCCATCACAACCTGCGATGACTGTCAGGGAGGGAAGTGAGATGGAGACAGCCACACACCATCAGTGCCATCACAACCTGAGATGGACTGTCAGGGAGGGAAGTGAGATGGAGACAGTCCCTTACGAAAGATCAAAATTTGCCACAAGTTTGCATTCCTTATTTGTTACAAACTTGATACAAATTCTGACATCCAAACAAGCACCAATCTTGCTAGTCAGTTATATACACTTTGATTCAAAAATAGGCTAAGTTTGCAGCAAGTATGTGTGGAGAGTGTGATGAACATTGCACCAAGTTTGTACAGAGAATGTAGAGGTCATTTTGTTTTTTGTTTGTGTGAGTGTGCACCAAGCTTGTAGATGCGAGGGGGGGGGGAATTTGATATCTGGGGCGTGGTATCTGTTGCCTTAGCAACAGCAGACATACTGTTGCCCTGGTAACATTTCAGGGGATTTAGATGATTGTAATTCCTGACAGCGTCTTTTTCAAAGTAATGCTCACACAACATGTGGTACATGACATCATCGTGCTGCTACTCCCCATTGTATTGTATACAAATGATTCTTTTTAATATAAATGTTCACTCTTTAGATATGTTTACCATGTGAGCAGCAGATTCTAAATTCACCTTCAAGTCATGTATCCAGATGCTAGGTTGAACATCTATGAAAAAGTTGAGAGGATATTACTACATCCAACACGCACTCACCCTACAACACATTCAACTAGCTGTAAAAAGAAAAAATAGTGACAACATCACTGTTCGCTCCCATATAGTTATCAAAACAAGTCAACAATTGTATGAAACATGGACATACATATACAGACAGACTGACATACACAGACTGGCACAGGGTGATGACATTGACCCCAAGTATGCCTTGGCCCATGAGAGTGATAAAGATATAACAAACAGCTGTATGTAATGATAAAATAGTTAAGTATAGGCCTATACAGGCACTGAGAGTGAATATGTTACAGCAATTTGATTAGTTTCTTTTCCTTTTCTACTTCTGTGATAATTTTTAAGACAATCAATCTGCAAGGCAGTTTATGTATTGACAAATATGTTATCTTTTACAAGCACACAGTAAACTGTTCTTGATTTTTCATTTACAATATTTGACATAGACTGAAATACATGACATGCAACCAATGTTTACACTTTGCCCATACACCAGATACATGGAGAAATTTCAACATACAATCAACTCAGAAACCCTACAGGAAAAAATAAACATTGTTTCTTCCAGAACAGCTGGTACATCCACATCTGCAACAACTTACAAACCAATTACACAAGGATGATGACACAAGAGATAAAGTTAAACTGTGGTGAACTTGACTATTCCTTTCAAATCCTTACTTGACATCTTACATTGTAAACTAAAATACACTGCATGGTTAATTGTGTACAAAAATACATTGGGATGGACCATTTGATAAGGGATGGTGTCTGGAAGATCGATGAGGTACATTATCTTTTTTATCCGATCCATTGTACATTCTTTTTTCCCCACTCTCTCACCTTTTCTTTTTTGTCAAACCTTCTCTGGCTGATTTTTTTATTGGCATTTGTTTGGAATTTTTTCAAAATCTGCCAGAATTTTTTTACCGCATTTCAACACCAAATACAGTTTACTATATCAAATGCTTACTAAATCACCACATTATATACTCTTACATGTAGTTCCAGTAGGTATAAAATTACCAAAAAAATCTTAAAAATACAAAATGAAAGATATCCAAGTAAAACTGAAAGTTTCGCAAAGTTGTCCAAAAAATTGAAAATTCCGGATTTCAACTTAATTTCAATATATCTTATTAACAAAAACCCTAAGGACCGGTTTACTAAATATCAAAGCAATCAGACTGGTAAATTTTGAGAAACAAATTTTTTGACCAAAAATGAGAAAAATTGCCCCCCAAAATACAAAATTGCAGATTTCATCCTAATTTTAAATATATCTAATCAACATAAACCCTAGGAACCTGTAAACTAGATATCAAAGCTACCAGATTAGAAGTTTTTGGAGAAAAATTTTTTGACCAAAAAAGGCAAAAATTGCCCCAAAAATAAAAAAAAAATTGCCAGTTTCAACATACCTTCAATACATTATATTAAGATTAATCTTAAATACCTGTATACCAAATACATGTATCAAAGCTATCAAATCAGCAGTTTTTGGATTAAAAAAATTTTTATCAAAAATTGGGAAAATTGCCCCAAAATTACAAATATGACAATATCAATACAATTTGTACAAGCATGACTGAGGTCATTCCTGAGGAACATGATATTAGCAGTTTCATAGCAATCAGACGAGCGATTTCAGAGAACAAGATTTTTTGACTAAAAACGAAAAAATACCCTAAAAATACAAACATGCAAATTTCATCCCAATTATTTTGCACACATAATTTAGAATACCTACAGAAATCTGCATACCGAGTTTCAACCAAATCTGACCAATGCTTACTGAGTTTTAGCCATTTGTAGGATTTTTCCTTTTTTCCCCTCATTTGCATATTTTGGCACTGACATGTTCATTTGAACAAATTCACATCTCCACCCCTAGGTGCACCTGTACACCAAATACTAGGACAGTAGGTGCTACGGTTTAGGAGTTTTTGATCCGGACGGACTAACAGACATACATACATACTTACATACATACACACAGACGCCATTTTTCCACCTTATACAAATACCTCCCATTTGCATATATACATATGCATATATGGGAGCGTAAAAAACGTCTCAGACAATAATTTTTGTTAACTAAAAAAACACAATATATTACTGTAGAATAACAAAATCTCTTCTATAATAAACATACAATCTTTGTACTTTATACATAAAATGAGCTGTAAAATATATTCTTTTTGGCATATACATGTATGTACATTACACTATATTTCAAAACATTCCCTGACCATGGAATTTAGATTGAAAAATGGTAAATTCTGTCTCTTTGAAGAAGATACTACAGATCACAATTTTTTTAAATGTGTACCAAAAAACTGAATGGTGAAAAAATATTATGTTAAAGTCTCATAGATAGTTAACTATGAAAAACTTATTCAAAAAATTTTGTAATTTTTGTGACATATACTTTTGTTGACGAATAAAATTCACTTTAAACATTTCAAAATACCTTTCCGATGGAATGTACATGGAAAACATAGAGTTTTAACTTAATGTTGTATTATTACATGTTCAAATCAAAACGCAAAATCATGGAAAAAATGTCCATAGCTACAAAAAAATAAAAACTTCATGGAGTATGTGATGACCTTTTGAACAGACACTTAGTGCTCAGTCCAACTTCAAAAAGCAAACAACTAAACACAACCAAATTCCCATAAAATTCTACATCACTTGGATGATAGATTAGTTCTGCCGAGTCCAAAAATATTTCTTCCACCGTAGGTACCGACAACTGTGACGAAAATAACTCTGCCATGTCCGATTTGTCCGCAGCAAAGCATGCAGTGGAGTTTCTATCATAAGTACCAATGCAATGATCGATACGGACAGTCTCACTTCTTGTCATCATGATGTTCTCAAAGAACAGTGGTTGGTTTGAAATAGTCCTCTGTGGCATGGAAAGTGTAAACTCAAAGCAGCAAACTCTTGCTTGAAACCTCACTGAAAACCCGCTGAATTGTCCAAGGCCATTTGAGTGTATAAACGGACATCCATGATCCACTGTCACTGAATGTGTTTAACTTACATGAACTCTCGGTGTCGAACGCAGGCATTGTCCTTCAAACAACAAATCTCTTCTTTGTTCCCTTAATCGTCCGATGACAGAAATAATCCACAATTTCTCCCCAAACGGCGGGTAAAAACGTTGTAAATTTGACAGCTGAAGCAATGCATGACTTGCTATGGTATTGGAGTTCAAATGCTGGGGTTGGCAAAATGAGCCAATCAAGTGTCTCTCTTCACGACATGTGATCTTGTAAGGTCGAAGTTCAAATACATAATTATAATCTGTGTGACCTGTGACCTCGATGCTCTCATTTATCTGAAACATCAGTTTCTCGAGAAATGGGAGAGTATATTACTTTTTTACCAACTTTTATGCACTTGAAATCAATCATTTGAAGACATTGGTGTCAGCTGGGATCCATGGTCTTTGGACATGTATAATAATGCAAGTTACGATCATGATTTATAGCCTTGGCAATGACTTTTCCCTGCTCTGAGCATACTGGTATGACAGTGTGAATGTGTTTTGGCGGACACATGACAGGTACTTTCAGTGGTTACGACTTGTAAACTGAACAAAAAAGTCTTTAACTGGAATTCGAGTACCATTTTTGGATCCTAATCATTTAAAATATGTCCAAGGAAATTGTTTGAAAAAATGGCAGATGAACTAAGATTTAGTTGACTTTTTATGTTTTTCATTCATGATGTTGCAATGGTTTAATCATGGAGGTAGCTACCTCCATGGTTTGATAAATTTGTGCATTCCACGCGTAACCTAATTCATATGTGTTTAACAACCGAGAGTATTTAAAAATTTTTTGAATAAAAAGAATTAATTTGTCATTTTGTACAATGAACACAGGGTACGTAGTTCGATCATTGTTTCAATTCTGTGACAAAACAGTGCCACGTGGGACAGCTAAAAAAATCTGAAGTTCGTACCAAACTTGATATGTATTTCACATATATCTACAAGCTTGGTACAAACTTCACAACTACCATGGTGAAAATCCCATAGTGTGTACCAAACTAGTACAAACTTGGTGCACATTTCACATGTTCAATTAAAGTGTGTATCAAATTTGTAACATATATGTACTAATATGTAGCAAGTTTTGATCTTTCGTACGGGGTCACACCAACACAACCTGAGATGACTGTCAGGGAGGGAAGTGAGATGGAGACAGTCACACCAACACAACCTGAGATGACTGTCAGGGAGGGAAGTGAGATGGAGACAGCCACACCAACACAACCTGAGATGACTGTCAGGGAGGGAAGTGAGATGGAGACAGCCACACCAACACAACCTGAGATGACTGTCAGGGAGGGAAGTGAGATGGAGACAGCCACACCAACACAACCTGAGATGACTGTCAGGGAGGGAAGTGAGATAGAGACAGCCACACCAACACAACCTGAGATGACTGTCAGGGAGGGAAGTGAGATGGAGACAGCCACACCAACACAACCTGAGATGACTGTCAGGGAGGGAAGTGAGATGGAGACAGCCACACCAACACAACCTGAGATGACTGTCAGGGAGGGAAGTGAGATGGAGACAGCCACACCAACACAACCTGAGATGACTGTCAGGGAGGGAAGTGAGATGGAGACAGCCACATCAACACAACCTGAGATGACTGTCAGGGAGGGAAGTGAGATGGAGACAGCCACACCAACACAACCTGAGATGACTGTCAGGGAGGAAAGTGAGATGGAGACAGCCACACCAACACAACCTGAGATGACTGGCAGGGAGGGAAGTGAGATGGAGACAGCCACACCAACACAACCTGAGATGACTGGCAGGGAGGGAAGTGAGATGGAGACAGCCACACCAACACAACCTGAGATGACTGTCAGGGAGGGAAGTGAAAAGGAGACAGCCACACAACACAACCTGAGATGACTGTCAGGGACGGAAGTGAGATGGAGACAGCCACACCAACACAACCTGAGATGACTGTCAGGGAGGAAGTGAAATGGAGACAGCCACACCAACACAACCTGAGATGACTGTAGTGAGGGAAGTGAGATGGAGACAGCCACACCAACACAACCTGAGATGACTGGCAGGGAGGGAAGTGAGATGGAGACAGCCACACCAACACAACCTGAGATGACTGTCAGGGAGGGAAGTGAGATGGAGACAGCCACACCAACACAACCTGAGATGACTGTCAGGGATAGAAGTGAGATGGAGACAGCCACACCAACACAACCTGAGATGACTGTCAGGGAGGGAAGTGAGATGGAGACAGCCACACCAACACAACCTGAGATGACTGTCAGGGAGGGAAGTGAGATGGAGACAGCCACACCAACACAACCTGAGATGACTGGCAGGGAGAGAAGTGAGATGGAGACAGCCACACCAACACAACCTGAGATGACTGGCAGGGAGGGAAGTGAGATGGAGACAGCCACACCAACACAACCTGAGATGACTGGCAGGGAGGGAAGTGAGATGGAGACAGCCACACCAACACAACCTGAGATGACTGGCAGGGAGGGAAGTGAGATGGAGACAGCCACACCAACACAACCTGAGATGACTGGCAGGGAGGGAAGTGAGATGGAGACAGCCACACCAACACAACCTGAGATGACTGTCAGGGAGGGAAGTGAGATGGAGACAGCCACACCAACACAACCTGAGATGACTGTCAGGGAGGGAAGTGAGATGGAGACAGCCACACCAACACAACCTGAGATGACTGTCAGGGAGGAACGTGAGATGGAGACAGCCAATCCGACAAAACCTGAGATGACTGTCAGGGAGGGAAGTGAGATGGAGACAGCCACACCAACACAACCTGAGATGACTGTCAGGGAGGAAGTGAGATGGAGACAGCCACACCAACACAACCTGAGATGACTGTCATAGGAGGGAGGTGAGATGGAGACAGCCCACACAACACAACCTGAGATGACTGTCAGGGAGGGAGAGTGAGATGGAGACAGCCACACCAACACAACCTGAGATGACTGTCAGGGAGGGAAGTGAGATGGAGACAGCCACACCAACACAACCTGAGATGACTGTCAGGAGGGAAGTGAGATGGAGACAGCCACACCAACACAACCTGAGATGACTGGCAGGGAGGGAAGTGAGATGGAGACAGCCACACCAACACAACCTGAGATGACTGGTCAGGGAGGGAAGTGAGATGGAGACAGCCACACCAACACAACCTGAGATGACTGGTAGGGAGGGAAGTGAGATGGAGACAGCCACACCAACACAACCTGAGATGACTGGCAGGGAGGGAAGTGAGATGGAGACAGCCACACCAACACAACCTGAGATGACTGGCAGGGAGGGAAGTGAGATGGAGACAGCCACACCAACACAACCTGAGATGACTGGCAGGGAGGGAAGTGAGATGGAGACAGCCACACCAACACAACCTGAGATGACTGGCAGGGAGGGAAGTGAGATGGAGACAGCCACACCAACACAACCTGATGATAACTGGCAGGGAGGGAAGTGAGATGGAGACAGCCACACCAACACAACCTGAGATGACTGTCAGGGAGGGAAGTGAGATGAGACAGCAGCCACACCAACACAACCTGAGATGACAGTCAGGGAGGGAAGTGAGATGGAGACAGCCACACCAACACAACCTGAGATGACTGTCAGGGAGGGAAGTGAGATGGAGACAGCCACACCAACACAACCTGAGATGACTGTCAGGGAGGGAAGTGAGATGGAGACAGCCACACCAACACAACCTGAGATGACTGGCAGGGAGGGAAGTGAGATGGAGACAGCCACACCAACACAACCTGAGATGACTGTCAGGGAGGGAAGTGAGATGGAGACAGCCACACCAACACAACCTGAGATGACTGGCAGGGAGGGAAGTGAGATGGAGACAGCCACACCAACACAACCTGAGATGACTGTCAGGGAGGGAAGTGAGATGGAGACAGCCACACCAACACAACCTGAGATGACTGGCAGGGAGGGAAGTGAGATGGAGACAGCCACACCAACACAACCTGAGATGACTGTCAGGGAGGGAAGTGAGATGGAGACAGCCACACCAACACAACCTGAGATGACTGTCAGGGAGGGAAGTGAGATGGAGACAGCCACACAACCAAAGACGCTGGGAGAGGGTATCAGAAAAGACACAACAATTTCACCTGAACCTCGTCTTGTTGAAAGGAGTTTCCATGAAGAAGGACTAGTTACCATGGGAAAAGAGCGTAAGAAGAGTAACACTTTTTCTTTTATTTTTTATTGTCATTGATAAGAAATATCCATCGATTAGACTATTGTATTATGAAAACCAGTGAACTTCAGATGACAAAACATGGCATGTGCTTTCAGTTCTCTTAAACTATTATTATATAATTACCAAAACCCCATGGCAAGATTGCAAGTGATCTATACTCAGGGTTATTGCTCTGAGATTAATGCAGTAAGGCTTGTGGCTGTCCCAGCATCCAAAGGTGCTCTAGCAGGGATGGCGCAGAATACATTGTAAGCCCTTGTGCAAATACTCAGAGTACGGCATGCTTGTACAAGTCTTCATCTCACTTCCATCGATTAATTCAAGAAAATTAAGTATACAAAGATGTCATTGGATATTGTGTTATGATAAGCCGGTGAAAATGCACAATTAAAAATATTATTATTATTTAGCGTACTGGTTGTCATTTTATAATATGGAAATTCTTAAATTGAAAATTTGATAAAAATGTTCCAATAAATGCCTACACATTTTGTACAGTAGAGGAACTGAAATGAGCTATATTTATTGAAGATCAGAGAACAGACCATAGTTGGCAAAGTATCATTGAAGGAGAATAGATCATTCACCCACAATTGCAGTAGTTGGGACTGCAATTTGTTATGACATTCAAGAGTTTTTCTGAGTAATCCCCCTGACAGAATTGCTGGATTAAGAATATTAGTCTCATAACTCTGTTTATGCTTGTCACATTATAAAGGTACAGCTATGAGAATTTACTTTTATGTTACATGTTAAGTAAAACAGTTGATGTGAATGAGTGATATAAATCAAAGGAGTTCATTGATACCAATTTTTTTACCAATAAATTGCACCACTGTATTTGACTGTAGCTTTTGCAAGCATAAAAGAGACACAAGAAAATATTCCAACAAACCAACGGTCTCAGACCAGACTTCTTACACTTGGGGGGGAGTTCTGTCTAACACTAACTGGAAAAAGAAATTCGCCAACTCACTCTCAGCCCATTCATAAATAACAGTTTTGTGTGTTCAGAATCATAGTAGAGAACTTACTGTTGATGTAGGTATATCTTATTCATTCATAGAGAAGAAAGACTCTGGTGACATTTTCAGCAAGGTCTCAAAGCGTATCTTTGGACGTAAAGAGAAATCTAATGGTAGTACAGTGATCCCTGAAAGTAAACAGGAACAGAGGAGATCAGTTAGTACTGGTGGTGAAGAGTTGGCTAGTGGTTCAGTGTTCTCTGAGATATCTGGTGGTACAGCAGCTACTGGAAGTAAATCTCGTAAGTAGCAGTGTCAATTGTTAACACGTTTGTTTCAGAATTAATTCTTCTGATTGCTAACTAGCAGTGTACTATTTAAGCAATAAAGCACACCCAGCGATGGTTTACCACGAGATTTTGACCAGTTCACGACATATATGCACGAGCGATAGCGAATGCATATATGAAGTGATACGGTCAAAATAGAGTGGTATACCGTCGCTGGGTGTGATTTATTGCTGTTATATCATAACAGTATATTAAATTCTGGCGTGGAACGTCAAAAACGGACTTTTACTCAAGCTGAGAGCTCGTGCGCATGCCTGCCATGATATATCGACAATATACCATGGTTGTTATCGCGTCTCACCAATCAGATCGCACTATTTCCGGCATCAATATACTGGTATGATATAATTACTATTTTACCACTGTTGGTGTGACTTACATCTTATCAAAATGACAAACTGGTGTACCTCGCACATATATTAATAAATTTATGTATCTAAGGATGAGGGACAAAATTAACCAATGAGCAAACCTGATTACATTAAGTGGAAACAGATGTAAGGGAAACTAGATCTTACTGCAAAACTTCAGACGACAAAACACGGCATGTTTTACAGTTTCAACATTTGTTGTATAATAACAGAACCCCATGTCAAGACTAAAAGTGGTAGACACTTTGGGATAATTGCTCTAAGAGTAATCCACTAAGGCTTGTATTCCGCTGTCTCTCCTCCCCCCCCCCCCAACTCACCAGATGAACTAGCAGGGATGGTACTAGAAGGGATAGCCACAGAACACACCTCAAGCTGTAATGAGTGCAAATACCAAGAGCATGGAATGCTTGCACAGAATTCACCATAGATTAACTCAAAAAAAGAAATAAAGTATACAAAATTATACAAATATATAATCAGTTGAAATATAAATTATACTAAATTTCTTTGGCAATGACTACTCTCATTGTAATGCCATTGGTCCATGTCCTTCAAACTTTATTTTCCAAACTGTAAAAGCCCATTCGATATGAAAACTATAAATTAGCAGAGGCAAATATGCCCAGCGTTTTCACTACTATCATCAATTTACATAGAACTGTCGTCAACTTTGGATAATTCCCTCCAGTAATCACCTATTTAAAAAAAAATGTTAAAGTATACAAATTACCAATCAGTTGACATAGCAAATTTCATCAGCTTTGGTCAAGTGCTTTCAGTTTAATGTGACAAATTTGGAATTCATTCTTTGAAAATGCAAATTATAAATTAGCTGACATGAAAATGCAAACTTCTTTCACTGATAAAGTATCGTTATCTCATCAACAGCAATTTTGAGAAATTTTGCCTAACTGTAAATATGCAAGTTAGTAGTTAGCTGATCTCAGATGATGAAATGACCTTCATGAACGTGATATGGTATCTGTTATGTACATGGCAAGTTTTGTCAACTTTGGTGAAAACTTTGAAAGTTTATCAAATATGCAAATTTACAATTAAATTTCATCTCTACCATTAATATCTTTGCTGATATATTCTTGTGTGATTAGCATTTGTAGGAATTCTCATCAAATTTTAAGCTGCCATTCTCTAAGTACCGGTATACAATGTCAATTTTTTTTTAAATCATTAATAAATACAAATAAGCATAAAATATTCAAGCTTACACACACCAAACACTTATCAGTTCTTGCCATTCCTAAACAAAATCTTTGTACAAGATTTCATTCAAATCCCATCTGCTGTTCTTGAATTTTATCATGCCATCAGACAAACAGACAAACAGGAACATAGACATACAGACAGACAGACATACCGGTACAGACAGACAGACATAGGATCACATGTGTGAACAGGTGATCTATAAGTTGATCACATGTACGCTAAGTATTAGTAAAATTTGCTAGGTATTAAATCTCATCTTTGTCAGGCTGAAAACTAAGTTACTTTGCAGTACATTAGTACATTAGTACATTAGTAACACAGAAAGTAAAATTTGAAGTCTAGAAATTCATGACTTGTGAGCCCAATCAAGGCTCTACCGGTACATGCTGGACTACCCCAGGTAGTATCCTGTGAACTGTAATTATAATTTATATACTAAGAGCTCAATTCTGCAGATTTACATAGGAAGTATTATGTGAGATGACCCACAAGTATAGTTGACCTTAAGATGAAAAGAATATATGTACCAAAAGAGATCAAATATGAGATAATTGGGATATTATCTGAAATAACACTTGCGTAGTGCAAAGTAATTAATATTACCCATAATTCAACATGATTTGTACAATGACTTCAAAAACTCTTAGTAATCCTGCAAGAGACAACTTTCAGTAATTTTGAGGATGTAGTTTTTGGCTCCCATTTATTGTCATTGTGTATTTTGGATCAACTGTGGAGAAGATGGCAATTTCAAGAAAGATTGAAATGTTTTTGGAGACAGCTTTATGATTACCATGGAGAAACTAGTTTCAGCTTTATTGCCGACACAAAGTGTGGCTACTTTTTGAATGTATGTAACAAAGGAAATTTGCATTTGTTCTCCTTAAAGACAATGACCAACTTGGTCAGTCATTTAAGTCGGCAAACAGAGCAAGATTTTATGTACCTGTAAACCTTTATATATCAATGGATCAGCTAGTCCATAAAATTTGGCTGGATATATCCCAGGTCTGTGTCACCTTAAAGGGTATATCTCACCTAGAAAACATTTTTTTTTAAATTTCTGTCAATAAATCAATTTATCAATCAGTACAGTTTAGGGAGCAACTAATTATGAAAGGCTTGAGTCTCATTCACATGATATCCTGGATGGGTTGGCCAGTGGTTGAGCTAGCTTGGCGTGGGGTCGGCTGTTGGTATTATCATACTGTCACTCAATACACAACTCTACTATGCTCCCATGGAAATATTTCTAGGTCCACAAGAAATTTACAGCACAAATGTTGACTAAAACCAACCAGGTTGTGTTGTTGCAGCCCAAAACTGTGCATCTTTTCATCACAGCAAACTACCTAAGATCTTCTCAAAGTTGGTACCCAATGCATTGACTACTGCTTTCAGAGGATTGCTCTCAGAGGTTAGCCACTTCTGACGTCATGCCACGTGACCAATACGCGGCGAATATGAACTCAGACATTTCCTGACAGGGTGAATTTTTCACAACTTTAACAGTGAAATACACTACCATAGAAATAGTTGCCACTACAACATTATTGATTTTTTGAAATAATGAATATTGATTTATGCAATTCAATTAAAGGCGGAGCCTCCCTTTAAAAGGACGCCAAGGTATGGCAGCGTTCATTGTGTAAAGTGGACACCAAATAGGCAACAAGCGGGTACACACTCCAGAAAATGCCACTTTTTAGTTTTCCTCGGCCGCAAAAAGACAGACAGACTGCCAAGCGGTCAGCGCGAACTTGCTGCCGATCGAACTCTTTGGCTATATAAAAAGTCTAACGCGACTGGAAGACAATTTTTTAGGAAATTCAAGCGTTTGTGGTGGGGAATCAATGACCGTTGGCGATTTGAACCGACCGTCAATCAATAGCTTGCATAAACTCTGTTTGCAGGATTAGCAAAATGTGATAAAAGGTTGAGATCAGTTTGTGCAATCAGTGTTATAGAAATCAAATATCGTACTGGCCAAGCGTTTGACTGGGAGGAGAACTCCACTAATGCGAAAACCTGGGATTGAAAAGTGCGGCTTTAAGTTCAGACATACATATAAGTGAGATATACACTTTAAGTAATCAACCAAAGAGTTGTATCTTTCCATGAAATATATTCTCCGAATGACAATTTGGCTAAACAGACATGGCGTGTGAATCATACTAGAGACAGAGTTTCACATGACAAGGCTTGATCCAGTACTGCTGACTTTGTCTGACATTTAAATATTACTTTGGGTTATTAATTACCATTTGCATTGACTATAGAATGATATATAGTAATGTTGTGGTGCTGAGTTTGAATACAGATAAACCTGTGCTAACCATGATGAATGCTAGCATGTACCGGTAGGCACTAACCATGAAATATCTGAATAACCATAAAATATCATCACTTTCCTAATTCTAGGAAGTGATGGAATGCTAGCATGTACCGGTAGGCACTAACCATGAAATATCTGAATAACCATAAAATATCATCACTTTCCTAATTCTAGGAAGATCCGAGGTACATGAATATTCCACATTGATTAAGGGTCATTAGCATAGAATTCAATACCGAAACAATGCTCATTAGTGTAATCTGCATATTTGAATATCATTATACCTCGCATCTTGCACTAATAGCTTTCCTAATTCTAGGAAGTGATATCAACACAACTTGTAGACACATACCGTTACTGTGATAAGGCCAGCACATAGGGGTTTTACCACTGAAAGATACCAGTTTGAAAGGAAATGGTTTAATCATGTAGAGTGCGCCTTTGGGAAAATATTTGATGTATCAAAATTTCACTATTCTATTGTGGCCTACCACTTGTGGGGGCTTATTTTGAAGCTCTTGGAGTGAGTATAGTTTCCACCAGCTGTCTTTTGAGAAAAATCAGGGTAATTCAATTTTTCCCATAGAGATAACACTGGGATGGTGGTCATTTTGAATTTCAATTCTTGTTGAATATTGGGCAATTTGTTTCCCTAGTACCAAAATTTGCTTAGTGGCCCCGGATTTTATTCTTGATTTTGAAAGATATGGTTGAAAGTTTGCTTGAGGAAAGTTTTGAGCAAAAGTTAAGTCTTTCGTTTCGAGGCACAAACTACTTTACATGTAACATAACAATCACCAGGTAAAATACTTGATATATTCCTGTATATTTAAGCAAAAAACACACCAAGCCATGGTATACCACAAGATGTTGATCAGTTCATGACATATATGCTTGAGCAATAGCGAGTGCATATATGTCGTGAACTGATCAACATCTTGTGGTATACCATTGCCGGGTGTGACTTATTGCTAATATTGTATCATAACAGTATATTGAAATTCTGGCGTGGAACATCAAAACAGGATTTTTGCTCAAGCCGAAAGGTCGCGTGTGTGCCAGCCGTGGTATATCATGAATATACCACGGGTCTGTTCACGTCTCGACCAATCAGATAGCTGTATTCACACCACCAATATACTGGTATGATATAATTATGTATATGAAGGTATATGGAACACCACATAAGTGGTATACGTAGTGTATATCTAATGTTGTGTTCCATATATGTTCATATACATAAATATACAAGAATGTATATCAAGTATTTTACTGGATGAATGTGTAAATAATCTATTAATGTAATGGTACTATTGTTTATGTTGAAAGAATGAAATGTGAATTGAAATCAACTTACATAAAATGCTGAATAGATTCCAGAAGGCCCACACTAATACTGTACATACATGATGACTCCATTGTATGTAAATTGACCTACAATAGAGAAATGAAACATTTAAAGCAATAGACATAAAGTTGTCAGCAAAAATATCCTCTGAAATTACTCTAAGTAATTTTTCAAGGGTATGATGCAAATTACCCATAATTCATAGCAGTATTTTGATTAGGTCAGCATATGGACACTACAGATACCAGTTTGAAAGGAAATAGTTTAACATTCAGCATAAATCTGTAGAAAAGGCAGAAAGCAGAAGCAATGTAATGGTATTATTGTTCATGTTGTAAGAATAAAATATTACCAGTAATTGAAATCAACTTACATAAAATGCTGAATAGATTCCAGAAGGCCCACACTAATACTGTACTGTGTACATACATGATGACTGCCATTGTCCAGAATGTAAATTGACCTACAGTAGAGAAATGAAAGATTAGTACCATAGACATAAAGTTGTCAGCAAAAAATATCCTCTGAAATTACTCTAAGTAACTTTTCAAGGGTATGATGCAAATTACCCATAATTCAACATTATTTGTACAATAACATCAAAACTCTAGCAATCAATTGTACAGACATTCAGAGACAATTTTCAGAGAATAAACTTTTTATTTTCTATTTATTCTTATTAATTTGAATAAACTGGGAAATTAATGATGACCTTTTGTGGAGGAGTTAGTAATTTCCGGAAAGATTAAAACGTTCTTACAGACTTTCAGTCTGACAGATTTATGATAAAGCCAATACACGGAAACAGAGAAACCAGTTTCACCTGTATGGCCAATACAATGTATGGTAACTTTTTGAATGGATGAAACAAAGGAAATTTACATTCATTCTCCTTAAAAGAGTGACCAACTTGTTAGTCATTTCAATTTGACACAGTGCAAGATTTATAGTACCTGTAAGCCTTGATATATCAATAAACTTCATCATTTAAATTTTGATATCATAGGTTAATGATAACAGCAATATTTTTAAAACTGTCTAATGATGAGTTGAGGCTGTATGAAAACTTTGAAAAAAAATAAAAATATTCATTCAATAAATAAATAACATGTGTAAAAAGAGCATTGTCCGCATTATTTAATTATAGTACCACTGTGCTTTGTGTAATTTTTGTAGATTATTGTCAGAGAATTTTAAATAAACATTACCAATAAAGAGAGTACATTATAACTGAGTTATAAATTTTAACATTTGGTCCACAAGTGTTGCTATGACAACATATCAATAAATTTATCAAATAATAAGTTGCACAACAATCCTTCACAAAATAAGTGCAACATTTATGCACACTGATGTTATTAACATTGTAAAATGACAGGATTTATCATAGGTAGAAAGTTCTAAGTTTGTGTCCACCAATAAAGTTATAGAAAAAAAATCATTTTTACACAAAAAACTGCATTTTGTCATTATATTTCATTCAAGATTTCATATTGTACTGACAATTCAATGTTTACTATAATCAAAACAGGTTTTGTAAAGAATTTTCATTTCAACAAAAGAAACTCAGAAGATATACCAAAATAATAATTTTTGAACCGAAATCTACAAAATGTTGCCATGGCAACATGACTTTCCCTCAATCAGCTGCATTAGACAAAGTTCCTTTTATTGCACTAATATGTCTGAGTCAAATTTGATAGACAAAACATGTAAAGAAGCTGAGATATTGTGAACAACATTTGGAAATGACATTTCAGATAAATTAACACTTGTGTTGCCATGGTAATAATTTACTAAAATGTAAGATAGGATGATGACAAAAATAGCAGAAAGTTTGGTTGAATAATTGACTTTGTATTTACTTTCATTTCTGTCTACATCTGATTTCACTTCCAAGTCATACCAGATCAAGTACAGCCTATTGTCAGTGTATTTCTATTTCACTTTCTAACGATCCGTTTTGACCTTTGACCTTTCAGAACGTTGGTCAAGAAGTACTCTGAAGGGTCATCAAGGACACAAGTTCAAAGGTGTGAAAGGTCTGGCATTCCACAATGATAAACTTTTGGTGTGTGACAGCAACAACAATATTGTACACATACTGAACAAAGATTACACATGTGAAAAGGAGTTGGGCAGTTTTAGTGGTCAGTTTGCCAAGCCATTCCAGCCAGTGTCCATAGCTGTCTCTCAGGACAACCTCTACTTCATCCTTGATGCAGTAATGTGCAAATAGTTGTGTGTGATCAAAATAATAAAGTTATCAGAATAATTACCCTACCTACAGACTCAGATCCCTGGTGCATTGCTCTTGGAAAGGGGTTTGTTATTGTCACAGAGGTCAATGGTCACTGTGTCCTGAAGTACAGCCAGGATGGACCTTACATTGGACAAGTTGGTAGTTTTGGTAGTGGCCATACACAATTCAACCAACCCTTGTTTGTCGCTGTCAACAGTAAGGATGTCATCATGGTGTCTGACTGGGGGAATCACTGCATCAAGTGTTTTGATGCTCAGTTCAATTTCCTGTACCAATACGGTCACCGTGGTCACGGCGATAGTCAGCTGTGGAACCCACGCAGCATTGCCGTTGATGGCGCTGATCATGTTTATGTTTGTGATCTCAACAATGCTAGGATTTCGATTTGGAGTGAAGATGGACTTGTTATAGTCATCTTTTCCATCATCAAGTGATCAGACCCTGGTACATGGCAGTGACCGCCGACGGTGATAGAATTGCTGTTTGTGGATATCACAGCGATGAAATCTATGTATTTTCTAAGTAGACAGAAACACCAAGATGATGTGTAATGTCTAAATTTCATCAAAATATTGAAATTTGTTCAAAAGTTTTGACGCGCTAATTTTAATCGTCACTCAAGCGTGACGAAACGATCGGCCTGCACTGTTTACATCACCCTCCAAACTAATAATCGGTTATTTCTCGCATTTAGAACCGATATTCTGGGGACAAAATATTCAAAGTTGTTGTCGCTACTTCTCTAGAGTTTGAACATGATGAAATTTAATAATTTCAGACACATTTTCAGTGAAAAAATTGAGGAACTTTGACAAGAAGTGTATGACAATCGACGGTGATTTGTCAACATCACAACACGTGTCATGTCAACAAATCAATATGGGGGTTATTTTCTTCATTTCCAAACAGAATTTTGAACTGAAATATTTAACATAGCTGTCACTTCATGTCTTCGATGCAAATATACCAAAAGTGAGTTGTTTTGGCGAATTTGTACTGAAATATTTGAGTCATTTTGCCAAGAGGTGTGTTCTGCAATGCAAGCTTACTGATTACAGAACCAATCTCATCACATCTCAACTCGTAGAGAATGGCGAATCAACAGTTGTGTGTGCAAAATAATGTTTTAAAAAATTACCTGCATATCCTCTGTTATCTCTGTTATGTATGGTTTCAAGTTTCCAATCGATGAATTAAAATTACGCGGACATAAGTCAATTATATTCAACATCCCTACACACACCATGTTGACACGACGCCATTACGATGAACTATGACAGAGCTTGTACAGAGGGCGCTATCGCACATACAAAACCTACTGACATGCAGCTGAGACGAGTATACGTACAGGACAATAAGGGGAACACCATTTGATTTCTGGGGGGGGTATGGAGGATTTTGAGAAAAAAAAATTTGTCGCCAGCTGAGATAGAAGAAAAAAAAATTGATCCTGACATGGCCTGAGAAAAAAAAATTGTCATAACAGACCGAAGTGAAAAAAAAAAATTGTCACAATGCACCAGAAATTAGCAAAATTTGGAAACCCTATTCTCATGTATTCTTTGCCGGCGCGCCGCCATAGGAGGCGCAAATGTTTTTACCACTGTTATATACCACTTTGGTCGGTATTGATGTTGGTCACTCTTACTCCATAAATTAGAGGACGCTCAGAATTGAATCTCCAGACATGTGCTTTATTACTTTCACGCCATGCTGCTCAAGAGCGAGAACGAGGTTATACATCCCATAATGCAATGCATGGTAACTTATAGCAACGTACTGCAGATATAATATATCTGATACACTACATCCCTCCTTTCCTTGGAGATAGACATTTTTTATGGCAATATCAAATGAAATGTCAACACAACGTTAGAAGCAATCAGTTCAATGTTCATTGTTCATAAACAGTCTTAAACTGGTTGTGATATAAACGATCATCCAATGAAGTAATAAATGCAATGATTGATGTCATCAAAATCATTTTCTGTGAACAGTCTCATTCGAAATCAATCCAAAATTTCAATGATATTGACAAATGTTTCAGAACATTTTCAGAGTTACCAGCCCACTACAAAGTCAGAATATTTTGTTGGGAATTTTGTGGATCTGGTAGGTCTTTCTTTACTGCCTACAGTAGGAGTTTTTAATGTCTGTTGACCCTTGTTGACACTTTCTGGTAGCAACTGGTCATCACACGATACGTTGATACATGGTAAGTCCTTGCTCGTACTCGTAGACTGGTTGTCCAAGTGTGTTGGTGAGCTCTCTGGTTTCGATGCGTTGGTGTCAGTGACATATTTTCTGACATGTGTAGTATTCCTCGAATATTGAGCACCATCAGGAGACTCAATTGTAACACTATTTCCAGCCTTGTTTACCACAGTGTAAGGATTTGGGTTGAATGGGGTGGAGAACTTGTTGGTTTTCTCTTGTTTTACCAGAACTTTGTCTCCAACTTGCACTTCAGAATATTGTGCATTCCTTCTGTCATCCGCGTAGATCTTGGCTCTGCCTTTCTGCTCAGCATCTCTGTCTCGTACATCCATGTCAGAGTGATGTCCTGTGTTCATCTCTGGTAGTTTACCTCTGATCTTACGTCTGAACAACAGCTCAGCCGGACTCTTTCCTGTCGTTCCATGGTCGATACCTCTGTACTTTGTCACATATTTCCTTAGCTCCTTTCTCCAGTTTAATCCTTCAGCCTGGGCTATGCAGATTCTCTTCATGAGCGATCTGTTTTGGCGTTCTACTTCGCCATTTGCTTGTGCCCATCTTGCTGTAACCTTGAGATGCGTGACTCCGTTGTTGTCACAGTATTCCTGGAATTCCTCTGACCGGAACTGAGGACCATTGTCTGACTTGATTGTCACTGGTAGTCCATGTCGACTGAAGATATCTTCTAAGCAGTCAATTATCTTCTCCGTTGTTGTAGAGGTCAGGATAGCATATTCATAGTAGCGACTATAATAGTCTACGACGACCAGTATGGAGTGTCCAGATGGGAATGGACCAAGTAAATCTGTGGCAACGTCCTGCCATGGACCATCAGGCAGTGTTGTTGGTCTCAATGGTTCAGGTGGATCAGGTCTTGCCACCAGCTGACAACCATGACATGACCTACAATGTTTCTCTGCTGCCTTGTCCATACCTGGCCACCAGACTTTACTTCTCAGGTTCTGTTTTGTTCCCACCACTCCAAGGTGTCCTTCGTGTGCCAATGCTAAGGCTTGTGGTCTCAGTTTACAGGGTAGTACAATGCGTGTACCTCTCAGTACCAATTGTCCAATTGTACAAAGTTCTCCTGCTACTGGCGCATATTGCTTGCACTTTTCAAATCTGCCTGTCTTCATAGCAGTTTTCAGCTTGGCAATTTCCTCATCTACTGCAGATGCTTCTTCTACCTCACGTGTTGTTAGCGCTCGTGGGGTGGCATTCAATGCAACAAAGCGTACATATTCTTCAGCCTCGTGCAGATGTTCAGTCTTGTCTTTTCCATCTCTGAGAAGACGAGAGAGTGGATCGGCTATGTTCTGAGGACCTGGTACGTATACAACTCTGAAAGTATACGGTTGGAGTCGTAAAACCCACCTCTCTATGCGAGCACATGGTCGAGATCTCGGGCTGTAGATAGCTTGCAGAGGACGATGATCAGTCACCAAGTCGAATTTCATGCCATAGATATATGCGTGAAATCTCTCACAAGCCCACACTAGTCCTAGTGCTTCCCGTTCTGTCTGGGAGTATCTGCGTTCACAATCTGTCAAGCTTCGGCTTGCGTAGCATACCGGAACGAAAGCGCCTTTCTGTTTCTGTACCAACACTGCTCCTAAGCCTACTGGGCTAGCGTCAGCGATTACCTTTGTTGGTGCGTCTTTGTCAAAGTATGCCAAGGTCGTTGCCTTTGCCAGGCTAGTTTTCAGTTCTGCAAATGCTGCTTTCTGTTCTTGACCAAAATGGAAAGGTATGTCCTTTCTTGTGATTCTCCTCAAGGGTTCTGATATGGTTGCGAATCTTGGTATGAATCTGCTGCTGTAGCTAACCATGCCCATGAAACTTCTCACTTCAGATGCATCTTTTGGTTCCCTTGCTTCCATTACTGCTTTAACTCTGTCCTGTGTTGGCCCTATGCCCTTCTGTGACAGTAGTATTCCCATGAAAACAAGCTCATCCATGTTGAATTGGCATTTCATCGGATTGAGTGTTAATCCACACTCGCGTAGCCGTCTGATGACTGTATGTAAACGGTGATCATGAGTTTCTTGGTCAGGACCATGAACTATGATGTCATCTGATATATTCTCAACACCATCGATGCCTGCCAGAGCAGTGGCAATTTCATGCTGATACTGCTCACTTGCCGAACTCACACCAAAGAGCAACCTCTTATATCGATACAGTCCTTTGTGTGTAGCAAATGTAGTAATCCCACGAGATTCTGGGGTAAGCTCCAGCTGGTGATATCCCATTTAGGTCCAATTTGCTGAATACTTTTGAACCGTTCATATTTTGTAGAAGTTCATCCACTGTAGGGATAGGGTGTCTGCCGCGTATGATTGCCTCATTGGCTCTTCGCATGTCTATGCATAGTCTGATGTCATTTCCTGATTTGGGTACTACCACGACTGGGTTTACCCAAGGTGTAGGTCCATCGACTGGTTCAATTATGTCCAAGTTAAGCAGCTCATTAGTCTTTGCCTCTACCTTGTCTCTCAAGTTGAATGGTGTTCGTCTTAGAGGTTGTGCTACAGGCTCTACAGTCGGGTCGATGTGGAGACTCACTTGTTTGGTTTTGAGTTTTCCCACACCAGTGAACACATCTGGGTATTGTTGCTGCAGGCTGTCGGCCATATTTGTTACTGCTGCAACGTTTGCACCAATGCCAATTTTCAATACGCCTAGTTTCATTGCAGTGTCCTTGCCAAGTAAAGGTACACCTTTGCCTTTGATTACCACAAATTCTGCCCTGGTTGAATTTTCACCGGCTCTCACGTCACTTGTGAAAGTGCCCTTGACTGATAATGGCTTCTCAGATCCGTATGGGTAAAGTTTCCTGTTTACTGATGCAGCTTGTGACATACACTTTATCCGTTCGGACTTCAATCGCTCCCATGTCGGCTCATCAATAATGTTGCTCGTTGCACCGGAGTCTACTAACATTTGGAGTTTCACACCACCAATGTTTATGTCAAGCATGTTTGAGTTACCTTTTCCACGGACTGTGAAAACATAGTCATGTTGAGAAGTGTCCTGTGGCTCCTCAACTGCGTTGACTCTACATTTCGTTTTAGTCTCTTTTGATCTACATGCTTTGGCAAAGTGATTTTTGCCACTACATTTCCTGCATGTCTGTCCTTTTGCAGGGCATTTAGGATCGCGCCCAAAGTGTCCCGTTGATCCACAGCGGTAACATGTTTTCTCTTTCCATGCTCTTGTTTCTTTATCTTTGCCCCGTTTCTTGGGTCTATGAGGGTGTCCGTTTTTCTCAGTCAGTCTGTTGACGGTTTCTGTATCTCCCCTCTTTACTGAAAGTGCAGCCATTTGTACTTCCACTTTCTCACATTGATCTGCTATTTGAAGTGTGCGTGTTAGTGTCAATCCCGTACCTTCTTCCAGTAATTTCCGACGTACGTAATCTGATGAGCATTTGTTTAACACTGCATCCCTAATTTGGTTGTCATTGTCCTCGCCAAAATTGCAGTCTTTGGCGGCCTTTCTCAGACGAGTAACAAATTGAAGTACTGTCTCACCTTGTTTTTGTACGATCTGATGGAATGTCTGTCTAGCGAATGCTGGGTTTACTTGAGGCACAAAGTAGGTGTTTAACGCAGTCACAGCTTCACTGTACTCAGTGGCGGTTCCCGTGTTTGATAGAGTTGAGAAAATGTCCTGTACATCTGGACCGGCTAAATGCAATAACAGTGCTCTTCGCCTTTGTTTTGTAGCGGCTGAGGCATTTTCATCGAGTATTAGCCCTTTTCCGTCCGCATACAGTTCAAAGGATGTCAGCCATCGTGTCCAGCGAGGCCCAAGTGTCGACGGGTCTGAGTAGCAGTCAAATTTTGGGATCGCATTATTCTCCATTTTCCCTTCCATTTCCAGCGAGACTGGTGTCGATGTGGTATCCTCGTCGCCAATGTTATATACCACTTTGGTCGGTATTGATGTTGGTCACTCTTACTCCATAAATTAGAGGACGCTCAGAATTGAATCTCCAGACATGTGCTTTATTACTTTCACGCCATGCTGCTTCAGAGCGAGAACGAGGTTATACATCCCATAATGCAATGCATGGTAACTTATAGCAACGTACTGCAGATAGCATATATAGATACACTAACACCACAAGCAATTCTTATGTTTTTTTTTCCCAAGCACTTAGATATAAGCATGCACTACATAGGTCTACTTACACCTCAGTGCACTCAATGTTTTCCTTCCCTTTTCTGACCCAAGAAATCATATTTCAGGATTTCTGTTGCAATATCTCAATGGCATAGGCACTATCTAAAGGGGGACCTTTTGACTTCTGTAAATTGTGAAGATTTTAAAACACAAGACAGGAGTCAATAAACTAGTGTTAAAATCAATATATTATTCTCTCAATATAAATATATTAGGAAGATGTACAAGTTGACAATGAAAAATTGAGGAACAACAAATGTAATGAAATACAAGGGAGACGGTCACTGAAAAAATTGAAAACTTCAGGGGGCGTTCTCAAAATGTGGAGAGGAAGAAGGGGGATGGGGTTACTCATTTTTTTTGGCGAAATAAATTGAAACACATCTCAGATTGCACCATTGCACACATCCATTTCTCAAAATTTTCAATGCGAGAGGGGGCACCCCCTCTCTGCTCTCCCCCCCCTTGGCTCTTCTAACAGTGTTACTGGTAAAAGACAAATTTAAAATACCTATCGGATTGCACTACACTGCACCGTAGCGCACATCAATTTCTCAAAATTTTCACAGGATCTAGGACAAAACTGAACTGTTGTGAATTCATCCTTTATTATCACAGAAACATGTTTTCATTTACCTCAGTTCAATGACCATTTTGACAATTAAACATACCATATTCAGGCTTTTCATTAGAAGCTGGCAGCTGGAGAAATGACACAAGAAGGTCACAGATTTTCCATTCCTGTATATTTATTTATCTTCAGTCTCTGGCAAACAGAACTGTTTTTCACAAATTGTATTGTCATTGTTTGGTTGTTGAATATTGTGACACAAACACTTATCATGCATAAAATGTAAAAAAATATTGCAGTGTTCAATGTCATTTTCAAACAGTTTTACCAAATGCAAAATAACCTGAAACTCCTCTCAGATTGCACCATTAAACACATCAATTTCCCAAAATTTCCAATACGAGAGGGGAAACCCCCTCTCGTGCTCTCCCCCTTGGGGTGTTCTAACAGTTTCACCTAGTAAAAAAAAAATTAAAAACACCTCTCAGATCGCACAAGACTGCACCATTGCACACATCAATATCTTAAAATTTCCATGCAAGATAGGGGAAAGCCCCTGTGACACTTTCCCCCTATTAGCCTCTTGCGTGTTCTCCCCCTGTACTTTCAAATTCTGCCCGTCAGATATCCTAGTGAAAACCCTGTCATAATACCCATCCAAATTAAACAATATACTATATGGTTAGATGATGCGTGAGCTTTTACATCTTTATTTTATTGTGACTTGCAATTTCATTTTGATGGGTTGACCTTTTTTGAACCATCATGAGATAACTGATGATAGTCTGGCGGAGTACATCAGGATTTCAAAGGTCTTTACTATTGCTGTAGTTTGTAAATTTTACAAATACATGTATTTGTATTTAACTTTTCTAAGTGGGGGATCAGTCAAAATTTCAGAGTTAGAGAGGGGAGTTACTCAAATTCATCATGGTTGACGGGGGGGTGTCACTTGAAATTTCTGAGTTTCAGGCCGTAAATAATGACGGCTCCCTTATATACAACGCATCACAAACTTGATGACAAAGAAAAAAAAATTTGCATTGCTACTCCATTTGAAAAAAAAAATTGATGCAGCTCTGACAGTAGAAAAAAAAAATTGCTGTCACTGTGACAGGAAAAAAAAATTTGCTCCCATACCCATTTCCTCCATACCCCCCCCAAAAATCAAATGGTTCTCCCCTAATCGGTGAACTCTTCAAAAGTGGCCAATTGGCAATGCGCAGAAAGGATGATTTAATGTCAGCTTTCCACGGTTGTTTTATTTCTATATTGACAATCGTTTTCGTCACAAGACGACTTTTTTCAGCATTATTTATCCATTCAGTGTTTTCCGTTTTCATCATGACAAATAAACTCCGGTGGCATGGAGGGTGCCATAATAGGTCAACTCAAAGTACAAATTTACACTTGTTTTCTGTGGCATATAAACGCCGAAAGGGTCCGTCTACACGTTATAGTTTCTCCAACTTCCCTTTTTGTGTTTAAGAGGAGGAAGGTAAACTTTGGTAAATGCAGACGGTGACAAAAATGTTCGGTGTCGCCGGGTAGGCTGTTCATTCAGAGGTGAAAGTGAAAATAACATTTTGAGAACCTGAGGTCGTATCGAAGGTATGCATTTTCATTCGAGACAAATAAACCAATATCATTCGTATTCTAATTTTTATACAAAGCTCACGTCTTTGTACTCATGACGGCGTATATTACCTCCTTGGTATACCTGAGTAACTTTCCGCGTTAGATTCATGTCGAGAGTGACGACCACAAGTACAGAGAACGCTATGGAGCTCGCTCTATGAGACACAGTGACTATGATTGGAGACAAATGCCCCGCAGCTAGGGAATTGATGATACTAAATTTTCTTAACATTTCGTTTTAATTATGTGTTCGTACTGATGACCAAAAAGACGATTAAAGTAGCATAGAAATCAGTCGTGCAATGTTTAACTTTCCTTCGCTATTCTTGTTGACCGACAGCTTGCAGATCTTCCGGTGCCCTAATATTTATTTAGTTCGAATAGTTTTTTCCCAATTTTAAAGCATTGCATTAAAGTCCAATTAAGATTTTCCTCATTAGTTTTGTGGCAGAAACATTGCGACACTGGGTTTCATGTATCAATTCGCCTTTGAAGAGAGTGAAATATGACGGTACATTTGCACAACAGTTGACATTACTGGAGGAGCGGCCGGGCTTTGGTGTATAGCGCCCTCAATGTTGAATTCTTTGAAGTGCTTTCGTTTATACATCAAATCTGATATAAACTTCAGAGCTTGAGTTTCAGATTCAGTTTAAAGCCATGACACCTAGATATGGAGACATATTTTTCACCACAAACGAAAAATGAAGTGGTACAGAATATTAAATCCGTGGCATTTTTAGGCCAACCATATTTCGATGTGGAAATCACAGAAAGACATGATAAATTATGTCTAAATTGCATTTTGTTAGGGATTTCAAGACCTAAGGAAATGACGTTTTCAAGCATTTTTTACATAAATCGCTGCAAATTTGTTAACGAATTCGAAAATTTAAATAGCGCGAGGTGCATCGATTGTGCGCAATACATTTTGCGGCCAGGCATTTTTCTAGTTTGGTAAGAGAAAAATGTTTGTGTGGAATCGGCTTTACGTTGATGTTTAAGAGTGTTGACTAGCAATATTGCACATGAAGTAGCTGCTCTTGTGCGACATGTTCTGTCTTATACGCCAAAAAAAAATCAAATATTGCAATTTGATTCACACCCTTATTTCGGATATGCGATTTTCGATATTGGTTTGACTCGACCATAAGTACATTTTAGTGGTGATCCTGTTTCACTCAGACTAATACATTTTAGACAAAACATCCGCCCAAACCTATACTGTCGACGGTTTCCTTAGTAGCTGACGCCTAAAAAGCTTGCTTCTTCCTGCCGTTGTGAACTTTCTGATAAAACAGTAGTGTCTATGTTGAGACGCTGTTTACTTGGAGGCTGATTTGAAAGTCCGGCTCAAGGACAGCGATGGATCTAGAACAGTTGTCAGTCGATGATATAGAGGGACCGTGTTACATAGACGCACTTCTTGATCCGGGAAAAAGTGGAAAAAAGTAAGAAAATGCCTCGAGCTGTAGAGAACTGCAAATCAATTACATGATTATCAACCCCCCCCCCCCCATCAATTGATTATTTTATTCTGAATAAGGAACGCATCTAGCCGAAAAGTAGTAATGCTGAAACTTTGTCCACTCTTTCACGCCAACTCCATAACAGCCTCTATTGGGATGGGAGCGGGAATGCGTGTAGATAGCGTCAACCAATTTATTGAAAATTGAAAATTGAAATCACCTTCAAAATGCAATTTTCATTTGAATGAAATAACAACCAATTTTTAATATTCGTTTTTTCTGACAAAATTTTTATTTTACCGATTTTTTGGTACGGTTTTCGCGGCCAATCAATTCTCAAAAATATTAAAATGCATTTTAGCACAAAAAGCGTTATTTTAATGATTGAAATAGAATTTTATTTTCCATATTCATCTTAATTGAAAATACCAATTGACAGACCAATTTTAATAAAGCTTCTATTATTTGGTTATTAATGAAACTAACTCTGTTTCGCCTTGTTCATATTTTGAATCCGAAATGCAATTATCAGTGAAACAAAATGAAATTTAATCTATTAATTCTATTTTATTTCTTAAATTTCAAAATCACGTGTTCTGGATTATTTTTAAGAAAGTTGCTTGTTTTCATATTATAATTTGTATCCTAAAATGATGTTTTCATTTTCAACAAAACAAAAAAATCATTACCAGTATCAAAATATTACCTAATCTTAAAATAAAAAAATAGTACTATTTTCAAGATTCGTAAAATTTATTACAGGGACATTGTACGTATTTGATGAAAAACGAAATGAAGAGAAAGGAAACTCTTTGAAATAAAATCATGTCTTACCGATTAAGAGGAATTTGCAATTTTACATTGGTGCGTGCGAAAATTAGAAATTGAAAATTGAAAATTGTAAGTTTCAACCTTTTTCATTTTTTTGAAAATGGTCGAAAGACGACTCATTTGAATTGCTGTTCCCGGCCCTCTACCGGCCAGGGGTGAGCAGCATCAATGCGTACGAGACTTCCAGTTTCCGCAACGCATACTTGTTCCCGCGCTCACTGCATGTGCTGCGGAAGACTGGCCACCGAAGACGATATAAAGGAAATTGAGGGCAACTCTAAACATTGGCCCTACGAGTATGGCGAGAGTGTCCGGCTTTGGCTACGCCGCCTCCCACGGCGTAGCCAAAGCCGGACACTCTCGCCATACTCGTACTGACTACTCCACACATCGGCTCTACCAAGATTGTTTAGTATTACGATGTGGTGAATAAAAGGATCATTGCATTTATTTTGTGTGGAATACATGGCGAGACACCGGTGAATCGGGGTAAGCCTAATTCACGTGCCACGCGCCGCGAGCCAGAAGAAGGTGAATTTTCACTCCAATTTACTTCATTGATTCATTTTCATGAACAAATCAACATTCGGGCTTCAACGCCGCCTTCTAAATGCATGAACTGGGGACCAGCGAATGACCAGCGTGCATATGCAGAAAGGGACTCAAGAGAAATTATAGGGAGGGAGGCCAGTATTTTTCAAAATCACACTGCACGTAAATTTGTAACATTAAAAATTGATCAATCAAAATTCCGTACATTGATTTTGTAGACCATATGTTAAGGTTGCTATATTGCAAATATCTAGGTCCTATGGTGTCTATCGAACTGTGAGCTGGTATCAATAAAAACGTTGCAAACAGGTTTATTTTGTGGACAAGTCCACCATCCTGCCAACTTGTATCAATCAAAATGTTACCAAAACGCTGTATTTCGCACGCATGCAAGTAAACCACAGTCCCACCACAACACATAGGCTGCGGGCAGGCCTAACATGAACGCGATAGGCATACTCGTGTCAGGCCAGGTCAACATTGATTTTCGAAACACGATACAGTCTTGGCCAGACGACTCTCACTTTATACCTCCATGCGTAAACAAATGTATTTCCAGTTAACCACTGTGACGCTTACCAGAGACTCTGCATGTAGAGGTGTCGAAATTGGTCAAACTCTAAAGACTTTATTCCATCTAATCAATTTCAATCCCCGACTTATGTAAGTTTGGCGCAACAAAGGTAGTGTTGAGATGGGTATTGTGGTGTTGCCTGAATATACTACGGGCATGTATAAACTAACGCAATTCCTAGATTCCGTATACTCTTTTTAATTATGCCCTCCCTCCCTACAATTTCTCACGAGTCCCTGGCACGCGGCACGTGAATTAGACCCTAGTCATGTAATCTGGGTTCCCGGTAAACCGGTTTGTTGATTGAGTGATTCGTCTTAACGGTGTTTCGGAACCAAAAATGGGGTTCCTTCATCAGTCGCTCTCTTGTTTTGTATCCCCTCCGCTTGGTTGTGTGATGAAGTCATCTTCGTCCTCGAGGAGGAGAAGCCAGATTCGTTATTGAGAGAGTTCAGAGAGTTAGCCACTCTATTGACTGACTATAGTGAGCGATCCGGTGTGTGGTGTCATATTATAATTAACATGACCCAGCATCGACCGGAGTTTCTAGACGCTTATATTTTGAGCGTTGCTCGTGCTCGTTATGTTAACAGTATATGTTGTACTAATCATTGGTCATTGTTCGGCGTGTGGCGTCGCTTAATTTCATGTATTTCACAAAATCTGCGCACTGATCTCTCGCTTAATCCTGACAGATTATGATCAGGAAACAAGTCTTTCAAAGTACATGCTATCTCGCGGTGTGTTTTACCTTCAAAAACAACCATTTGCCGCATAAACTCTTCAGAGACTAAGGAAGACAACTCCATTTTAATTTACCGCAGTTCTTGCGTTGACGGAAGCCGAAAATCTCGCACGCATCGCTGCTCGCCCACTGGCCGGTAGAGGGCCAGGAACAGCAAAGAAATTGAAATAACATGTAAGTCGTTTTTCGACCATTTTCAAAAAAATGAAAATGGTTGAAACTTACCATTTTCAATTTTCAATTTTCGCAAGTAACAAAATGAACAGCGAATTCATTTTAAATTAGTTGTACATGATTTAGTATTAACGAGTTTCGATTCTCATCATTTTTGTTCTCCTTCAAATGTCAAAATTATCCTATATTTTATATTTTACAAAAATCGGAAGAAATACCATTTTTGTTATGTTAAGATAGAACAAGTGAAGACTTGAAGTTATTTTTATGCTTTGTTGAGAATGGCAACATCATTTTTAAAAATGAATTAAAATCAAAATATGAAACAAGGAACGTTCAATAAAAGTAAACCCGAACTTGTGTCTTCAAATCTTATGAATGAAACACAATTAATTGATTAAAGCTTAATTTGTGTTTACTGAAAATTGCTTTTCGGATTCAAAATATAAAGAAGGCGAAACAGAATTATGTTTCATTAATAATGAAATAGCAGAAGCTTTATTTAAAACGGGCCGTCAATCGTTTTTTTTTTAACGAAGATAAAAATGAAAAATAATTTTCGATTTGAAACATTTCAAATGTTGCTTTCTATGCCAAAAGGCTGTTTAATATTTTTGGGAATTGATTGGCCGCGAAAACCGTACCAAAAAATCGGTAAAATAAAAATTTTGTCTGCAAAACGAATATTAAAATTGGTTGTTATTTCATTCAAATGAAAAATTGCATTTTGAAGGTGATTTCAATTTTCAATTTTCAATAAATTGGTTGGACGCTACGTACACGCATTGAGGGGGCATGGTGACCATGTACCGTCAATGTTTCGGGAACAAAGCAGAGTAACTCGTTCGTAATTAAATAAATATTCCTGATTGAAACGTTCATTTAATGTGAAGCTTATTATGTTTGGTATAGCCGTCCCACTTGTGACGCCAGGTCAAGGTCAATATAAAATGAAAAATGACAAATGAAACTTCCTGTTCTACACCAAATGTCGACATTCGATTTATTCCAAGCATATTGCAAAAGCGATGGTCTTTGCAACTTCTCACTATTTTCATACGAACAATGCATATGGTACTGGATTTGGAGCCAATACGCGTTTAGTTCTCCTATATCATCATCAAATATGAACTGGCCGCGTACTGCATGGCGTTACATGTAAAATCCGATGCATGTTTGATATCATGTTAACTCTACAACGACAATCATGGAAAGAAATATGACGGTATTTCAGAATTGCTTCTTCGATTTCGACATTAAAATTAGGTTGGCCTGAAAATGCCATGGATTATATAAAAATACTTAGTTAGGAAATTCTAATAATGATTTAAAACGCTATCATCTAGAACTTTGTTATTAATTATCAATATGCTTTGAAAATTGTAACCATCAGCATTCTGATTGTTAAGCTACCACATTTTCTCATTCAGGCATAGATTGATTGAACCCATAATCTGGCATAAAACTGTATCAGCTTTTATAGAGTGTAACAGTTGTTTTGTTTGGTAACTGGAATCCTTGTGTCAAGCATAACGTTCCGATGAGTACTTGAGTTCATACACAGCAGTAGACATTATCGTCAGGGTTGTACTGTGAAATAGAAAAACATCCTCCTTGATCAGACATGATAGTGACTCTTGGAATGTTTTTTTTTAATTTACAATAAAGTGATGAATTTGGCAAATTGTCATGTTTTGCTTTGTTAAGATTGAAAAATGACAAGAAGAGTGGTGTTTTTAATTTTTTCAATGTGTAATAGCGTCCAATTTCTATATGTATTGTGGATAATAAAGTAATTGAATTGAATTGAATTGAATTGAATTGAATTGAATTGAATTGAATTGAATTGAATTGAATTGAATTGAATTGAAATGAAATGAAATGAATTGAAATGAAATGAAATGAAATGAAATGAAATGGCATTGAAATTGAATTGAATTGAATTGAATTGAATTGAATTGAATTGAATTGAATTGAATTGAATTGAATTGAATTGAATTGAATTGAATTGAAATGAAATTGAAACGAAAAAGATTGTAAATATAATTGATGTTCACGTTACACTAAGACAACATCAGCAAGAATATATTCAGGCTCTGTTTTGACCTCGTGGGCAGATGCCAAAGGGGACCAATGTTGTCACTTTGTCAATCTGTACGTGTGTCACTCAGTCTGTCTGTCCGTCCCTCCATCCGTCTGCGAATTAAATTTGTTGAGCTCATAGATTGAAAACTTGCAGACCAAATGAAGATGATTTTCAGTGTATGGAATTTAAGTGAATCTCAATCTAGAACTGATTGGAATCTGGTATGTGTAGCTTGCATAATAAATGAAAAATTGCCTGCTCCTTCTGTAAATGACGTGCATGTCTATTACACAGGGCCATAAAAAGTCCTACTTTGATTTCAAGCATCTTCAGATGAAACTGAGCAAGCTATACAATTTTCCAATTGTCAACTTTGATGGAGAAACCCAATCCCTAAAACAATGTCAGGAAATGGACTTTTAACAGCCTTAGTTGTATGTTCTTTTGACCTCACAGAAAGTGCTGCGACATTTTGAGTGAGTGCTTTACATCTCAGCCATATGAGAATCTATAGAAAGTAGTCACAATGATATAATATGGAGAATACAACCAGTTACGGTGACACTAACGAATGAAGCACCAGAGACTGTAGAGTCGAGAATGGTGGGGGACCTGACAAATTATAAGCTCTGCATGTGCCCTGATAATTGGTTTTTTACAATCAGATAAAGCCAATTCCAAATAATACATGTAAAACACTTACAAGACTAAAGCACTTTCTCTGGAATTGCGACGTTTAAAGTCTATTTACTATTACTTGTGATGTTTTCGGGTATTTTGTCATGTCTGTATGGCAGAGTTTCTTGTGCTACTCCAAAAATCATACCAAACTGCACAGTATTCAACAGGGTACATGTGTGCAATGCCCAATATCAGTGAGGGTAACTGAATTTTATTCCAGACTGGAATTCATTTGTCAACAATAACATTGTATATTGCACACAATACAGTGTTTGTGAACAAATATACTTTTATTCCAACTTACTTTTTGGAGACGTATATATTTATTTATCGAGCATAATTGTAAATTATAAATTCCTTTTAACAAAGTACATGTACACAATTTTCATTTTGATGTTGCTTTTTTGAACCGAAGTTGACCCTTTTTAAGAAATCAATGCTTCATCCCAAATATTAATTAGAGAAAAAGAGAAATCAAACAGACAAAGAATAGAAGTAGAGTGTCAAATGTAGGCCTAATACCAAAACTCATTAAGAGTTTTCTCTTAGAGTCATAGTTTGTTTCAAAGAAATCGTCTGGAATGCACTTTTTGAGGTGTTTCCTTAAGTCGTAGTGAAAAAGTAGAATAAAAATGCGATTTTGGTCATATAAAGGTGTGATTAATGTTTAAAAAAACCTATGTTTATTGCATGTCAGTAAATATGAGATTAGACAGAGTAACGATAGCGTACAGTACCGGTTCTGGCGCACAACCCATACTCATTACCCCATTTTACCTTTTTAAACCCAATTAGCTAGGGTGACTTGTACATTACCATTTCTTCTGTTGAGTGTTTAAGAGAGTTGGTCACGTTCAATAGAGTTTGTCACGCTCGTGAGCATGACCAACTCTCTTGAGTGTGACTAACTATCTTGTAAGTTTGACCAAATCTCTGAAATTTCTCAGGATAACTGGTACTGTACCCTATACTACTATAAATTACCAAATAGTAAGATTTGATCTCACCCCCTTTATTACCATTGAAATTTATACAGAAATAGTGGCAGGGGCTAAAAGGTAAAAATGGGCGTTGTGCCTCAAAACCGGTACGGTACTTGTTTCTACTTTTCTGTTCATAAAAGAAAGTGAATATGCATTATGGTAATGCAATGAAATAAAACTACTATCTTTTAGATAGAATATGATTTTACTTGGTAAAAAATTCAATAATTGCAACTTTGGTTTCTTCATTTCAATTAAAATATGAAAATTTAGACTTTTGTGTTCAAAAATCCCAATATTGCAATTTCTATACAAGTATGTTGTAAGGTATCATTCTCAGCACACATCAACATGGCCAAACATCATCCTTCAAAACCTCAACTTCTAGAGCCCTTTTCTGGTTTCGGCCCATAGAGTGTATTCAGAGTTCAGACTTCACTATAAGAATGGCGTCACTATTATTTTTTCTAAATCTTGCCATACACGACATCAAATCCACGCCTTAGTGCAAATGATACCAATTCATTTTGTCCTTATGAATCTCATCAGTTCTTTGGGCAATTTTTCTTTACGTTAGCCCTGTTACAGAATGTGTATTTTGTAAAATGTTTTGCATCAGGAAGAAACTTTCAAAGGCAGTGAAATGTGTATTAAGTTGTTCTCTGATGGCGCACCGATATATCGTTACTGGTTTACCTTAGCGTGTTCACGGTTACAGGTTTGTTCCTAAATATACCTGCATGAGTGCGACATCGGACACTGCTACTTGAAATGCGGACAAATTTTATCAACGTTGCATGCATGGCTGTTGTAGCACTCTGAGTACTCTGAGTCGTGAATATGTCTTCAAGTAAACTTCGTTACACTAACAGTCGCCTACTAAGGTGTATTTTCCTCATTCTTGATGAGTAAGTTTTACATGTAAAAGCATAATCTAAAAATGCGGGGAAAATGTTTATTTTTGCATATTAATGAGAGAACAATAATGTCGATAGTGAACAACCCATGGTCAAACTATCGCACTACGTTCAAACATGATTTTGTAAAATTCTGCGGTTTCTTCTGGATAAGTTGGACCTCTTTACTTAGACTTTGAGGTGACAGACTTAAAAAGATGGAAAAAATTACATATGGAGTCACTGTATCCAAGGACTAAATCTTTATGAGTTCAATGTTGTTTTAGAGGCTGTGAATTTTCTCAGGAATGATGACGTTTCGGTTCGATCCTCTGGGTGTTCCATGGACGTCCGTCGTGTGATGGCGCTCTTCATCACTACTTTTAGCATCAATAGTTGAATGTTTCAATGCGTGTTTGATTTGAAGATGCGGAACTTCGTTAGCATTGACATCGTTCTGCTCTGTGTCTTTGGTTTCATCGGAAATAACTTCTTCCTTGACAAGAACTGGCACACAGCCGACAACTTTGTTTAACAAATCTGCTGCTGTTTTCACGCTATCAATAGTTGATGATTGATAATGACGGGCGACATGTTTCATCTTATCAATGTCCGTATTCGATGTCGGCGTCAGAACATTGCTACAACACACAGCACTTATCAACAGACCAATGCTTACAAGATCCACCGAATCTGTGAAAAGAACCGATGTGGAAATTATTGGTTTAACGTGATTTGCAGACGTCTGCAACACGTACATAAGTATTGTAATTATAAAGTCAATTGAGTCAATTCTTTTTGGCTCGAATCATTTCTTAAAAGAACAGTCTAAGCTGGAAATAGTCTGTAACGATACCAATGTCATCGCCAAGGACATCGTTAATTATTTGGGTGCCGATCTGGATCAAACACTATCAGGAGAGAGTATGGCCACACAAATAATTCAGAAGGCAAACAGTCGTCTTAAGTTTTTGTTCGCAAACGTCACTTTTTGGACAGGAAAACACGTATACTTCTTGCCAACAGTCTCATTAATTGTCTTTTTGATTATGCCTGTGCCTACTGGTATCAAGGTTTGAAGGTTGTCAGTAAACATAGACTACAAACAACACAAAATAAAATAATAAGGTCTGTTCTAGATATGCACCCAAGGGAACATATTGGGCCAGCTCACTTTGAAAAACTTGGGTTGCTTTGTGTAGAGCAAAGAGTGTCGTATCTGAAACTGAATCTCATGCATAAAATAATAAGGGGTCAAGCTCCATCCTACCTAACGTCAAATTTTATTACCAGACAGAATGTACACAATTATAATACACGTTCTGGCAATAACTCAGTTTTTATCCCAGGAGGAGCTAAATTATTTCAAACAAGTTTTCAGTACTCAGCTTCGCAGTTATGGAATTGCCTTCCACGTAGTATAAGGAATATTGATTCCAATTACAATTTTAAAAAAAAGTTAAAACGTCATTTGCAAGATTCTTATGTCGAACGTGTCAGGAGAGATTTCATTTAATCTTTGGTGTGATTTTCAGAGGGATTTAGTCCGTTTAACTTTTTTTGGAAGTGCTTGTTTTACTCTTTGTTGTCGGATTCTCACGTTGTACTTTTTCCATTTGTGTTAGTCTTTTGTTAATATGGACCACAGTGGAAATAAGTCTATCGACTTTTCTGTGTAATCCATGCACAATTTTGTTCATATTGTGGTGTTTTATGTATCATTTTGTGCAAATAAATAAATAAAATTAAAAAAATAAAAAAATAAAAAAGTATCTTAGTCTCTGTAAACTCCTTGTGGCACAGAAAAAAAAAGTTATGATCGACATCTAAACCCCATTTTCCCCGAAAAGTTAAAATAATAGGTTAGACTCGAAATTTGAATGCACTGCGGTACAAACAAAAAACAACGTGCACAAAAACGCACCGAAATATGTGCATTTTGTACTCATTTGCACACGACGTAGGTTAGTTTGTACCTGCATCACGTGATTTATTGGGCTTGCTGAGTCTATTCCTGAGTAGAACCATCGATAGAATAAACAAAGGTCATTTCTTTTGCAATGCAATCATCCCAGAATGTTTCAATGGTGTTATTTGCAATAAAATACAATTTCCGACAATCTCGTGGTATTCATACAGTTCGCATTTCTTGCAACTCCACTGGATCATCAACAGTAAATGTTGTACAAACTGGAAATATTCAAACTTCATTAATGATGTGCGTTTTTTGTATTTCTAAATTTTAAAGAGTAAATATTTCAGAACGGACTATGGCAAACATAGGACATGGCACGGGAGTGGTCAAACCGATAAGCTTTTATTTTAATCAGAATACAGATTTATCATCATTTTGACCAATTCATCAGGAGTATGACTCAACATGGGAAGTAATATAAGGAAGAAATTGTAAGACAGTGAGGGGAGTGGGTATGAAATTCGTTGGATTATTGTGTAGATCAGAATCAAAGTCAGATAATGTAATATCAAAAATTAAGATTAATATTATGTTTAGTAGGAGTTTATAGTCAGAAGATTATCAAATGAAGTACTTTTCTCTGCGTGCCAATATTTGTGTTTTCACCATTTCCTGATTACCGATTAAAATTTCGAAAATTGTAAAGTTTCATTGCTCCGTAATAAAGGTTTATCTTGTTTTGCAACACGAAATGTTCTCCAATTAATTTTCCTTAGAAGCCTAAAACCTTCTGATTAATGGATTCGATACTATACCAGACAGTTTTAGCAAGTGTTGATTAATTATTCTAAATGGTGTTTTCGCAACTTAGGAATAATTAATTTTCATGAGTGACGTTTTTACCTGGTCTTCTTCATATCTTATCTTCAATTTCCTCTCACTCAAGATATTCACAAGTTTCATGACGATTCCAGATTTGTAAATTTTTCTGGCGAAATCTTCCGATTCACAGCAAGGAATCCGAATACTGCGACACACTTCACGATAGAGTGACCACTTCTCAGCGTCGCTGTCTACGTTGACATGCACCGGATCCAACAGCTTTAGTATGAAGTAACATTCAATAACAACGGTTCTGTTGATGAAACAAACCAACTCCAAACGACCAGATTTGTCAAGTATTTCAGTTTCAAAGATATCTGCCATTGCGGATAGTATATAGCGACTAAGTATGCCATCATTTTGGTAAAGTTGTAAAATTTCAAGGTCGACAACGTGTTCCTTCAGTTGGTGTTTTCTAAGCTGCAATTCCTCGCGTCTAATCTTCTCTTGGATGAGCCAATTTTCCAATCGTTCAGAAACGTTGGATTCCTTCACATCAGATTTACGGTTGTCTTTTTGGAACAGAACTTTACCTGACAGACAGAATGAATAAAATAAACAGTGAGTTAACCAGAGATTGCTTGTTCATCATTTACAGGCAGTTCAGGTACGCTTTTTGTCAGAACTGACACCAAAATGTATGAAGTCATCATCTGGGACTGGGGAATTTTTCAATAAAAAATTGTCACAGGGACCAAAGCAGAAAACTACGTATTTACATACGAGAAAGGGAAATACTTTAAAAAAAAGAAAACCTTGTTTTTGAAATCACAAGGCCCCTTAAAGGTTTGCCAAGTGATTGAATTGATTTCTGGGGAATCCGAAGGAAATGGGTATGGCAACAATTTTTTTCCCCCATTCCGGCAGAAATATTTATTATAGCGGTTACCCTGAAAAATTGTTTTGTCCGGTAGAGTCAAAGCAACAACAAAGCTGTAGTGACATTGAATAAAAAATAGTGATAAAAAATCAGCAAACGTTAGTTGCTCGCCTTTAACATTAAGTTTTGTGAAAATAAGTATATCTTTGCATATGCACATCACTGACTGTACTTCAAAGTTACACAACCTTCAGCGATGAATTCAGAGATAAATTTAGTTACGTCAATGTCCCTGTTTGATGTATAGCACATGGCTTTAGAAAATGCATCAGGGGATGCTGGCTACCCTTTCCTTGTATTTTCCTTCAATCTATCACGGCATACTATGATATAGTATTGCTAACTTTTGAAATGAACATGCAGGGTTGGTGTTCAGTGTGTGAGTACATCATGCGGGCCTTACCAAAACAGATCTCCACACTTTTTGATTATTTTACCTCTACCTATCTGCAATTTCCCATAATTTTTTGTTTTTATTTTTAAAATAACAGTTTTGCCGTTAAACCTACATACCAGGGCAAAACCTCGAGCTACAGTACTGCAGCCAGAGACAGTCTTAGGAATTTTGAGTAACCCCTTGCCAACCATAATGAATTTGAGTAACCACCCTCTCTAACTCAGAAATTTTGACTGACCCCCTCCCCCTCTCCACTTAAAAAAGTTCAATACCGATACATATACATTTGTAAAGTTTACATAAAATACAGCAATAGTATTTTATCTTTCAAATTCTGGCGTACCCTGCTAGATTATCATCGGTTACCTCATGAAGTTGAAATTTATTTGAATTTCAAATTATTTAAAAAACGGGAAAATTCGGCAGGTGTTGGCAACTTTGACCGCACCGGCGGACCTCTTTTTGGAGGTCTGGTTGTCCAAAAATGCCTCCACACGGCCGAGTACTCGACACCTTCCTTGAAGGGACAGCATTTTCAGGTATAGAATACTGTAGTATTTAAACAATGGAGGTACCCTATAGGTTGTTTTCTCTAGTACAAATTTTTGTACGGACACCCCTAATTTTATTCTTGGTTTTGAAAGAGAATGGATGAAATATTGCTTGAGGAAAGCGAGATCAAAAGTTGAAGTCTTTCATTGAGACGAATACTACCTTAAAGTCTACCTGCCTCTGGATTTACAGTTTGAATTGAAATATACCGGTAAATCTTGGGTAATTTTTAATTTCTCCAGTACAAAGTGTGGACGGTGACCGCCAATTTGTATTTTTGATTTGGACAGAGTATGGCTGAAATATCAAGCAATATTTCAACAATACTCTGTCAAAAACAAAGAGAAAAATTAGGGGTCACGGTTCAAATTTTTGTACAACACATATTAGCAAATTACCAAAGATTTACCGATATTTTGAATTGAAACAGCAGCTCCAGAGGCTGGTAAACTTTAAGGTAGTATGCACCTCAATGAAAGACTTAAACTTTTCATCTGGCTTTCCTTAAGCAAAATTCCACCCATACTTTTCAAAACCAAGAATAAAATTGGGGGTCACCGTGCAAATGTTTGTACTAGAGAAAACCACGTATAGAGTACCTCCATTGTTTAAATTCAACAGTACTCTATACCTGAAAACCAAGTATAGGATACCTCCATTGTTTGGTTAGCTTCAGAAAATGCTGTACTTTGAAAGGTGCAGATTCAAGTACTCGGCCGTGTGAGGGCGTTTTTTGACAATCAACACCATAAAAAGTCCTCCGGAGCAGTCAAAGTTGTGAAAATTGGCAGAATTTTCCAGTTTTTTTCTCTTGAAATTCAAATAAGTAAACTCCTTTTCAAGACCAATCTGTAATTAAAAGCATGTAATTGATCATTTCTCGAGATACCGCCGCCTTGTAAATCAATTATCGGGTACGAAACCTCCCGAGGCAGGTAAACTTAAAGGTTACTTAGTATTCGCCTCATTGAAAGACTTAAGCTTAGCTCGAGCTTTCCTCAAGCGATAATTTCAACCATTCTCTGACCAAATCAAACATCAAAATTTGAGGTCATCGGTCAAACTTTTTTACTACAGAAAATATAAATTACCAAAGATTTTCCGATATTTTTATATTAAACTGTAGCTTCAGAGGCAGGAAAACTTAATAGGTAATATGCGCCTTTATGAAAGACGTAAACCTTTAGCTCATTGAGGCGCATACAACCTTACAGCTTACCTGCTTCTGGAGCCGTTTTGCCAATAATTGGCAGGTTTGGCGGCCTATATGTTGAGAAATGGTCAGTTACATGCTTGAATTACAGCTTGATCTTCAAAGCAAGTTATTTATTTGAATTTCAAGGGGAAAAAGAAGAGAAAATTCGGCCATTTTCGGCAACTTTGAGCGCTCCAGCGGCCCTTGTATTTTCGGTTGAGATGCCCTAAAACTCCCCCACACGGCCGAGTACACGACTGTGCTTCCTTGAAGGGACAACATTTTCTGAAGCTAACAAAAACAATGGAGGTACCCTATACATGGTTGTCAGTTAGAGAGTACCATAGTGTTTATTTAAACCATGGTATTTAAACATGGTTTTAAAGGTAAAACAATGGAGGTAGCCTACACTTTGTTTTCTCTAATACCAATGAATATTTGACGAATTAAACCCCAATTTTATTCTTGGTTTTGAAAGAGTGTCAGGTGAAATATTTGCTTGAGAAAAGAAGATCAAAAGTTACAGTCTTTGATTGAGGCGCACACAACATTAAAATTTACCTGCCTCTGGAGCAGCAGTTTGAATTGAAAATATCAGTAAATCATGGGTACCTGTAATATCTGTCGTACAAAAATTTCACGTTGACTTCCAATTTTGATTTTGATGTGGACAAAGTTTGGTTAAAATACTGCTTGAGGAAATCGAGCTAAAGGTCAAGTTTTTCATTGAGGCGCATACTACCTTAAAGTCTACCTGCTTCTGGGGCTTATACTCAATATTGACCTGCTGGGGCGCCTGTATGTTGAGAAAAGGTCAATAACATGCTTGAATTACATCTTGAACTTCGATTTTAATTATTTGAATTTCAAGAGAAAAAAAACCAGGAAAATTAGTTTCTGTGGCATGAGATGACAGGTTATAGTAGTGCGTTCAAAAGAAGGACGGTAAAATTTGGTAAATGCAGACGGTATTTCTGAAACGGTGACAAAATGTTCAGTGTCGCCGGGTAGGTTGTTCAGAGTGCATCATAATTTAGTTTTCCTAGTGAAATATGAAAATAACATTTGAGAAACGGAGGTCAGTATCGAAGATAAACAATTTTCATTGGAGACAAATAAACCAAGATCATTCCGTATTTTCATTTTTATCCAAAGCTCACGTCTTTGTGCGCACGTCGGCGCTATCACAGCTACTCCAATGTATGCCTGAGTAACTTTCCGAGTTAGGTACATCTCGGAGATAGCCGTTGGTCCATAGCTTTGGTGTTTTCAGACAGGATTTCTGCCTTTTACGGGCTGATTTTGCGATAGAAGCCGTAAAAGTCAAAATCAGCCCGTAAAAGGCAGGAATCCCGTCTAAAAACTTCACAGCAATGGACCCACATCTACATCTTGAGAGTGCGAACAGAGCATGCTACAGCTCGCTCTCTGAGACAGTCCTTCCACTGTGATTGCAGGGAAACGCCCCGTAGCTGGGGAGTTAAAGATAGTAAATTTTCTTTAAGTTTGTTTTGATTGTGATGTTCTGATGATGAAAAGACAATTAAATTAGCATAGAAATCAATTGTGCAACTTTTCTTCCGTATTTCTTGTTGACCGACAGCTTGCAGATATTCCGTTGCCCTAATATTTCTTTAGTTCGAACAGGTTTTTTTTCCAAATTTTAAAGTTGTCCAATAAAGATTTTTTTCTCATTGGTATTGTGGCAGAAACAGCGACAATGGCTTTCACGTATCAATTCACGTATTCCTATGAAGGGAGCGAAATGTGACGGTACATTTACACCGGAGGAGCGTCTGGGCTTGGTGTATAGCGCCCTCAATGTTAAATTTCTGAAATGCTTTCGTTCATACATAAACTTTATATAAACTTGAGAGCTTGAGTTTGTGATTCAGTTTAAAGCCATGACACCAAGATACGAAGACATATTTTTCAGCACAAACGAAAAATGAAGTGGTACAGAATATGAAAAACATAAATAGGAAATTCTAATAATGATTTAACAACGCTATCATCCAGAACTTTGTAATTAATTATCAATATGCTTTGAAAATTGTAACCATCAACATTCTTTTTAATCCTCTTTCTACCAGGCTCCATAGATAAACCATAGAAATAAATACAATTTGGAGAAAAGAGGATTAAGCGTCCCCATTTCTCATTCAGGCAGAGATTGATTGAACACTCATAATCTGGCATAGAACTGTATCAGCTTTTATGGAGTGTAAAAGTTGTTATGTTTGGTAACTTTTATCCTTATGTCCAGCATTACATTCCGATGAATACTTCAGTAAGCTTACATGTAAGTGGATATATATATATCATCAGGGTTGTACAGAAAAAGGAAAAACATCCTCTTGACCAGAATTGATGGTGACTCATGTAATATATTTATTTATTTTCCAATAAAGTGGTGAATTTGGCAAATTGTCATGTCTTTGTTTGTTATGATTGAAGATGATCTGATGAACAGTGGAGAGTATGTAAATGTCATTGATGTTGATGTTACACTAAGACAATATCAGTGACAACTTAGAAAAGCAAGGATATATTCAGGCTGGGTTTTTTTCAACCACGTCTGGATGAGACCTGAATCAAGCAATATAAAATGTTCCAATTGTCAACTATTGATGAAGAAACCCTACCCTGAAACAATGTCAAGAAATGAACTGTTAACAGCCATAGTGTTTTGCTCTGTTGACTTTTCACAAAAGTGTCAAAAACATTTTTAGTGACTGCTTTGCAACTTTGCCAAACAAGAATCTACCAGAGCAGTACACATATAATATGGAGAATACAGACCGTGATTGTGACACTAATGAACTATGCACTAGAGATTGTAGAATCGAGAATGGTGGGTTACCTGACAAATTATATACTCTGTGGCCTGATATTTATTTTGTACAAAATCAGATAAAACAAAATCCCAAATAAACATGCAAAAGACTGACAAGACTCAAGTATTTTCTCTGGAACAGGAGCCTTTAAAGGTCCATTATCTGTAATTGTAATTTTTTTCCCGGTATTTTTGTCATGTCTGTAAAGCAGAGTTTTTTATTCTACTCCCAAAATCATATCAAAATGCCCAGTATTCAACAGGGTACTGCAATGCCCAATACCAGTGAGGGTAACTGAATTTTATTCCAGACTGGAATTCATTTGTCAATGATAACATTGTATATTGCACACAATACAGTGTTTGCAGGACTTATATATTTTTATTCCAACTTACGTTTTGGAGAAGTATTTTTTTCATTAAGTGAATTGTACATTGTCATATTAAAATTACCATAAATTTCTATAAACAAAGTAAAAAAATATTTGTTACTTTTAATGTTGCTTTTTGGTACTGAGGTTGACCCTTTTTCATAAATTAATGCTTATTTTATAATATTAATTAGAGGAAAGAGAAACCAAACCGACAAATAATAGATTCTGAAATACTTTTGTACATGCTGGTAAGGCCATAGACTTGGTTCAAGTCGGTGAATTTCTAAAAATAAAATCATTTGCAGTAGTTTCTCATGCGTCTCTCCTTTTTCATACAAACCTATTTGAAATTCGGCAGCCAAGGCCAGGTTTTCCTAGCGACTGAACGCGTTACTTTTGAGTCTGCGCAGTCCTGAGTTAGTTTCCACTTTGTGATCACTCAAACATTCACAAATCACAGACTTGAACCAAGTCTAGTAAGGCCAGAGAAAATCATTGTTCCTCTGGATTTGTTTTTGCAAAGCTGAAGAGACTGGGAGCAAAATTTTTTATTTATTTCCTTTTGACTAGTGACATTGTAACCAATGACTTGGATTCTAGATTTTACAAACTGTTCACAATAATAGAGGCATTACATATACAGGCAGTGTTGACATAATAAATTCTGAACATTTCCACAGGCTCCAACACGGAAACAAAAACACTGTAAAATATGCATGACAACACTCCCTATGAGTTGCAATACAGAAGTACTTTTTTGCTACATTGAAAATATATTTCCAAATTGGCTAAAGTTGAAACAGCGATTCATTCTAATGAAATCACATACAGTCCAACCTGTGTATAGTGGTCACTCAAGGGACAAAGAAAAAGTGACCACTATGTGGAGATGGCTTTCTGTAGAGGGTGGGTGTGGCATTTGTTTGGCATTTTAGCAACTTACAAAAGAATGTATTAAAACTATTCGTCTGCACAAACGATGCAATGACAACAAACACAACTAATGATTGTTGTTGGCATTTACACACCTATCTTTGACTGATGGCTGTCTGTTTATTTTCATCCAATATGGTACACATTATTGTATACACTGAGTTATAACCTTAAAATAAAAAACACAGTCATTTGATAAAATGATTTTGATGTTTTGATGGCATCATGGTTACAGAGGAAAAAACTTTGAGCATGCAATTACATGGCATGATCAGCAAGTGTCATCTTTCAACAATATAGTGTCCAATACAAAGTTGGCAAAAGTCAGGATTTGCAATCGTTCATCAGTTTTAGGAACAAATGAGTGGGACATTTTACTTTCCTTTGTTATTTGAAAATTCTGTAATGCTTGATTTGTAATTATTAGGGGGAATTTGGATCATCAAAATAACATCCCTAAGCCTCAGTTTGCTTACTATGGCACATACTGGTAGATGACACTGACAATATTGAAAGACATATTACGTGATGCAGTAATAATGTGATATCTGCTCTTTCATATACCTGGTATTTTCCAGTGGTTTCAAAATTGCCTACTTAATTATTCTGTTTTCAATGTTTAACCTAAATCAATTTCACAATACATTTCCTTTACAAAGCACACAAAGATGGTACAACATAAATGGACTGAAAAAAATATGTTGATGTATGTTTTGATACAAACAAGATAAATATCCTCTGTTTGATTTCATTATTAGTCTGTGACAAAATTCTGAAGAGGTTATAAGTGCTGTAGACCTCTCTGCTTCACATACTTCTTTGTGTTCAAGTGTATGATACAAATTGCGAAAATAAAACACGTTAAAGAGAAGTTTCAACAATCAAATTCTTTTCTAAAAAACTTATAATGCCTTTATCCACACCTTGAGCTGATTAGAAAACTTCACTGAATTGCAATCAGTCTGTTACACAGGAAATAATGAAAAAGAAATTCAATCTGTTGCAATGTTTAAATTCTATCAAAGAAATATTAGATAAAAAACATTAAAAGCTCCAATTTAATTCTCTGTGAATTATTTTAATCCTCAGAGTGATATATTTGTGAATGTATTAACATTACAACTTTAAATCTGGTGAAACTCATTAACAATTCTAGTCACAACCTACCATACATTGTGAATATTCATTGTCCTCAAGTGAACTGTGATAATGGCTGCTTGCATCATGTGACTTGGATGTGGTACAGAGGTCAATCACGTGACATACTTTTGACCCGGAAAAAGACCAAACAAAATTGCACTGTAACTTCTTCTCAGCTAGTCTTGCGGCCATATTTAACTATTCTCTGTAGGGATCATTTTGGGGTGTCACATTCTTTGGACAGGTATTCACCCTAATAACGTAAGTGTTTCAATAAAACTTATCTTACCACCTATCTGTACATGTCAATGTATAGTTAAGAATTCCGCTTGCTTTCAGCAGTTGCTAGTACTATTATTGTTACTTGATGGTTATAAACCACATTAATCTTAACTGTACTGGTAGTGTAAATTCATTAAAATATCATGATTTCTATTAAGATTGATATTAATATGACTTGTGAAGTAAACTATCATAAATTTTGGAATACGTTTTTAGAATATGACATGGAACTTGATGAGATGGATAATTTTGCTGGCTAAATTTCTATATTTCTGAAAGCATTGCATGAAATAAACATGTAACTTTTCATTTCTGATTCATGAACTGTTTTTTCGAGTTGTTGTAGATAATTTGGAATCATGTATTGGTGGCAAGGGGGTGGAGGTGGGTGTCATAACCAAACATCATGTATTGTTGTTGGTAAGGCTTAATTGGCCCCCTGTAAATATGGCCCGTTTCAAAATTTAGTGAAACCCCTAAATATATGCAACGTTGCCAGCACGCTATGTTAATTTCAAGCAAGGGTTCTCTACAATGCAACCAAGCTAATTGTTTATCTCAAGCAACACTCAAATGGGCAACTGATGGACCAAAGTTCACTACATCTGCACTAATTGTCATTTCGTTACTTTGGATACTGAAGTATTCTGACCTCTTTTAGTGTTGAAGTTCTGACACATTGCCTATTGTAGCTTTTTTGTGAGCTGGTGGAAAAGGGATTGATTGTTTGATATAAAACGGATCGGTTAACTTCAGATATAAAATGTAGATTTCTTTTATAGCAATGCCTTAAACATTCTAGTTCAAGTGATTTTCCCTGTTCTGCCTTTTGAGTCCAACATTTCCTTCTCACAAAACAGTAACCAGAATGCTTTGAAATTGCATGTGCATGAGCAAAAACGTGTTTAACACTCAATTTTGGTGGTCAATTAGTTAATTGTACTAGTTTTCAGGATACCTGGTAAATTTGTCAATGTCTTTCCAAAGCACAGTACTGCTTCAAAACTCGTACCAATAACCTTTGCATGAGCATTTTTGAACTGATTTATGATACAGTTAAGTTTCAACTATCACTTTGGTTTGGCTAGCAAACTTTACAACTTACTGCTAGAAAGTGGCACAGTTGTATTTTCATTATTTTCATTAGAAATTTTCTTTTCAGAAATAATTTTTTGTGGCTGTCAAATGTTGGTTAAGCTAGAGTGTTTACATTTTTTATGTTCTAAATAGTTTGATATGACCAAAACAGATATTCACAGCCCAACTCCTGGTAGAACTCAAGGCTGTATAAAAATAGTGACCAGTATGAGACGGAATGTGAGTGACAGAGATAGACCTTATTAACATCAATTCATTGTAATTAACAATGGAGCCTGTTATCATTGACAGTATTTTTCCAATAGCAGCTTTAATAGTTTAATATGTACCATATATCTAAGCTGTACATGGATGGTAAATCAACATAGTCAGTCAGTAACTTTTTCTTTGTCAACTTAGTTTTATATGTCTAAGCAGCTAAAAGTGCTAGTCCAGCAAAACTATGATAATTTACAGTGGTTGTCACAAACATGCACAAATTCAAATTTTTGTTAAAACGCATTTTTTAAAATTATTTTGTACCGGTAATTTGGATTCACTACTAATTACTAATTGCCTGTGGTTTTGACTGACCATAAATGCTAGCCTATAAACACAATTAAGCCTTTCATTCTCTAGTCTGCTTTTTGTGTGTCCATGGACCAGCAAGACAATGCTGTTTGTACCTTTAATTATTATATACCTTGAGACCATAAATGGTTAATGATGGTAAACTACTTGATTGACTGTTTCCATACTGTTAACTGTGATACTGAGAAAATAACACAAATCTATGATATAATTCTTTGTGACAACTTATACCATGGTTGAAATCATGCATATGCTTCTAAAAGAAGCATTTGACTTCTTGGAATTTTATCAGATAAAAATTTACTTTGGTGATTGAAGGTTTAAGCAGTGCACTGCAGTACAGTCAATTGATCTGAGTACAATTCATTGCATCAATCCAGTAAATATAAAATTTTATAATTCAAATACTATTTTAAGGTTGAAATTCTCAAAACATGATAATAAACACATGGTTCAAATGTAAAACAAAGTATGTTTACGGTATATGTAAGTGTTGAAAGTAAATTAACACTAGAATTAAATTTTCCTATATGTTTTTAAAATATTTCATACAAAATTGTCTAAAATCACTTCTGGAAGAAGGATGATTAGAATGAACTTTTTCCATTCAGTTCCTTGAATAAACAAGTTTCTATGATCTATCTCTGCCATGATCACTTAGACTCTGCCATAGAATCAAGAAGTTAGAAAGTCATATTCAGTGTTGCCGCCAGGACGCGCCCTTGCGACAATGTCCCCCAAACGAGACCCGTTGTCCCGCATTCTTGCGTCTCGCGGGTCACCTCGGGCGCGCTTTTGAGCCACTGTATGGCGGTGTCGTCTGCAAGTAATATCTGACACTGACGGCGACCTTTGTTTTGCATGTTTCTTTTGAGGCTTTTATTTACGTACTTTCAGAGCTAATTAAAACCGTCACTTGATATTACAATTTGCTTTCATTTGTAGTCCGACAGAGCTCTGATTGGCGGCAGATACGGCATACTGCTACGATTACTTCCGTAAAATTAAGTCGTAGTCCGGCCGCTTGACGTTTGTTTTGTGAAACAAATAAGTCGCAAAATGATTCAAATTTGATTGACGATTTTCTTTTCGTTTGCGGAAAATTCCATTCTGTTGCCATGCATCGACAATTGAACGGCATTTCAGTAGGCAAGTTCAATATGGCAGAACATCAAAAGCGAATTTACATCATTTTTCAAGAGTCTAACTCGGAGTTTGTCAACCGATCGCGACAGCAATGACGATCAAACACCTTCTGTTGCCCAGGGTGATGACTCACACTCAACGCGATCTGATTGTAACACATGACACAGTGCGATCCACCAGAGTCGAAGAAAAAGAAAACCACGGAACGAAAGTTTCAACAGAGTTGGAGGAAAAATGAAAAGTATTCTAACTGGTTGGAATACAAGAGTGAAAGAAACAGATACATTGCAAGATTTGTCGTGAAACTGGCAAGCAAAATACGTTTACTGAACAGTCTGGATGTGAAAATTTCCGTACATCAACACATTAGACCGCCATGTGTGCGGTAGTGATCACTTGCAATCAATTGAAGAAGTTGCCTTGCGTAGAAATTTCGACACCGCCATCAATCGAGCTCTGTCAGGAAATAATAAAGGTATTATATCGGCAGTGCAGTCGGTTTATTGGTTGGCAAAGGAGGACATTGCCACATGAAAATATGAATCACTTCTTGAAATTCCTGAAATTGCAAGGCGTTCAAACGGTGGATAAGGTGGGGATCGGACAGAATGCAAGTTACACCTCCCGACAAACTGCCCAAGAGATGCAGGATACCATCGGAACAGTGATTGCTAATGTTTATGTTGTCCCCAAAATACACAAAATGTCCCCAAAATAGACAGTGGCGGGACACAGTGTCCCCTGGTTTAAAAATCCTGGCTGCAAACACTGCATATTATTGTAACTTTCATAGAAACCAGAAAAGTTTAAAAACAAGTCCTCGAAAGATGACACAGTCCCCGCTGTTTACATTGTTTGAATGTTTAGTAGCTGTAAACTACTGATAATTGTGTTAATGTTGAATTCTGAGTATCATGTCAATAACATTCAACATCTAAAAATTCCTAGGGTTTCTGCGAGCCCTCGAGGCAAATATCTCCCTTGCTTCTGCCGTACGGGAAATCGGCAACACACGGCCCTTCCATTGAGAGCAACATCAAATTATCTACATTGCCGTCGGAAATCTACTACGGGCTCCTGTTTTAGCAGCTGAAGCCCTTTTCGCATGCAACCAAGGATACAGGAATTACTACTGCAATACATGTCAATTGTCGAACTGCAGGAAACCTTCCGCATATTCTTGAATTAGCAAACGACATGACTCTTTGCTTGTCTGAAGTCGTTTCTAAACGCGTTGCCGTGAGTGCTCACGGTTTACGTAGTCTGATCCAAGATCAGGTGCCGCCAACTGGTAAATTTCATGAATTTCGCAAAATCATCACAAAACATGTTTTGAGGGCTGATATACCGATTTTTCGTATTTTGACCTTGATCCAAAATTTGGAGGGGAAAGTAGAGCTGTTCGTAACTGCCCTCCCACTGGCAAACACGGAAAATATGCCCTCCCACTGAATTTTGATGCCCGCTGCCTCCAGTATCTATAGTCTGCCCGCTCCCCACTCCCCGCAACATTTCAAGCTCCCCTCTGCCCTCTCCCACTACTGAAATTCCCCATTGCCAACTAGATGCCTACTAGGCAACCTAGATCAACGCAAACCGTGGGAGCAGCTGGCAGTATAGCTTGGAACCTGCTCCCCTCTAAGTTAGGCGCTAAATCTCCCTCAAGTTCTATCAACCACGCCGCTTTCCCCTCCCTCTACGTATCTTCGGTGCCCACTGTCAAAAATTTTCTCCCCGCCCACTGAAAATTGTGAAATTTCTTCCCCGCCCACAGTAAATATAGATTTTTTCTCCCCGCCCGCTGATTAGTTTTGAAATTTGCCCGCCCGCTGAAAAACTTCGCACGAACACCTTTTGCACGAACAGCTTAGTTGGCGGCACCTGCAAGATGATCGATGAAGTTTCAAGTGCCTCGATACCGTAGTCACGGAGTTCATTGTCAATCTCTGGGTATTTACTTGCATTTATGACTTTGTCAAGACACAATAGGATATTAGTACATGTACCGGTAGTACAGTTGGCAGGAAATCGCTCCTCCGTTCGCTGTATCAAATGTTCGGTACGATGAAGCGTCGACGCGAGTTTGCACAGGCAAAGCGGATGACGCAGCTCTCATTAGCATATGTCGTAGGTCGTGTGGTTGGCTTCGATTTCTTCTCTGAACTCGCGTTCATGATTCCTTTACATCTAACACTGTCCGTAATTCTGCGATGGTCGACTGTATCATTGGTTGTATTATCGAAGGTTGCATTCATGATTCCTTTACATCTAACACTGTCCGTAATTCTGCGATGGTCGACTGTATCATTGGTTGTATTATGGAAAGGTTTGCATCCTGACTATGAAAGACAAAATTACATTGGTCAATGATCGGCATCATCAACATGCATGTCATGGCTATACGAACGAATATTGTTTGCTTCAGCAAGCCGTCTGCAACGTTGTTATTTGCGGCATTCATCACCAAACTCCAAAAACAGCGCGGGCCTTCGCACCGTTACGCTCCACCAAGGGATAGCCATCGGGCAGAGCATGGCTCCTTCAGACTTTGAAAGTCGACGTTCTTTCTCGAGTATTTTATTTCGATCCCGTACTAGCCGTTCTTTCAACTTCCGAGTAGCGAAAAAAGTTGAATATTAATGACGGTTTTTCGGTACTGCATTACTTTGCGGACGGCATCATTCGTGGCCAATGCAGTCGACGTCGAACGCCGCCTTCATTTTTCGTCCCGTCATGACGGACCGTCTGATCCCAAAAAGCTTAACAGATAGATAACTTTGTCAAACAGCCACATTTCAGAGAACGTGTTCACTGCATGTGATCACCAGCGATTCAAATCGTCTGACCATACCATTATTTTACGGGAGCCCGCATAAACAACCGTAGTGCTTGTCAACGATGACGTTTAAAACTGACGAGATGACATTTTTGCAAATTACTAAAGCTTTCTGTGGCTCTCGTTCATCACGACAGACAACGCTTGACGCCTAAAACTCCTAAAACTGACCAACCGAAACCGTCACCAGTCCTGCGAAATACCTTTTGGAATCGACTACAACCTTTGCTAGCGTCTCCCCATAAAAAATCGTACAGTCCGGTGATTTACGTCATCAGTGTATTTACATGATCCAAACATTGGCTTCAGATTCGGATTCAGAGAAAAAAAGTCTGAATAAAAGACATCAAGAGTAATTTTGGTGACTAAATTGAATTATTTTGAGATAATAAGGACTGTGCATCAAGAGACCATATGGTACTACATTTATGCCCAGTTACAAAAACGATCGCTTCACAGATGCCACAGAAATCGTTGATGACAGGTGCACGGACGGAAGGACGCCGGGACGGACATGACCTAACCCATAAAGTCCCCGCTTGCGGGGACTTATAAAGCCAACAAAAAACTACATCTGATGAAAATGATAATTACACAAAGTTAAAGAGTCCATTATTTTGATTGTCCTTTGATGTTTGTTATATCAACTGGTATCATCTTGACATCTAAGCGCACTGAAAGATGAAATTTTATTGAATATGGTTCTTAAGACTTTGATTTTACTGGTATGTTTCTCCATACACCAATTATCATGATGATTCAATATTACTTGGATATGGATTGTTCATTAATGATGAATTCCGATATTACAATTATAAATGCCTATATATTATAATCCTGATATGTCTGCCAAATGTAATAGTTACTCAAGTATTCTGATTGTAATAAGTATTCTTGATACTACCTTTTATTAAATCATATTTGGTTACTTTTTAAATAATTTTGTTAAAGGCACAGACTTAATTTTCTACTTTCTTAAACTGTTGAAATACAATAATTCTAGTTTTGATTTACATGAATAACACTGGACGTTATAAACATTTATCAAATGATTACAAAAATTCTTTTACACACGTCTCAGTGTGCACTGTTCATAACTGAGAAATAAATACATCACTAAAATGAGAGTATAAGAATGTTTAAAATCAAAGTCAAAAATAGCGAAGTGACAACTGGGAATCATCAAGCCTTTGTTGAAATGATGAATACATACCTTTATTAATTTAGACATGTGGATTGGGGAAGTGAAAGAAAAAGTTGTGCAACACTGACACCAGTGAGTTCCAATAGAATTTGCAATTGTTCACAATTTCTCTGCACTGGCAAAGTGATAACAAAAATGTATCTCTAAAAAAGTCTACGATATTCCAAAGTAAGAAAATTATGGCAGCTAACACTGCTAATTAGTATGTAAGTACCCAGCAATTAAGAGCCAGCTTTTCAAAGTTAAAGGCCATTCTGTCTTGGTGTATAATCATAGCAAATGACACACTTTATTGGTCATCAAAACAAACTATTTATTCACAGAAACAGGTAAAATTGATGTCAGGCATGGATATTAAAATCTAACTGCATAGCATACAGTACAACGATCATAAATACTTTAAGATGACATAGCAATGAGTGTCTTTAAATGTTTATGCAAGTATCATCACTTTGCACTAAGTACATCAGCAAAATATTTTGTATTAAATCTAAGGACAGCTTTCGTTTGAGGAAATAAAGTTTGTTGGACACATAACTGCCATGAATTTGTGGAACTCGATCATCTAAATTAATGAGTTTGTGGCTTTGCAGCTAGAAATGCAGAATTCACATGAAAATGACTGGTTTTGAAATTTCAAGCATTTTCCAAATTGAAATACAGTCGCCGCCACGTAAACGGGACACCTTGGGAGCAGACAATTTATCCCGATTAACCGGCAGTCCCGATTATGCGGCAGGTTTATAAATGGGTCGACCACACCCACACACATTCACCATACACTATCGTGAATACACAGACTACATCGCACGCACATTGATACATTAAATTTCTGTTTATTGCAACGTATTTCACTTTCACAAAATGTGGAATGCATGAATTACTGACAGAAAATAAACTTTGAAGAATAAAAGAAAATGTATGTATGAAAGATGTACATAAAAAGGTCGGAGAGGCATGTACACACAAAAAATACCGGAAAACAAAAAACTGCACGACGTACATTCAATAAAGTCAGCTGACAGCAAGTTCTAGGCAGTTTTTCTGTGTCTCTGTGTTTTTTTAAGCTACTGAAGGCTGGTGCAAATTTTTGGGTAAGAGTGTCTACTTAATTGAAAAACGAATCGATCGTACGCTGTTCTTCACTTCTGCAACGTTAGCATAGACGGCGTTCTCGATCTGGCGAAGCATTGGTAGGGCAGAAATCATGCCCTTTCTCTGCGTGAACCGGCGAAGGTAGTCGACCATGTCCATCTGTTCTTTCACGGTGAGTGGCGGTGGTTCATTCTCGATGTCAGAGTCGGAGTCGGGATCTTCCAGCCTCGACCGTTTCGCTTCGCGGACGGACTCAAGAAGCTCCACGTCGGAAAGCTCACCGGTGACCTCAATCGCGTTGTCCATCTCGATGTAATCGTTGAATTCTTCTGACGTCATGTTTCCAGGAGTCGGCACATCCGCCAGCGGATCGACATCAACTACAGCATCGGTAGCCTCAGAGTCTGACAAACCAGCTTTGGATGTCTGCCTGTCATCAAAACAGCCCTAATTGGTATACCGATTGGCTGTACATATTGTGTTGAATTCTACAGAACTAATGTTAATTGAAGATGTTTAGGATATCTGCCGGTCACGAACTGCCCTGGTTTGTGAACAGATTTGTTGCACATAGTATTGTTACGACTGACTTTTCGTAACTTGTAATCGTGGATGGATAGTCACTCACTCAAAGTCACGCAACCGAGAGGTACTACGGGGAATCGTAATACTTTCAGTAACTGGAACGTACACCAAGGAATCAGTTTAACCCACCACTTCAGATCTTTATTTCTAAGGCAGAGCGGCACCAAGTCCGTACTCCGGATACAATTGTCGATCAGCAAAGCCTCTCCCAAAATGTCTTAATTTCTCCGTTCTCTGTCTCACGTTCTCCTCGAACTATCAAAATCATTGGCTTTTATACAGTTCATCAAAATTATATCACGTTTTGACTTCATGTGACATACGTTCATTGCACGTAATGTCACTCGTGTACTTACAACGTGAAAGAGTAATAAAACCATAAAAGTTATACAAGTTATGAAAGTCGGTAAAAGGTCAAAGTAATAAAATCCTAAATATCGGTAAAAGGTCAAATTGTCATCATTTCAAGGCGTTACACTCTCCCACCTTTTTAATAACCAGCGTCCTCGCTGGTCAAATCAAAGAGCAGAATCAATCAATCATGTCTAGAAAATAATAAAATGAGAAAGTAAGTACAAGGAATTCGAAAATAAAATTGATAAAATACAAGGAAGGAACACTAAAATTTATAAAATATCAGATACATAAAGTGATAAAACTGTTGAATAAACGAGCGATTAAATTTAAAATAAACTTAATAAGAATTAAATAAAAGATTGAAAATTAAAGTGATTATAAAATTGTAATCAGAAAAATCAATGAAGTGGTGGTAATAATATAATAAAATAATGCTAATAATAATACAGCAATAATAATAGTAATAATATATCAATAATAACAAAATAATAAATCAAATGAATAAAATAAGGGTATACAGTCAACGATCGGAAAATTAAAATAATGATCAGAAGCATAAATTGAGAAACCAGTAATAATACAATCGGTAGTAGAATTAAATGAAAACGATACAATACTTGAAATTAAACTTACAAAGACAGAATCAATAACGTCATTGTATTTCAATATCAAAGGAATTAAACACCGAGCAAAATCACAGTTGCCAATAAGGTGGTGATCGTGTCCGCGCAGCATCAGGCAATTGGACAGTTTCGAGTCGTTGGGGAGAGTCAGTCTGTTGTTGGGATCAAGTCATGTCGAACGTCAATATTGAGTCGGGCCACATAGCATTGTAAGTTTGAACAATTCCTCAGGCCATTCGGTCAAATCTAAGGACCATTGTATCACTTACGGATCACTAGCACTGGCATTTTTAGCCAACTGAGGGGAGAATAAACAACAAAACACAACTCCTGTACGCGTACTTCATCAACAACAAAATACAAGTTCAACACGTCATCAACAAAACAAAACAACACTTCAAAAAAAAAAAAGATACCTCGTTTGCATACAAGTCAAAAATATCAACCCAATAAAAAGAGTGGTTTTCCAAAGTACACCATTGTGACTTTTGATGTCTGTACAAATGCCAGAAAGTGTTTGATTGAACTGCACCTAAAGCTATCTCGTATCAGAACGTTATCCCGACAATGTCAATATTACACAATTTGTCTCCAGGGTCTGGCTGATAGCCTCCAATCGAACTTCATACTATTGCAAAGGGCATGGACCTTTCATCTTACGTCAGGGGGTGAAGGAACTCATTAAATACAGTTAAACTAATAATGGACCCTACGAGAGTGTTTACTGTAGCATCTTAATCTCAGGTGGCAAATATCGCATACCAACATCGCATTGTTCTCATTTATTCGAACCATAGTTTTTATTATCGCCTGACTTTTGTTTTATCGCTCGGAGCGCCAGAGATTGGTACTGGGTTTCTCCGTAAACTTGTCAATGCGGCGTCATTCAGATTTTCTTGCGGTTCCCAGGTATTATGTTTGTCATCATACCCGTGCCATTTTATGAGGAATTCCAATTTACCGTTACGATACCTGCCCTTTACTATTTTCTCGATCCCGAAATATTGGTTTGCCTCCCTATCTGTACTTTCCTCGTCACTTTGAGAATTAGAAAGTCTGCTCAGACGTTCCTCTGCGCGTTTACGTACGTCGCGCCGATATCGTCTCCCATTGTTCGCGGTAGGCGACGAATCTAAAGGCGTCTCACTAGCACTATAATAAATCTCTGTATCGGAATCCGTATGATAATCTACCGGAATTTGATTTTGCGGTTCGGTGACTCGGTCTAAATCATCAACGACGTCACTATCGTCAGCGCTATATTGAACAGATTGTGGCTCTATCAATCGCTCTGGTCGTATATGCGCATACTTTAATCGATTTACATGTACAACTTTAGGGTACGGCTTATTATCGTCAATGTATTCTAAACGGTAATTTACCGGTGAAACTTGCGCACTAACTCTGTACGGTCCCTTGTAAGGATGACGAAATTTCGGACTTCGACCTACTGCTACGGCTGGACTGTATAAGTAAACAGTATCCCCTACCTTGAATTTTACTACCCTGCGTATTTTCTTATCATATCTTTCCTTCATTGCATTTTGCGCCTTCGCTATATTCTCCTTTGCCAAACCGATTGCGACATTTCTCTTTTCTGCCAAATCCTTTAAATGCAAACTAATATTTCGAGTTTTACCTGGCTGGGGTAAAATTTCTACATCTACCGGAAGTCGTGCTTCGTATCCGAACATGGCTCTAAAAGGACTAATGCCGGTAAGCAAACATAACCGAAGCCAAATATACATCCCAATCGTCTTCTTTTTCAGATACATACATGGATAACATGCTTAAAAGGCTAGAATTCAGTCTTTCAACTGCCCCGTTACACTTAGGATTGTACGGCGAGGTCACCTTTTTCGTAATATCGAAATATCGACAAACTTCTTTTACTATTTGAGACACGAAAGCCGATCCTTGATCTGAGAGAATAATACTAGGGAAACCAAATATGCACAGGACTTGTTCAAACAGTATCTTAGCGACCGTCTCAGCCTTCATATCGTGCGTTGCAAAGGCCAAGCTAAACTTAGTCAAATATTCAGTGAACAATAAAACATATTTATTGCCTTGAGCGGTCGGTTTCAAGGGACCTAAGAAATCAACGCCTATACGTTGCATAACTGATGCTACTGGGATTGGGAGCAAAGGGGCGTTTCCCCTAAGACCACGCTTGCGCGAATGGCAAGGAACACACGAGTTAACATATTCAGTAACGTCTTTGATCATATTTTTTCAGTAATATTGCAACCTGATCGTTTCCAATGTACGACTAACGCCCTGTTGACCAGCGGTCGCGTCATCATGCATCCTACGAAGAACATATAATTGTAAAGCTTTTGGGACAACTAACTGCCTAATAAATTTCTCATTTTCACTGCCTTTCCAGTTGCATTCCAATAGTGATAGATGACGCCATTTATAATTACATAATTGTCACTGTCACAAGCAATGTGTTGTGCTAACTTGTCGTCTGTTGGCAAATACACCATTTTCAAGGAAATCAAACCAAGGTTTTAACTCTTTACCCTCTCTCTGTACACTCACTATTCTTTGTTCCGCGGCATCTGGTTCTTCTACCTGACTTTCATCGGTACTAGTGTCATTATTTTGTTGGGGGTCTAGGTTATCTGTGTCGGGCGCTTGTTGCTCATGCGTCAAAGCCTGGTCTCCTTCATACAATTGTCGTACATCCGTTACAACATCATTATCTGAAACGACCTCTAACTCATTAACTGGGGCAACCGACTTATCTTGATCTCCTGCAAGCGTATCATTACTATCATGTGAAGTAGCTACCTGTCTTTCGACGTCCATATCAGCACTCATTTCTGCCTGTATGTTATCTAAGCCATCTTTACAACTGAAATCTGAGCTATCATCGCACACATCAGAATATTTCCGTCGCGACAAACCATCAGCGTGAGCAATAGACTTTCCCGGTTTGTGGACAATCTCATAATCGTAACCCTGTATCTTAAGAATCCAACGAGCAATTCTACCTGACGGTTTCTTTATTTTGAACAAATACGGGAGATTTGCGTGGTCCGTTATAATCTTGAACTTTGTCGAACGCAAATAGGGGTCGCATTGAGAAAGACCGTTAATTACTGCGATCGCTTCGCGTTCGGTAGTGGTATAGCGTTGCTGGGCGGCTGTGAGGGAACGTCCCCCGTATACAATGGGCCTTTCCACACCGTCTTGCTCTTGCGCAAGCACGAAACCAACACTATATGTTGACGCATCCGTATACAATTTGAAAGGTTCGCCAAAACGTGGATATCCAAGGACGGGAGCGGTGATTAAGGCTAGCTTAAGGCAATCAAAAGCCTCGCGGCATTCCTTGCGCCAAGAGAACTTTACATCTTTTCTCAATAATTTATACAAAGGGCCTGCGATCTTAGCAAAATCCCTAATGAACCGACGATAGAAACCAACACAACCTAAAAATGCTCGTACTTCAGAAACATTCCTAGGGACAGGGAAATCTTGCACAGCACTTACCTTTTTCGGGTCTACTGATATGCCCTCCTTATCAAGACGGTGCCCTAGAAATTTCACTTGTTTTCTACCGAAAAAGCATTTCTGTGGACGAAGTTTCAACCCCACCTCACGAAGGCGAGTTAATACTGCGTCAAGATGTTGCAAATGCTCCTCAAATGATCGTGAGAAAATAATCAAATCATCGATATACACCAACACATGCCGCCATAACATATTCCGAAAAATGAATTGCATAGTGCGCTGGAAAGAATTCGCTGAATTCCTCATACCCTGGGGAAGTCTATTAAATTCATACAATCCATCATGACAAACAAAAGCAGTCTTATGGGCATCCCTCTCGTCAATTGCAATTTGAAAACCGGACATCATATCCAAAGTAGAGAAATACTTGGGATTTTGGTCACCTATCATTTCCAGTGATTCTATCAAATTTGGAATGGGGAAAACGTCGGGTTTAGTCAAAGAATTAACCTTTCTGTAATCAACACAAAAACGATACTCGTTACTTGACGGTTTTTTCAAAATCACGACAGGGCTGGAGAATGAGAAGTACTCGGTGAAATTATACCTTGCGCTAACATATTATCAACTTCCCTCTCAATGGCTTTCCGTTTCTCCGGGTCGACTCGGTACGGTGGCATCTTTACGGGTTGGGCCCCTGGGACTAACTCAATACGATGTTTGATCACATCGCAGTAACCTAATCTCTTATCATCATCAACAAACGCCAAATGATTCTTCCATAAAACATTGTGTAAACTCTCTGTTTGATTTGCATCCAGGGCCGAATCACCAAAGTCAAATTTACTCAAGAAATGTCGTTTTAGGGCGTCATTTGTTAGATCATTAGGCAGGGTGTCATTTTCAACATCCAAATTGTGAATAGTAGCTCCCTCGGGAAGTGGGCAGAAAATCCCCAATTTGGTCCCCTTTCTAACATATATGCGTCTCTGTCAGTCGAATTCACCAGCCTTATTGGAATCTTATTCTTATCGGTGACAGCTACAACCCGCGCTGTCGCAACTCCCAGGTGTATTAAAGATTTAGTAGTTTCAGTATGTCCAACAATTCCGTCGGGCATATTACAATTTAACTGGCCAGGAACTTTTCGTTCAGACCGAGGTGAAATAACAAACCCCTGGGCAGCCTTGACAACGAGGGAGGAGCGAAGTTTCAACTTTCTTTGTGCCACATCTATAATTGCTCTGTATTTCGCCAAAAAATCAACACCAATAATTAATTTCTGTTTCAAATTTTCAACTAAATGAATCGACATCAATGCTTTCTTACCGCCGATAATAACACGTACATTTACAACACCCTTTACAGATATTTGTCGACCATCGGCTAATTTTACAGCTTTATAATTAGACTTAAGAATTTTAATGTGGCGTAACTTTGGTACCTCTGATAATAATCGCATAGGGGCGACAGTAATGGCGGCCCCAGTATCTACAATTGCCGATATACATTGATTCATTACAGTTACATTAATTACATTAATTCCTTGCATACATTGATCATTAATATCCAAATTACATATATTCTTCACAACATTATTACTCCCCGTCCCTCGCCGTTCACAGGTATTAAAATTTTTAGATCCATTTCTAAAACCTGCCGGCCTTATTCGTTTTTTCGCTGAGAATTTCTGCCTCCAGCGAAACAATTGCGTGCAATATGGCCAGGCCGATTACAATTGTAACAAACCTTAGCAACTCGGCGGGGACAATTTGAACTTATATGACCCGCTATCCCACACGTATAGCATATAAAATTACTATTTCCATTCCCATTCCCCTGACGAAAACTTCGTGGACCACCCTTAAACTTAGCGTCATATCTATTTCCCCTCTGTCCTTGACTAAAATTATCAAAACCATTTGAAAAATGGTCACGTACCGTATCTTCCCTATGCGTTGCCGCTGGTTGAAGCCCCGTTGCCGCTGTCGACGCTTGCTGGCTTCCGTTCTTTTCTTCCATTAGTCGTCTATTCTGTTCGACTAACATCATCATGACTTTGGTCAACTCTGACTCGTGCGATGCCGTTGATCGTCGATCTTCATCCGGCAAATCAACCACCAGCTCCCCAGTTCTAGCGAACGCGAACGCTGCCTTGAAATCTTCGGGATCTCTTCCCGCGACGAACTTCATCAGCTTGGGGCGTAACCCTTGCAGGAAAAAACTTAAAAGTTCAGCGTCTGTACGACCATACCTGTCACACTTGTCTTTCAACCGTCCAGCGTAGGCTTCTACCGTCTCGCCGATCCCCTGTTGAATACTACGGATCTCTCGGTCGTTCCTCCATCTCGGTCCCTGCTTCGCAAATCGCTCTACAAAAGTAGCCCTCAGGACGTCCAAGTTCCGTATGACGTCGTCAGGCTGAGACGTAAACCAGCGCTCAGCCTCATCGGCCATAAGAAGACCGAATACATCAATCCGGTTACCAATCGCTAACCGTTTCAAGTTAGAGAACATCTCAAACTTCTTTAACCATTTGTGGGGACAGTCACTTTCTCTCCCAGTAAACTTCGTTGGCATGATATGGACCCCTCCATTATCAGTATGAATTCGCCTACCTAGATTGTCCATTTCTTCGGCCCGTTCTCTGCGTCCCTGTCATGCATGTCTTCCATGCGTTGGAACGCAGACTCCATGCGTCGTTGAAGGCCGCCAATCTGGTCGTATTGCTGATCTAACGGTGCCTCGGCTTGTTCTGCCATGTTGATGCGTTGTCGTTGATTTATTCGTCCGGATCTCAAAATCATATAGTGCTTTTCCAGTTACCCGGATTCTCCACCAATTTGTTACGACTGACTTTTCGTAACTTGTAGTCGTCGATGGATCGTCACTCACTCAAAGTCACGCAATCGAGAGGTACTACGGGGAATCGTAATACTTTCTGGAACGTACACCAAGTAATCAGTTTAACTCACCACTTCAGATCTTTATTACTAAGGCAGAGCGGCACCAAGTCCGTACTCAGGATACAATTATCGATCAGCAAAGACTCTCCCAAAATGTCTCAATCCTCCTCTCTCTGTCTCACGTTCTCCTCGAACTATCAAAATCATTGGCTTTTATACAGTTCATCAAAATTATATCACGTTTTGACTTCATGTGACATACGTTCATTGCACGTAATGTCACTCGTGTACTTACAACGTGAAAGAGTAATAAAACCATAAAAGTTATACAAGTTATGAAAGTCGGTAAAAGGTCAAAGTAATAAAATCCTAAATATCGGTAAAAGGTCAAATTGTCATCATTTCAAGGCGTTACAATATGTATGTGACTTAATTGTAATGCCAGTTCATCAATGTTTCCAGTAAAACTTTAATCAGAAGTATGCCAGGATCAAACATTACTATTGTCCAGAACCCCGCCGTATTAAAGGTTCTAATTTCTGTCAAAGCTGTAACGCTGCTAATTACCTGTAAAAGGACTTTTTGTGTAAAAAACAAATGAACAAATAAACAAACAAACAAATAAATAAATAAATAATGTCACTGAATGGCACCAATTACTGAATTTGTCCCTCTGGTACTTGGGTATTCATTTATTTATTTTTTATTTCACTTTATTTCGGACTAAATCAGTCCATATAATTCATGATTCACATGTAGAAAAATTTTCTTAAAGCATTACAAAAATATGATTTTCTGTGTTGGTAGAGAAAGACAAAATCAAAGGTACAGGGAATCGATCCACAATTTACAATATCAGAGATGAAATAAAGACGATCATATACCAACCTAACAATCATATTTTCACTTCTCGATAAGCGTGTAAGCGTATTAATGTAATGGGAGTTACTTTTCATATAACCATTCCCAAATTAACAGCAAACAACTCATTATGTAGCTTCCTGGGCTACATTAAATAGCACATTAAAGTATCATTTGTGAACACTCCATAACTGCATTGTGATAAACTAACATTATTATTGCAAATAAAAAGGCAACCTACACAAATCTGTAGGTACATGAAATAAAACTCAACATCACTAAAGAAACTATAAAACACGCTATGAATTGACAGTAACCTAAACATGACTACCACTACAAAATTGGGAGTGGGCCTCTTTAGTCAAACAAGCAGTGTGAAAAGTGTAGTTAATGACCTAGACCCAAGGTCATGCAGGCAACTGTACAAAGTTTGGATCCATCCTGCGACACAGAAAGTGTCAGAACTTGTGAAATTCCCCAGGAATGGGGTTCAGGATGGAATAGGACCAAGTGAGGGTAGAATGTTAAGTAAGGGAAAGTGTGGCAAGATATCAACATGCCAGTAACACGCTTTTCTGATTTAGAGCAATAGAATAGAATGTCAGACAGGGATATTTAACTCTTATTGAACAGCATACACTGATAATTATAATTAATGTTCTTCATTTGTATTATACACTTTTGATGAGAGCAGTGTCTTTAAATATCTGCAGATGATATAACTGACCTCACTAAGTTTTGTCCAATGCCTGGATCAACGGGATGGATCTTTAAAATAAAACTTTTTTCAATCAGTAATATTGTGAACTGACAGTTCAGATTATGTTTCATGAAATTGCCACACAAAGTTACATTTTTGATTCATAAAACCTTACTATATGCCTTCAGTGAGGTCTGACTCAACAATTGTAATCATGATGCAATTTTGTAGCTAAAAATGCAGAATAAGATCATGGTAATAATCATAGATCTGAGATTGAGGGCTTCATTATAATACTAGTCATTTACAGTCAGCATGACATAATTGACATCTATCATAAGTTAATACATGTAGCATCTACCAGCAAAGTTGGAGTATTATGGGATGTCTTTGAATCCTGAATTATTACACTGACTTTCTGATTATATTGCTGATTTCAGGTTAGAGTTGTTGAAGCAATGTAGGTAGACATGCAACTGTTGGCAATCTACCTACAGTTTGAATTCCCACAAGAATTGTGCCAAGAGAAGTAAAAAGGTAAGACAAGCACTGAAACGTCAATGATTGGTAAACAAATGGTACTTCTGGCTTTCAACAGTTTAAATGCCTGTGAACTGGACTTTGGTCTCTGTACCAACCTATACTGGTCTAGTTCCAAGTCACATAAGGTCATACATGCAGTATCTTTAGATGTCAGTCTGGTTCTAACTGCTTCCCTGTGGATTATACTCCAACTTCAGCTTCAGATTGCCATCTGTAAATCAGGCAGACCTGTGAATGAGATTTAAACAATATACCAAGGTATGTGAGACAGTTTTGTAGGAAGTATAATTGCGTGATTAGCTTATGTTGAAATTTCCACCAAATGGAATTACTTACCAAAAGGTCAAATTACAGCAAGTATGGTGACTTTTATTGCCTTGTTTGTGCAAGAGTTGTTAAGCAAATATTCTGTTGAGATTTAATCATTACTGTCAACCTACAGGAAAATTACTGTAATGATTTTTTTATGTTGGCATGATTTGAAATCTCTGCTAATCGAAATACCACAATGGCATCCCAATAGAAGTTTCCAAATTACTTTCAAAGGTGTACGAGAATTAAATGTTATCATGAGAACCAATGTATTTGACCTAAAATGAGAAAACTAGCTCCACATTTGCATATGCACATTTCACCATCGATTGTACAAATCTGAATAAGGTCATCACTATTGATGTCTGACCATATTTAATTGCTGTTGGATGAACAATTTGACAGATAACACTGAGAAACATAGACCAAGTCCATGAAGCTACTATAGATGGTACAGAGGACATACACAGCATAATACCTGATAAAGTGAGAGCAGAGGTCCTTTGGCAATACAGTGTATTCTTATGGCAGAAGAACTGTTTCAGTATGGCTCATACTTACAGAGCCTCCTATAAACACAGACATTCATCAATAGGCGCACTTATTTTGACCTTGTTTTTCTTCACAAATCAATAAATGCCCTTCTTGATTGCCAACCAATTTTTAATTTACACATTCCTGGGCGATCAACTAGACAGAAACGGACATTTCATGAACCTGGTGGTAGAGTTAAATTTACTAGCAATTCACTTTTAATCGCATTCCAAAGCTATATAATAGTTTTATCGATGTCTACCAATTTTTAACATTCTGTTTCGAGTTTTAAAAAAAAAGCTAAAAGCATTTGTTTTTGAATTTTTACTTTGTCCTTGTTGTGCATGTCGTTTGTTTTAACTTGCTTTCTTGTCCTGTAACATCACGTTATTTGTATGTTTTACTAAAATCCTCCTGTAAGTGCGGATGTATATGGTTTTTAACTGTATCATATCTGTGTTGGAGTTCGAAATAAATAAATAAATAAATAGCCAGCATAGAAAACTGCCATCTATGCCTATAAAAATGGCAAAAATTGCCCCCAAATTGCAGATTTCATCATAATTTTGATATATCAACTTCAGTTCATCACTACAAACCTCTATACCAAATATCAAAGCTGTCAGACAAGCTGGTTTGATGGAATAACTTTTTGACCAAAAATGCTGAAAAAATTCCTTAAAAATTTGCATATTTCATCACAATGTGAACAAATCTAAGTTAGGTCTATCCTAGGGACCTGTCTACCAAATATCAAAGCTGTCTGACCAGCGGTTATGAAGAAGAAGGTTTTTTACCAAAAACGCCTTTTTTGAGCTAATTTGTATATTTCAACAATATCAAAAAAATAGTTTTTCATAATCATATTTTGCATCTACACAACAAATATCAAATCTGTAAGTACTGTGGTTCTCAAGATATTTGAGTGGACGGACATCCTCACGAACATACATACATACATACGTACGTATGTGCACACATACATTCGCACAAACATGCATAAACATACACAGACATACATACTTATATGCATACCGTACACACAAATACATGCATGCATATATACATACATATATACATACATACAGACATACAGACATACATATACATACATACAACATACATACATACATATGGTACATACATACGATACATACATACATACATACATACCGTACATACATACATGCATACATGCATACATACATACCGGTACATACAGACTGACGCCAGATGGATACTCATCCCAATAGCTTCTATAGACTGAAGTCTAATGTAATATTTCACTTAAAATGAAGAGTATATATAGAAAAAAAATGACTATTTTATTTTGCATTATCGATCCTCATTCTATAAGGGACGATTCAGAATTTACTTCCAGGGGGGGGTGGAGGATTTTCAGGGGGGGCCACCCATTTTTCCCAAGAAAATTTAGGGGGGGCCAGACAAAAATACCACAATCTTTTAGGGGGGGCCAAGGAAAAAAAACATCAATATTTGCCCAGAATTTCTGATCTCTACAAAAGAGAACCATAGACGCTACCTGGGTGACAGATAAACTCAACATGTTTAGTTTGACTCCTTTAGCTGCTAAATTCGGTAATATTCACAGTGGTTTGTTTATGCATCTACTGTACTATCTTGTTTCTCCTCCCTGAACCGTCATGAAATGTCCAGTATTTTAATAGCATGTCGACACAAACCATACAGTGAACAGTCAGGGTTGTTTTTGACGAAAAAGAGATCTGGATCAAGTCCAGACTAGAATTCATTTGTCAACAATAACAATGGTCATTTATGTTCACATTGGTATGTTGCTAAATACAGCATTTGGTGTTCTATGTAGTGATAGAATAACAAACAAATGCTGATACACAGAGATGAACATTGAACAAATGCTAAAAATTACAGCAAATGTCTTTTTAAGGTTGGGTTTACATTGTAGCTTGTAAAGCAGTTGAAAGTTGTGTGATAAAGAAGTGTTAATTTATGCAAATGTTGCAAATCACCCGATTTCTTGGCATCTTTTTCCTCCCAATTTGAAAATTTCCAAAGAATTTACTCCACTCCGGCTGGGTCAAATTTACTGAAATTTTCACATTATGTTTTTTAAATGCTATGTAACAAAACAACTATCAATTGGTTTTGTTCGGCAATAAAGCTCTTACATTTTAATAGGAGGCATTTTAATTTTGCTGATCATGATTTGAATCAATTATTAGAGTGTCAGTCTTTAAACCCCTACAATTTTAAAATGAGGATGGATAATGCCAAATAAATAGTTGTTTTTTTCTACATATACTCTCCTTTCAAGTGAAATATTACATTTCAGAAAACTGTCTAGTTTATGACTTAATTTTTATCATTAATACCAAAATTGAGGTTTTTTACCCTAAATATACACCCACTTCATCCTTTGAGTACACTACTGCTACCATACTAAACTTTAGATTCTCTACTTTTTGAAAATATATGGTATGAGGGGGTTTCCTTGTCATCTTTGATGAGAAATATAGCTTTGAAAAAAACTGTGAGCATTCAGAAAGTAGCATACATTAATATTATGGTGTCAGAAGTTTCAACCATGTTTTTACAATGGTGTTCTGTGTATTGAAAAATTTTCTACAGTTGAAGAAGTTCTACAAATTCAACACTTCAAATCAAAGCCATCAGCAACTGAGATGGTCAAAACATACCATCTGTCTAACATGTAAATTGTCTTTGTCATGGTCATTCATAAAAACAAATATCCTTTCGTTGCCCAAAACAGATGGAACTTGTTCCCTTTCCTTAAAAATATTATGTATTACTGTCAAAAATATATGGTGAAAAATTTACAAAAGGGTTGATATTCCAATAATCCTGTGTGTGCATCCAGAAGATCATGTGGCTCTGCATCAATGCTATGGTGTCAGATTGTTGAAATATTGTGTACACAAGAAATTTGCTGTAGTCCAAGAAGTGATCTCAGTGTGTATGAGGCTAGGAGAAATGTGGATAGGCTTACACATTGTGTATAGATGCTAATACTTTTGTGTCCCATCATTCTGATATGTATAATTAAATATTTCTCAGTGGCGGCTGGCAGAAAAGGCAAAAAAAACAAATTAGCATGTATTGTTTCGTGTCATCTGAAAACATGCGCATCATGACTATTTTAAAATTAAAGTTTGTTAAAAAAATTGAAAATATGAATGCTCTGTCAATTTTGAAAAATACTGCTGACAAAATGTGAACTTTGACTTACACAGGGTTATCTGCATTTTATATGAACATTGGATTGTTAATGGAATGAGCAGAATAACATGTGAATTCATGTTTTTGATAAGGTGTTTTGTTCAAGAAATGTTCTAAAATATTCCTCAGCATTGTTGCTTTCAGTGGCAGCTACTTGGTTTTATGACAACTAAATTAGAAAAAAAGAGAAAAGTAAAAACAAGTTGGCTTTCACCAATTTTAATTCCTAATGTTTAAAACTTTCACCGTGAGTCTGCAAATATTCAGCATCATCAAATGAAAATGTATGCTGAACTTGTGCATGTACATCTCACTTTCCAGAAATATCTGGATATCTGCAAATGATGTATCATTAAACTTCAAGATATATATCACTTTGCCAATTATCTGCTCCTCTGATTTTCTGTTCACCATTTCTAACTGACATCTTTGCTTGTCTTTGTGTGCATCATATGTATCAGTGAGACATAACGAAAAAAGTATTCATATTTAGTAATTAACTTTTCTTCAGAAATTTACAACCAGATATGTTTATTGCTACCCTTTCCAAAAGTGTGCAACTTGCAGTCCCTGCAAATCATTCTTTTTATAGTCACGTACCCTGAAATGATTTGTTATATCATCGATTAAATGTCCACTACAGTTCCTGCAACTTGTTAGACTGGATATGTCTATAGTGTATAAGCATGCATGTATATATTAGGGGGGGCCATGGAAAAAAAACCAGCAAAGATGAGGGGGGGGCCATAGATTTTTTCTATAATTTACTAGGGGGGGCCATGGAAAAAAATCACCCAGAAAATAGAAAATCCTCCACCCCCCCCCTGGAAGTAAATTCTGAATCGTCCCTAAGTGGCATGGGTTGAAAAAACTGACACTCAAAAGACGTGATTAAAATCATGATTAGCAAATTTAAATGCCTCTTATTCGAAATGTCAGAACTTTGTTGCCAAAGAAAATAGTCATTTTGTTACATAGTATTTAAAGAACATAATGTGAAATTTCAGAAAATTTCACCCAGCCAGAGTGGAGTTAAATTCTTTGGAAATTTTGAAATTGAGAAGGGAAAAAAGCCAGGAAATCTAGTGATTTGCATACATTTGCATAAATTAACACTTCTTTATCATGTACTTATGACTGCTTGACAAGCTGCAAGGTGAAACCAACCAATATTTTAATCATGGGTTAAAAAATTAGTTAAAATTGAATAAATATTTACGAAAGGTGATTTTTGAGCAAAATACGCTTTTTTGGGTGCAGTGCCCTCTTAACAACACAAATATCACTTTGTAGGTGTGTTTAGCAAGTATTGAACCAGTCTCAACTTAGCAAAATGAAGATACGAAAGCAATTTACATACCGGAATTATTCCTCAAAATTCAAAGAATTTTGAAAATAATTCCTTAAAATGTTTTTTCTTTAGATACAGGTTTCCTTTTGTACAATCAAGTAAAGATTTTCTTTCTATATTCAATGACAGCCTTAATCTGTAAAAAAATAGTGTGAAATACAGATCCGTTGATGTCCACAATACATTGAAATATTACCTGTGAGAAAACAAACGCAACTATGGCAGCATTGATCGTATCAACATTATGGAACAGAGATTCACAAGGTTCAACAACCTGGCAGCTGATCAGTGACTTCTTTGAAAAGACACTGATGAAGAAGCCTTCTGAGTCGTCAGCAATTTACTGCACTGTCCTTGATGTTGAACTGAGTGAGCAGCAACAGGCAGATGCAGCAAGACATGGAGTTACGTTGGTTCTTGCCATAAGACCCAAATGGTCTAAGCCAGACGAAGATCTACCCACAATCACCTGGCTTTTAAATCATGATAAATACTATCCAGGACTTGCAAAGTTAGAAAATATCACACATGTGGTTGGGTTGTCTACAAAGACACACAATGCTGCATCTGCAATACATGAAAGTCTCTTCCCTAAAGCCAAACTTCATCTGGTACCTTCCAAACCTGCTGCACTGTTTGTTGGAGATTCCTGGAACAAAGATGAGTTGGGTCTGACAGGATTTCACAGAAATCTTGTCACGGATTTCTGTGAAAGGAAGGCCAAGGCAGGAGAAAATCTGAAAGCCTACTCTACTGTACTTGATGTGAATATCAGCGATGACCAGAAGAAAGACGCAGAAGAAAGTCATGGTGTTACCTTGATTCCAGCACAGATAAAGGAATTAGCTGATTCAGAAGATGAACTTCCTGCATTGAAGAGGTTGGCATATCATCAAGTATACTACCCAGACCTAAAGGAATTGGAAAACATCCAGTATGTAATTGGTTATGCTCCAAAGACAGGACTTGCAGCAACTGATATCCAAGCAAAACTGTTCCAGGTGCAAAGTTAGTTCTCATCAATCATGTCTGTCCTGAACATAACTGCTTGAAAACTGTAAAGAGCGAATCGTTGGACTTGAAGAAAAGATGTTGACAATGGCAAGTAAAGCAGACCTGATACTTTCCATTGGACCTAAGATCCACCAGTACTTTCAGAATGCATACAGGGCTGAGGTCAATGGTAAATACCTGTCAGAGATTCCACATGAAGAGATTCTCCCAAGACCTGTCAGCTGTAAATTGGGGAAGGATCCTAAAGAAGGGGAAATTCAACAACACCACATACTGACATGTGGTCAGATTGATACACAGGAAGCCCTAGAAAGATGTGATGTCATGGCAGCTGCTATTGGTACTGCAGCAAACCTAAGAAAAAAAAGTTACATGAACCCTCCTGAATGGAAGATACAAGGTGTACATCAACAAGAAGACAAGGCTTCTGAAAAGTTTCTATCTGATAAAATGCAGTGTCCTTATATTACCCCTACACTTCATCCAGGGCACTCAGCGAAATATCTGCTAAGATCTTTACAACAATCTCATCTCTGTCTGCCTGTACCATGGTACACTGATTACAGCTTTTATGGATTAGAGGCGATGGTATCTGGTTTACCAACAGCTGTCGATGAGAACTCCCATATTGCTCACTTCATCATGAAATACTTTGACGATCATGTCGACAACTCTATTGTACGACGTCCTGGGGAGAATCTGTCAGATACAATAGTAAAACATCTAGAAAAACACACACGTGGCCTTTAAGAAAGCAAAGCAGCTGAAAACAGACTTGATGAACAGTGAAGTCATATCAACAAGTTATGCAAAGTTTGCGACTCTTTTAACTACACTTATCCAGCGACAAAGTGGAGATGACAGTGAAGATCAAGGAGTGGAGAGAGATGAGAAAGGTATTAATCTAGTTGGGATTTCTTCAATGACTGTGATCTTTTTAAAATTTAGATAACCGTAAAGTTAGAAATCAAAATGAACATTAACATTAATCTCTTCTTCTTGCAAATTGTAAAACATTTCATATTTTTAATAGTATCATTTACAAGGCTTTCCAAAAATTATTTTGATAAGTCAGATTGAAAATGAAATTTGCGAATGAGGAAAGCTTTTATAGGTACAGGACTGTCATGTGCCATTTTTCTAAAATGTGCAAACTCAAATTTAAATTCAAACACAGGTATTTACAATTCATCTTCCAATGATTATAAAACATATACCAAGCATTTACAGTAACAGCAACACCTTCATTACATTTGTAAAATACTACAAATAAGTGAGTGGATAACAGAAAATGCAAACAATGGAATATTATTAAGAGTGATTTTGTAAATTGTTTTCAATTCAGTACTTGAACTTTGAAATACCCTCAGTATCATAGATGGTAGCAAAGTCTAAATTACAATATTTAGGATTAATTTCATATAAATATCAAAAGATTTGCAACAAAAGATTTCCATTATCACTTTACACCATCAAATTAGATGTCACATACATCAGGACCAATATGACCATTACTTTGCATGAAAATGTTTTAATATTGGCAAAAGTGTATCCTTTATGTGATTTCCCCCATAATTTTCTGTAATCCTTTTCAAAGAGGATTTCAACAACTTGTGTAAGGCTGAGTAAGTTTAAATACCATTAGTTTTATCATCATCTGAAAGACCTAGGGGAACAAGTCACAATCCTCTAAGCAAAAAGTGACAGGCTATAATTCATGTCAATGTAAATACCAGTACTTTCTCAGACAGTTTTTCACAGAAACTTTTAGTCTTTTGTCCATTTTTGAAAATGTATGCCATTTTTTCTCAATCATTCATTTCCACAGAGTATCTTGATGTGCAGATAGATTTTGACAATGGTGTGTATGACCAGCATCTGAAACAAGTAATACTTTCTACGTCAGTTTTTCCAAAGAAACTTTTAGTCTTTTATCCTTTTTGTCCATTTAAGCTGCATTCTTTACATCATTTGTTTCCACAGAGTCTCTTGATGTCCAAATAGAATTGGACAAAAATGTCTATGAACAATGTCGAAAGAAATGGAAGAAGAAATTAAAGACCTAAAAGCACAACTAAGGAAGGAAAAGGAGGAGGAAATGACTAAATTTGATGCTGTATGGAGAGAATGTAAACAAGCAATGAAACGCAGGGTAGAAGAGGTAGTGGCTGACGAAGATGACTGTGGTGATGTAAAGAAACTCTGCAAGAAGATACTTGGTGATGAGGTGGATGCCAAAAGCTTGAGAGAAAAATCCTTGGGAATCTTGCTTAGGCTACTTAGTATGTACAATCTCTATAAAGTAAAGCAGACTTGTCTATCTGGAAGTCTAGCCAAAGCATTTGAACCATTGCTCATAACAGATGAAATGAGGAAGATAGCGGAAGGAGTTGGAATAAAACTGAGATTGAAGGCAACATACAACACAGAACAATTCAAGGAACTTGAACTCTTCTTCATCAATCGTAAGTTTTGATGATTTAAACAGAGTGTTTTGTAATTCTGAAATAATTGTGTATGGTTTAAGGGAAAGTTATTATGATGATTGTTACTGTATTGAGTGTATCAGTATTTGCTTTTTCTTTTTTAAACCACTTATTTTATCATTAAACTTCCTCATTTTACTTGAACAATTTAAACGAATAGATAAATGATTTAAGAATATTGGGGAAATATTTCATTAGGGGTGGACCATTTGATATCCTGGGGGGGGGCTTGGAAGATTTGGGGAAAAAAAAAGATGCCAGGTGGAGTTGCTCGAAAAAAAAAATCTGGCTTTAGGTGGCTGATGGAAAAAAAATTATGGACCATTGCGACTCGAAAAAAAAAATCTTGGCAATTGTTCGATACACACTGCAGCATCAATAAAAATCAAGCAGTAGCTCTAGAGTTTTATAAAGCATAAACCATTTCAAGCTTGAGGAACAATAACTGAATATGAACAATTGTACAGTATACATGACCTTCTGATTAGAGGAAGTATGCTGAAATTGAAATTGCTCACCAGTGTTTTCCAGAAATGTGTAAATCTGAATGTAAGGATTTTGTCAAATTACCACAAGAAGAGAGACAGCCTGCAAACATTTTACTATTATCGTTTGCGCATAGAAAACTCATAACAATGAAAAAATGCGTAGAGACTCAATCCAATGCGTAATATTATTACGCATTGGATCGACTCTCTACACATTTTTCATTGTTATGAGTTTTCTATATACGCATGTTTTATTCGTAAATGCGAACACTGTTATAGTGAATTATCTTACCAATGTTTTTCTTAACAAAAGCGAATGTGTTTTGATTAGAATTGAATGAGTTTGATGGTTTTGGGGAAACTACTATGTGGTAATGAAGAATGGGAAATGGGCAATGAAATGAGCAGACAGCAGGTGATTTAGATTAAATGTTACATCTTCGCTGCAAATAAAACCATAAGTGTGTCATAAATAATACAAACAAAACAAAATCATGTTTGTTTGTTTTGTTGTATGTGAGCCACGTCTAAGACACACAACAAAAGTACTGTTTCAGTCAGTAAATGTCACCTCAGATGCCACCAGAGAAAACCATTTCCACTCCAAAATTTCATTTTCGCCTTGCGAGAGGGGGGACACCCCCTCTCGCGCTCTCCCCCCCTCGTTCGCTACGCTCACTCGCCACTCAGTCGATTCGCTCCCTCGCAGTCAACCCGTCTACTTTCTTAAATTACCCAGCTTCTTTTAATGTAAGGACAACAACAACAAGTAAATGCCATAAATGTACATGATTTTACAAATATGTTTTGTAAAGTGAATCAAAAATGTACATGTATTTACATAACTTCATTTAGTTTCTTGAATATAGTCTGTGTGCGATAGAACAGCATCTTGTTACTAGGTGTGAAAAACCAAGCACACAAACATTGCACCGAAATTTGGTAAAAAAAAAATATATCTCGAAGAAGGAAAGTGAAAAAAAAAAGTTGCCAGCATATGCCCTGTAGAAAAAAAATAATTCATGGTGAAGCACGTGGGAAAAAAAATAATGGCTCTCCACCAATCTTCCAAGCCCCCCCCAGGATATCAAATGGTCCACCCCTTAATTGAAACAAAGAGCTTTTCAACTTCAAATGAAATAAGCCTCCTAATTTGCTGATGAATAATTAGTGAGTCATAATATCATTTACAGTATTATCTTGCAATACAGTTTGGTTGGTTTCCACAATTAAGTAAAAACAGCCATATAATGTTATTTATGTTGTATTAAAATATTATAATGTACATTTTCCTGCAGGAGATGGTGGTGGAATTCAACCAATGAAAATCTATGATGTCCTGCCCGAAGAAGTGCAGATGAGTTCCAATGTGAGTAAAATATTATTTTATGTCATTAGATGTTGAGAGTTAGAGATACCGGTAGTCTGCAATGACAGCTATTGAATTCAGTAAATTCTAAATTAAATTCAAACTCACAATATATGGCACTATGTCACCTATCATGTGACACTGCAATGGTTGAGTTAGAATAAAGTTGTGTATTGTATTCAAGCTAGACAGAAAAGTGTAATGAAACTTAATAGCACCATTGTGATGGCTTTGATCAACCCCTGGTGAATTGCAACTTTTATCAGTAGAAATCTGTGCACATGTATACATACAACATAGTTCATTTCAAACTCTTTTGTGAGTTTTATTGGCTATGCTATTGGGTGAAAAGAACGTTCATTGCAATACTTTCAAAATCTAAATCCCAGGGATTAAACAAGCCAGTGAATATATTTGACTTAACTTGTCAAACACTGACAAAGGATACTGATGTTGGTGGTCCCATTGTTGTCTGCAAAGAAACTCAGTTTTGACAATCAAATGATGTGAAATAATGAATTACAGTCTCATTATAACAAGCATGTATGGAAAGGTAGCAAATGTACCATAATGCAGTATTTTTTATCTTTTAGAAGGCTGAGGAAACTGGTTATGTTGAAGACAAATCACCGAGATTTCTCTGGATGATCTCAAAGAAGGTAGGGTACTAACTTTACAGGTTTAACCTTTGACACAATAGAATAATCAAGCCTATTAAAGAAATGAAATATTTTACGTCAAGAACCGTACATGAAAGCTGCTTCTTAAGTACTACTTCCATATTCATTTTACTAAAAACAATCATATCATATCATGGATGACATCAAAGAGAACATGAAAAGCTTGCAATTTATTTCTAACTTATGTCATATTTCACTCATACAGACAGACTGATTTCATATGCAGAGAGTTTAATTCATGACAAAAAAGTTGTTTTTCCATCAAGAGCCAACATAATACATTTTCTTCTCACAACCCAACAAAAATAACAAAATCCAGAGGAATTCATCTTTGTTACTTTGATACGATTTATCATTCTCTTCAAATTAGTTGCAACATTACTCAATTCCCTAGTAATTATTTTTCATACAGGAAAGGATCCATCAAAGTTGTTGCTACTTGAGATTGACCCAGCACTGGAAATTAAGTCATCCACTGAGACTAGTGTGACGACAATGTTCAAAGCTGAGAAGTGTATCAGACTGAAAGGAAGGCAGTGTGATATGCTGCAAGTACTGACAACAAATACAGACACAGTTCAACATATCCTATCCTGTAGACAGGATGTCTTAGCACTACTGGGTGTTACAAGGTATCTCTTGACTGATGCACCAACTCAGGACATGGATACCCAAGGTAACAATTACTGATATTGTGATTAATCTAAGAAGATAAACTATAAGTCGGTATAGGAATACTTACAGGCACTGTTGGCAAATGTACAATTTTATTCAAAGGTAACTCAGTGACTTAAGTTCAGGTCTGTATGAAGACGTTACTTTAACTTTTTCACTGACAGCAGGCGCCAAGAGGTAAAGACAGGTCAAAAGTTGCATGTTGTTGGCTTCTAATCTGAATTACTGGTGTATATTAAAATCTCCATTACTGGGAGAGCTCTGTATACTTTGTAAATTCTAAAATACAAGAAATGTGAGTCACAAATAATGTAATGTGTTTTATGTCACAATTGTCTTTATGAAGACTCAACTCAACTGTTAAATTAAGCAGGAAAATTACACTTATTGATTGAAACAGCAAATATGTCTGCTGCACTGCATTTAAAGCAAAGTACAGTACATGCTGGCTTGCATAGAATGTTATTTCATATTCAATATCAAGAAGAGAGGTGTTTTTGGTTGCAACAATATCAATGGCAGCTTTTTGAAGAGGTAAACTACAAGTTGCTTTTTAAATATTGTGTAAGGGAGTATGTATTATGTTGATCTGTCTTGAAATGCAGTCACTAGCATTCGGTGGCTGTCAGGCAGATCACTTTAATAGTTTATCTTTTTCTCTCTTTAAGAAAACTATCTTGATTATTACAGTCATTATCAATAAATTGCTCTTTTCCTTTATTACAGAAATGCAGTTACAACTTATCAGCGATGGCACTAAAGTTCTAACTCTACCAGTATCAGATGAAAATGTCAGTTTACTTGCTAGAAGTTTACTTCCATGTCAAATTAGCCAGGTCCAAATCACAGAGTACATAGTGAGGCAGCTATTAGCACAAATAAGTGAGAAATATTCTGAAATAGATCTTCAAAAGTCAGTTCTAAAGCATCAACTAGATGAAGCTAAACAGGAAAAGGCTACTTTGGTAGAACACATCAGAAAATTAACTCAGACAATACACATAACTGAAAAGGAATTGACCAAACGTGTTGGCATTGAGTCTGTGAATGAGAAAGTTTCATCTGAACTGGAAGAGAAGGAAAAGATCATCAGTGATCTAGAGGCAAAACTGTCAGCTCTGGAAGAGATACAGTCTGAGTTGGAACTACAAGGAATTGCTAAAATGAAAGTTGGAATTCAATATTCCAAAGAGGAGGAAGGAATAAAAGGTAAGACCTTTAGAGTTGATGTCTGTCCTACTATTCATGATAAATTAAAATAAAAAATGCCATACAACTAATAATTAGATATCATGATATTTTGAATCAAGGATAATACCAAAAGAAAATAATGCTAAACGAATTCTAATGTAAGATATGTAAAAGACAATCACATAGTCAAAGCTTTCAGACAAGATTTATCCTTCATTAAATCAACACACTCAAATGTACAGTTGCTAATTTGGTTCAGTGAAAGCCACTGTTAATCTGAATTACATGAATAGATACTGTGTTGAAAAGCCAAATAGTAGGAGTGCTTCTGTAATCAACAACTTGTTCAAACATTACCAAAGGTTGCAGTCACTGACTAGCCCTTTAAAATTCAGACAAAAAATTAAAAGACTTAAAGTTTACATCATTTCTTTAAACCTGTTTTCAGATCAAGATGTCATTGGCACTAAATGGGATTATGCTTTGAGTAAAACAAAAGTACCTGACAACGAAGAAGACAAAACAATGCAGCAAAGTACAACTGTCAGGGAGGGAAGTGAGATGGAGACAGCCACACCAACACAACCTGAGATGACTGGCAGGGAGGGAAGTGAGATGGAGACAGCCACACCAACACAACCTGAGATGACTGGCAGGGAGGGAAGTGAGATGGAGACAGCCACACCAACACAACCTGAGATGACTGGCAGGGAGGGAAGTGAGATGGAGACAGCCACACCAACACAACCTGAGATGACTGTCAGGGAGGGAAGTGAGATGGAGACAGCCACACCATCACAACCTGAGATGACTGGCAGGGAGGGAAGTGAGATGGAGACAGCCACACCAACACAACCTGAGATGACTGTCAGGGAGGGAAGTGAGATGGAGACAGCCACACCAACACAACCTGAGATGACTGTCAGGGAGGGAAGTGAGATGGAGACAGCCACACCAACACAACCTGAGATGACTGTCAGGGAGGGAAGTGAGATGGAGACAGCCACACCAACACAACCTGAGATGACTGGCAGGGAGGGAAGTGAGATGGAGACAGCCACACCAACACAACCTGAGATGACTGTCAGGGAGGGAAGTGAGATGGAGACAGCCACACCAACACAACCTGAGATGACTGTCAGGGAGGGAAGTGAGATGGAGACAGCCACACAACCAAAGACGCTGGGAGAGGGTATCAGAAAAGACACAACAATTTCACCTGAACCTCGTCTTGTAGAAAGGAGTTTCCATGAAGAAGGACTAGTTACCATGGGAAAAGAGCGTAAGAAGAGTAACACATTTCTTTTATTTTTTATTGCCATTGATAAGTAATATCCATCGATTAGACTATAAAAGTGAAGCAATTGTATTATGATAGCCAGTGAACTTCAGACGACAAAACATGGCATGTGCTTTCAGTTCTAACTATTATTATATAATTAACAAAACCCCATTGTAAGACTGCAAGTGATCTATACTCAGGGTTATTGCTCTCAGATTAATGCAGTAAGGCTTGTGATGTATTTTGCTGTCCCAGCATTCAAAAGGTGCTCTAGCAGGGATGGCCGCAGAATACATTGCAAGCCCTTGTGCAAATACTCAGAGTACGGCATGCTTGTACAAGTCTTCATCTCACTTCCATTGATTAATTCAAAAAAATTAAGTATATAGTATTTTTATTAGACGTTTACAAAGATGTCATTGGATACTGTGTTATGATAGCCAGTGAAAATGCATGATTAAAAATATTATTATTAATTTCGTTAACTGGTTGTCATTTTATAATATGGAAATTCTGAAATTGAAATTTGATAAAAATGTTCCAATAAATGCCTACATATTTTGTACAATAGAGCAACTGAAATGAGCTATATTTATTGAAGATCAGTGAACAGACCATAGTTGGCAAAGTATCATTGAAGGAGAAAAAGATCATTCATCCACAATTGCAGTAGTTGGGACTGCAATTTGTTATGACATTCAAGAGGTTTTCTGAGTAATCCCCCTGACAGAATTGTTGGATTAAGAAGTCTCATAACTCTGTTTATGCTTGTATCATTATAAAGGTACAGCTATGAGAATTTACTTTTATGTTGTTACATGTTAAGTGCAACAGTTGATGTGGATGAGTGATATCAATCAAAGGAGTTCATTGATACCAATTTTTTTACAATAAATTGCATTACTGTATTTGACTGTAATTTGCAAGCATAAAAGAGACACAATAAAATATTCCAACAAACCAACGGTCTCAGACCAGATTTCTTACACTTGGGGGTGGGGGGGGGGTGGGGGAGGGGAGTTCTGTCTAACACTAACTGGTAAAAGATATTTCCCAACTCACTCTCAGCCATTCATAAATATCAGTTCTGTGTGTGTTCAGAATCATAGTACAGAACTTACTGTTGATGTAGGTATTTCTTATCCATCCACAGAGAAGAAAGACTCTGGTGGCATTTTCAGCAAAATCTCAAAACGTATCTTTGGACGTAAAGAGAAATCTGATGGTAGTACAGCAATTCCTAAAAGTCAACAGGAACAGAGGAGTTCAGTTAGTACTGGTGGTGAAGAGATGCCTAGTGGTTCAGTGTCCTCTAAGATGTCTGGTGGTGCAGCAACTACTGGAAGTAAATCTGGTAAGCGACAGAGTCAATTGTAAACACTCTTTGTTCAGAATTAATTTACTCTGATTGCTAACTAGCAGTGTACTATTTAAGCAATAAAGCACACCCAGCGACGGTACACCACCAGATTTTGACCCGTTCATGACATATATGCACGAGCGATAGCGAGTGCATATACATGTATGAAGTGAACTGGTCAAAATCGAGAGGTATACTGTCGCTGGGTGTGATTTATTGATATTATATCATAACACCATATTGAAATTCTGGCGTGGAACGTCAAAATGGACTTTTGCTCAAGCTGAGAGCTCGCACGCATGCCTGCCATGATATATCGACAATATACCATGGTTGTTATCGCATCTCGACCAATCAGATCACAGCATTTCCGCCATCAATCTACTGGTATGATATAATATGATATATTATTACTATTTTACCACTGTTGGTGTGACTTACATCTTATCAAAATGACAAACTGGTGTACCTCGCACATATATTAATAAATTTATGTATCTGAGGATGAGGGGGCAAAATTAACCAATGAGCAAACCTGATTACATAAGTGGGAACTAGATCTTACTGCAAAACTTCCGACGACAAAACACGGCATGTTTTACAGTTTCAACATTTGTTGTATAATAACAGAACCCCATGTCAAGACTAAAAGTGGTAGACACTTTGGGTAATTGCTCTAAGAGTAATCCACTAAGGCTTGTATTCCGCCGTCTCTCCTCCCCCCCCCCCAACTCAGATGCACTAGCAGGGATGGTACTAGCAGGGATGGCCACAGAATACACCTCAAGTCATAATGAATGCAAATACCAAGAGTATGGCATGCTTGCATGTAGAATTCACCATAGATTAACTAAAAAAAAATAAAGTACACAAAATTATACAAATATGTTATCAGCTGAAATATAAATCATACTAATTTCTTTGGCAATGACTACTTTGATTGTAATGCCATTGGTCCATGTCCTTCAAACTTTATTTGCCAAACTGTAAAAGCCCATTCGATATGAAAACTATAAATTAGCAGAGGCAAATATGCCCAGCGTTTTCACTAGATTTATCATCAATTTACATAGAACTGTCATCAACTTTGGATAATTCCCTCCAGTAATTACCTATTTTTAAAAAAAATGTTAAAGTATACAAATTACCAATCAGTTGACATAGCAAATTTCATCAGCTTTGGTCAAGTGCTTTCAGTTTAATGTGACAAATTTGGAATTCATTCTTTGAAAATGCAAATTATAAATTAGCTGACATGAAAATGCAAAATTCTTTCACTGATAAAATATCATTGTCTCATCAACAGCAATTTTGAGAAATTTTGCCTAACTGTAAATATGCAAGTTAGTAGTTAGCTGATCTCAGATGATGAAATGACCTTCATAAACATGATATGGTATCTGTTATGTACATGGCAAGTTTTGTCAACTTTGTAAAGTTTATCAAATATGCAAATTCACAATTAAATTTCATCTCAACCTTTTTAATATCTTTGCTGATATATTCTTGTGTGATTAACATTTTTAGGAAATCTCATCAAATTTTAAGCTGTATACATGTGTTTTTTTCAAAATCATTAATAAATACAAATAAGCATAAAATATTCAAGCTTACACACACAAACACTTATCAGTTGTTGCCATTCCCAAACAGAATCTATGTACAAGATTTCATTCAAATCCCATCTGCTGTTCTTGAATTTTATCATGCCATCAGACAAACAGACAAACAGGAACATAGACATACAGACAGACAGACATACCGGTAACAGACAGACAGACATCAATGGAACATAGGATCACATGTGTGAACATGTGATCTATAAGTTGATCACATGTACACTAAGTATTTAGTAAAATTTGCTAGGTATTAAATCTCATCTTGTTCAGGCTGAAAACTAAGTTACTTTGCAGTACATTGGAAACACAGAAAGTAAAATTTGAAGTCCAGAAATTCATGACTTGTGAGCCCAATCAAGGCTGTACGTGCTGGACTACCCCAGGTAGTATCCTGTGAACTGTAATTATAATTTATATATTAAGAGCTTAATTCTGCAGATTAACATAGGAAGTATTATGTGAGATGACCCACAAGTATAGTTGACCTTAAGATGAAAAGAATATATGTACCAAAAGAGATCAAATATGAGATAATAGGGATATTATCTGAAATAACACTTGCGTAGTGCAAAGTAATTAATATTACCCATAATTCAACATGATTTGTACAATGACTTCAAAAACTCTTAGTAATCCTGCAAGAGACAACTTTCAGTAATTTTGAGGATGTAGTTTTTGGCTCCCATTTATTTTCATTGTGTATTTTGGATCAACTGTGGAGAAGATGGCAATTTTAAGAAAGATTGAAATGTTTTTGGAGACAGCTATATGATTACCGTCGTACTTTTAATGGAGAGAAACACGTTTCAGCTTTATTGCCAACACAAAGTGTGGCTACTTTTTGAATGTATGTAACAAAGAAAATTTACATTTGATCTCCTTGAAGACAACGACCAACTTGGTCAGTCATTTAAGTCAGCAAACAGAGCAAGATTTTATGTACCTGTAAACCTTTATATATCAATGGATCAGCTATCCATAAAATTTGGCTGGATATATCCCAGGTCTGTGTCACCTTAAAAGGTAGATCTCACCTAGAAAACTTTTTTTTTTAAATTTCTGTCAATAAATCAATTTATCAATCAGTACAGTTTAGGGAGCAACTAATTATGAAAGGCTTGAGTCTCATTCACATGATATCCTGGATGGGTTGGCCAGCGGTTGAGCTAGCTTGGCGTGGGGTCGGCTGTTGGTATTATCATACTGTCACTCAATACACAACTCTACTATGCTCCCATGGAAATATTTCTAGGTCCACAAGAAATTAACAGCACAAATGTTGACTAAAACTAACCAGGTTGTGTTGTTGCAGCCCAAAACTGTGCATCTTTTCATCACAGCAAACTACCTAAGATCTTCTCAAAGTTGGTACCCAATGCATTGACTACTGCTTTCAGAGGATTGCTCTCAGAGGTTAGCCACTTCTGACGTCATGCCATGTGACCAATACGCGGCGAATATGAACTCAGACATTTCCTGACAGGGTGAATTTTTCACAACTTTAACAGTGAAATACACTACATAGAAATACCGGTAGTTGCCACTACAACATTATTGATTTTTTGAAATAATGAATATTGATTTATGCAATTCAATTAAGTTCAGACATACATATAAGTGAGATATACACTTTAAGTAATAAAGCAAAGAGTTGTATCTTTTCATGAAATATATTCTCTGAATGACAATTTGACTAAAACAGACATGGCATGACATGTGAATCATACTAGAGACAGAGTTTCACATGAAATTGAAAACCAGCTTGATCCAGTACTGCCTGACTTTGTCTGACACTTAAAATATTACTTTGGGTATTAAGTTACCATTTGAATTGACTAGAGAATGATATACGGTAATGTTGTGGTGCTGAGTTTGAATACAGATGAAACCTGTGCTAACCATGATGAATGCTAGCATGTACCGGTAGGCACTAACCATGAAATATCTGAATAACCATAAAATATCATCACTTTCCTAATTCTAGGAAGTGATATCAACACAACTTGTAGACACATACCGTTACTGTGATAAGGCCAGCACATAGGGGTTTTAACACTGAAAGATACCAGTTTGAAAGGAAATAGTTTAATCATGTAGAGTGCGCCTTTGGGAAAAATATTGATGTCTCAAAATTTCACTATTCTATTGTGGCCTACCACTTGTGGGGGCTTATTTTGAAGCGTTGGAGTGAGTATAGTTTCCACCAGCTGTCTTTTGAGAAAAATCAGGATAATTCAATTTTTCCCATAGAGATAACACTGGGATGGTGGTCATTTTGAATTTCAATTCTTGTTGAATATTGGGCAATTGTTTCCCTAGTACAAAAATTTGCTTAGTGGCCCCTGATTTTATTCTTGATTTTGAAAGATATGGTTGAAAGTTTGCTTGAGGAAGGTTTTGAGCAAAAGTTCAAGTCTTTCATTTTCGAGGCACAAAATACTTTACATGTAACACTAACAATCACCAGGTAAAATACTTGATATATTCCTGTATATTTAAGCAATAAAACACACCAAGCCATGGTATACCACAAGATGTTGATCAGTTCATGACATATATGCTTGAGCAATAGCGAGTGCATATATGTCGTGAACTGATCAACATCTTGTGGTATACCATGGCTGGGTGTGACTTATTGCTAATATTGTATCATAACAGTATATTGAAATTCTGGCGTGGAACATCAAAACAGGATTTTTGCTCAAGCCGAAAGGTCATGCGTGTGCCAGCCGTGGTGTATCATGAATATACCACGGGTCTTTTCACGTCTCGACCAATCAGATAGCTGTATTCACACCATCAATATACTGGTATGATATAATTATGTATATGAAGGTATATGGAACACCACGTAAGTAGTATACGTAGTGTATATCTAATGTTGTGTTCCATATATATGTTCATATACATAAATATACAAGAATGTATATCAAGTATTTTACTGGATGAATGTGTAAATAATCTATTAATGTAATGGTACTATTGTTTATGTTGAAAGAATGAAATGTGAATTGAAATCTACTTACATAAAATGCTGAATAGATTCCGGAAGGCCCACACTAATACTGTACATGCATGATGACTCCATTGTACGGTACGTAAATTGACCTACAATAGAGAAATGAAACATTATTTTAAAGCAATAGACATAAAGTTGTCAGCAAAAAATATCCTCTGAAATTACTCTAGGTAATTTTTAAGGGTATGATGCAAATTACCCATAAGTCATAGCAGTATTTGTACACTGACATCAAAACTCTAGCAATCAGTCGTATAGAAATTCAGAAATTCAGAGACAATTTTCAGAGGGTGAATTTTTTATTTTCTATTTATTCTTATTAATTTGAATAAACAGGGAAATTAATGATGACCTTTTGTGGAGGAGTTAGTAATTTCCAGAAAGATTAAAACGTTCTTACAGACATTCAGTCTGACAGATTTATGATAAAGCTAATACACGGAAACAGAGAAACCAGTTTCAACTGTATGGCCAATACAAAGTATGGTAACTTTTATGAATGGATGAAACAAAGGAAATTTACATTCATTCTCCTTAAAAAGAGTGACCAACTTGGTTAGCTATTTCAATTTGACACAGTGCAAGATTTTACAGTACCTGTAAGCCTTGATATATCAATAAACTTCATCATTTAAATTTTGATATCATAGGTTAATGATAACAGCAATATTTTTAAAACTGTCTAATGATGAGTTGAGGCTGTATGAAAACTTTGAAAAAAATAAAAATTATCATTCAATAAATAAATAATGTGTGTAAAAAGAGCATTGTCCGCATTACCGGTATTTAATTAGAGTACCACTGTGCTTTGTGTAATTTTTGTAGATTATTGTTTGAGAATTTTAAATAAACATTACCAATAAAGAGAGTACATTATAACTGAGTTATAAATTTTAACATTTGGTTCACAAGTGTTGCTATGACAACATATCAATAAATTTATCAAATGATAAGTTGCACAACAGCAATCATTCACAAAATGAGTGAAACATTTAAGTGAATGTTATTTACTTTGTAAAATGACAGAATTTATCATAGGTGGAAAGTTCCAACTTTGTTTCATTCAGCAAAATTGCAAGAAACGTCATTTTAACACAAAACCTGAATTTTGTCATTATATTTGATTCTTGAATTCACAATGTACTGACAATTCAATGTTTACTATAATCCAAAAAGGTTTTGTAAAGAATTTTCATTTCAACAAAAGAAACTCAGAAGATATACCAAAATAACAATTTTTGAACTAAAATCTACAAAATGTTGCCATGGTAACATGACTTTCCCTCAATCAGCTACATTGGACAAAGTTCCCTTTAATGCACTAATATGTCTGGGTCAAATTTGATAGAAAAACATATAAAGAAGCTGAGATATTGTGAACAACATTTGGAAATGACCTTTCAGATAAAATTAACACTTGTGTTGCCATGGTAATAATGTACTAAAATGTAAGATAGGATGATGAGAAAAAAGTAGAAAGTTTGGTTGAATAATTGACTTTGTACTTTACTTTCATTTGTGTCTATATCTGTTTTAACTTCCAAGATATATGAGCTCCAGTACAGCCTGTCAGTGTATTTCTATTTCATGTTCTAATGATCCTGTTTTGACCTTTGACCTTTCAGAACATTGGTCAAGAAGAACTCTGAAGGGTCATCAAGGACACAAGTTCAAAGTTGTAAGAGATCTGGCATTCCACAATGATAAACTTTTGGTGTGTGACAGTGACAACAATATTGTACACATACTGAACAAAGATTACACTTGCGAAAAGGAGTTGGGCAGTTTTAGTGGTCAATTTGCCAAGCCATTCCAGCCAGTGTCCATAGCTGTCTCTCAGGACAACCTCTACTTCATCCTTGATGGCAGTAATGTGCAAATAGTTGTTTGTAATCAAAATAATAAAGTTATCAGAATAATTACCCTACCTACAGACTCAGATCCCTGGTGCATAGCTCTTGTTAAGGGGTTTGTTATTGTTACAAATGTCAAAGGTCACCATGTCCTGAAGTACAGCCAGGATGGACCTTACATTGGACAAATTGGTGGCCTTGGTAGTGGCCAGACACAATTCAGCTACCCCCGTTTTGTCGCTGTCAACAGTAAGGATGTCATCATGGTGTCTGACTGTTGGAATGACTGCATCAAGTGTTTTGATGCTCAGTTCAATTTCCTGTACCAATACGGTCACCTTGGTCAAGGTGATAGTCAGCTGTCCAACCCACTCAGCATTGCCGTTGATGGCGCTGATCATGTTTATGTTTGTGATGGAGACAATGCTAGGATTTCGATTTGGAGTGAAGATGGAACTTGTATAGGTCATCTTTTCCATCGTCAAGGGATCTACCCCAGGTACATGGCAGTGACCGCCGACGGTGATAGAATTGCTGTTAGAGGATTACCCAGCGATGAAATCTATGTATTTTCTAAGTAGACAGAAACACCAAGATGATGTGTAAATGTCTAAATTTCATCAAAATATTGAAATTTGTTCAAAAGTTTTGACGCGCTAATTTTAATCGTCACTCAAGCGTGACGAAACGATCGGCCTGCACTGTTTACATCACCCTCCAAACTAATAATCGGTTATTTCTCGCATTTAGAACCGATATTCTGGGCCAAAAATATTCAAAGTTGTTGTCGCTACTTCTCTAGAGTTTGAACATGATGAAATTTAATAATTTCAGACACATTTTCAGTGAAAAAATCGAGGAACTTTGACAAGAAGTGTATGACAATCGACGGTGATTTGTCAACATCACAACACATGAGTCATGTCAACAAATCAATATGGGGGTTATTTTCTGCATTTCCAAACAGAATTTTGAACTGAAATATTTAACATAGCTGTCGCCATTGTCTTCGATACAAATATACCAAAAGTGAGTTGTTTTGGAGAATTTCTAATGAACTATTTGAGTCATTTTGTCAAGAGGTGTGTTCTGCAATGCAGGCTTACTGATTACAGAACTGATCCCATCACATCTCAACTTGTAGAGAATGGCGAATCAACAGTTGTGTGTGCAAAATAATGTTTTCAAAAGTTACCTGCATGTCCTCTGTTATCTCTGTTATATATGGGCATCATTTTACAAGTGGTATAGCCACAAACTGATGACGTCAAAGATGTGCGTACTTATGGAAATGAGGTCAAAGGTTACGTTCTAAAAGGGGCGATAAATTATTTTGGGGGTAAGAGTTAGGAATGGGGGCTTGGAAAAATTAGGGGGAAATGATTGAAAACAAGGGTCCCAATTTTCACTCCGCTCACTTTTATTGTAGTATCCTAACTCTATCCACGTCTTCTTCAGCCAGCCTGGTACCTATGTGGAAGCAACGGTTGATTAATGACAAGGAAAGAGAAGTGTTATTTTTTAGTTTCGTTTTTTTAGCTCCGCTGTCAGCGACGCGGAGCTTATCAAATAGGTTGATTTTCCGTCGTCGTCCGTCGTCGTCCGTCGTCCGTCAACAATTGCCTTCTCCTCTGAAACCGCAAGTCCAATTGCTTTGAAATTTTATATGCAGCTCACTTGGGGTGACCTCACTTAAGTTTGTTCAAATCGTGGTGAAATTTGCATATTTGTATTTTTGGGGTATTTTTTGGTGTTTTTGGTAAAAAAATCTTCTTCTCTGAAACCGCTTGTCCGATTGCTTTGAAATTTGATATGCAGTTTACTTAGGGTGACTTCAGTCAGATTTATTCAAATCGTGGTGAAATTTGCATATTTGTATTTTTAAGGATATTTTTGTCATTTTTGGTAAAAAAATCTTTAAAAATCTTCTTCTTCAAAAGTACCAGTCAGATAGCTTTGATATTTGGTACATATGTCCCTAGGGATGATCTATTTCAGATTTGTTCAAATTGTGCAGAAATATGGAAATTTGCATTTTTAAGGCAATTTTTGCCATTTTTGGTCAAAAAATGTATTTCTCTAAAAGTACTGGTCTGATTGTTTTGAAATTTGGTATACAGGTTTCTATAGATGAACTAAGTAATATATATTGAATTTCTGATGAAATCTGTAATTTTGTATTTTGGGAGCAATTTTTGCCATTTTTGGTCAAAAAATGTGTTTTCCAAAAGTACTCATCTGATAGCTTTGAAACTTGGTATCAGGTTCCTACAGATGAACAAAATGATATTTATTGAAATTATGCTGAAATCTGCAATTTTGTATTTTTGGGGCAATTTTTGCCACTTTTGGTCAAAAAATGTGTATTGCCAAAACTACTCCTCTAATAGCTTTGCAATTGGTATACAGGTTCCTACAGATCACCTTAATGATATTTATTGAAATTATGATGAAATCAGCAATTTTAGATTTTTGGGTCAATTTTTTTCCATTTTTGGTTAAAAAAATGTGTTTCTCAAAAAGTACTGGTCTAACAGCTTTGAAATTTGGTATACAGGTTTCTATAGATGAACTAAATTTGATCTTTTGAAATTATGATGAAATCTGCAATTTTTATTTTTGGGGGCAATTGTTGCCATTTTTGGTCAGAAAATTTTATTCTCAAAAAACTACTCATCAGATAGCTTTGGTTGACATGTTCTTAGGGATGATCCGATGTGATATATGCAAAGTATGATGAAATCTTCAATTGTTAGCTCCCATAGCCATATGTATATATGGCAATGGAAGCTATTCTTATAGGCTAGGGAAATGTCTGTATGTATGTATGTCTGTATGTCTGTATGTCTGTCCGTCAACATCAAAAACTCCAAAACCGCTGCACATTTCATCTTGATATTTGGTGTGTACATGGATGATGGGCTGTAGATGAGATTTTGTTCAAATGAAGTTGTCATTGCCAAAAATATGCAAATTAAGTGAAAAAATGTAAAAACAGTCAAAATTGAAAAAACTCAATAACCACTGAGCAGATTACATGAAAAATTAGCATGTAAGTACTTTGGGCTGACATGAAATGATTGTGCACATCTTGGCTCAGTATCTTGGACTTGCTATATTTTCATGAATTTTTTTGTAATTTTCTCCCAATTTTGGTCAAAAAATCTTCTTCTCTGAAACCACAAGTCCGATTGATTGAAACTTGGTATGGAAGTGCATAGGAGTGACCTTTCCCAAATTTGGGCAAATCGTGGTGAAATTTGCATATTTTTAGTATTTTAAGTCCATAGACTCCCATGTATAAGGCAGATCTCCATAGACTCCATGTATAAGGCCACGAAAAATAAAAATTTAGTTTCTCATCGTATTCATATTGCAAAGAGGATGCAGTGACACAATTTTTAGTCCCCACAGATGAAGTCCAGTGGGCTTATAGACGTCTGTTCGTCCATCCATGAGTCCATCGGTTCACGCAGATATCTCGGATATTTTGACAAAATGTCATGTGACCTTGATGACCTTTGATCTCAAATATACATATTTGTCCATAACTCAGTAACCACAAGTGCTACACCCTTCCTGTATGGTATGATGGGACACCTTATGACGCCACAAATTGTACTTCATTTATTATGCACATATCTAATTTTGAGCGAGCCAATAGAGCTAGAGGTCTGATTTTTAGCTCCCATAGCCCAGGGTTTTACATCACTTTTAACTTTTGAGAGTCCCTGGGACTCCTGGTGTTAGAAAATGGGAGTCCTACATCAAAATATGGGGGTCCCAATTTATTTCACAAAAATGTTTTATAGTTTATCAATGCCATGGTCTTCACTGTGTTCAATTAGTATTAATTTGCATACACAGAGACAACAAGGTTCCATATTGTACATGGAGGGGTAACTATTGTGCAACACATGCACACAACTATAGGGCATATTCAACTGACTCTGTATAGTTTGAACCGCCTGTATAACTATAATGAAGAGTTGAAGACAAAAACACATTTCACTAACCTTTTTATCGATTAATTTTGGTGTTTGACCCAACTTACATTAGTTTAATTCACGTACGCGTGTGTAACTATCTGTGGCTTATCGAGTCACGGACTCGTACTACCATACATACTAGTCAATCCGTTCGCCAAGTTTGATCACATTTTTTGACAAGCACGCCACAAAATCCGCCACAAAATGGAAAGAAACCACTAAGTATCGAGAAAAAAGTTTCATGTCCGGTTTATTTCAGTTAAAAAAATGCGTAAACACGTAGGAAATGTCTCGCAATGTCAACAGTTCAGAACAACTACATTTCATTTACAACCGGGTCGACTGTTATGGCCGTCTCGCTTCAGGACGGCCGGAGGTCAAATATCAACAGTTTAAAGGGGCTTTTTGGCAGTCAAACGCTTGAAAATTCACAAAATACACTTCAATTTAACAGAATCCTTACAAATTTCTCAATCTTGCATGTTTTGGACTTCGAAAACCTTAACCTCGGGTTCCACGTCGAGAGTTAGGCATCACACAGTGCCGCCATCTTGGCCGCCGATACGTTCGAAGTTCACTATCGCGATCGATTTGGTCACCAAATCGCGTCATTTTTCCATAAAATATTCTCAAAAAAACTGTAAAATCTATCATTTCTATCACCCAGAGGGCAGTAGCTTGGCATAATATAGTTGTCTTCCGTGTCTACGGCGTGGTAAAGCTTTCAAAACGTACGTACGTGTTTCGTTCAGTGCACTGTGGCCGTATCCGCGTACGGGTGAACTGCAGACCTGATTAAATATTCATGAAAACCGCTGACCTCTTTTGAAGAAAGTTGCATAAATTACTGGAATTTTCGATTGTTAGGCTGCATGATGTCATTATTTTAGTCCTTATATGGTACTAACTGGGTTCAAAGGGTCAGGAATACCCTCCTTCTGGCTGAGTTCGGCAATGCATAGCTAAGTTAGGCATAAGCATAGAACGCAATCACTGTCGGTTTATCAGTCTGAACGCTAGGGGTGTAATTGCATATGCAATGCCATTTCCTTCGAACGGCACTCAGCAACTCAGCCTACACTGTGACCGTTGGCTGGCTAACACAGTTTTCAGTCGCTCTCAAATCCTCATTTTTTCGCCGATAATTATCATTGGAGACCAACTTCATCTCTTCAATTGGATTTTCTGAGAAGGTAAGTGACTTTTCGGGGCTCTGTTTGAAAAATTAAAGTGAATTTTGCGATTTCAGCGATTTTTCATAGTACGATGTTATATGTCGAGCGCGGACTTGTGTTGCTGTACCAACTACGGTAGCATGAGGCCCAAAATCAAGCATAGTTCGTGGAATTTATACTATAAATTAGCTTTTTACCGCAGAATTTTGTCTGTTCATGCCAGGAATTTGATGGTGGGCGGCAAAGTTCGCCGCTGTGTTTTGCCGCTAAAATCCAATATGGCGCCAAATCAACATTAATAGTGTACTGTACGTTTACACGTACACTGTGTACTCGCATACGCTCATAGTGAAATAAATCCCCAAAATAAATGTGCGTATTTTTAGGTCAAATGTTACTTTTTTGGGGGAAACTATCATCAAGTGACACTTTTAGGTTGTAATACGTAAAATTCGTGTCACAGTTGTTTTTAATTATTTTCCTCTTTTTTTTTTCAGGGTCATCACAGTCCGAGGATGGCTTCGAAGCTTCCAGCCGGGGCTTCCCATAGAAAAACTTGTGCATGTGACCTCATGGTTGTTCACTTTTAACTTTTTGACGTAATTTTCGTGTCTGATTTGTCTCAGTTTGTTGCAGTCAAGTCTCTGAGGCTTAAGTATTGATCAAACTTCAGGTTTATTTAGAATAAAGCTGTTGTCTTTGCAGTATATTGAATTCAGAACTTATTAATTTCTTTTTAATTTAACCAACACAAAACCAACCGACACGTTCCAATATTTATTGAGAAATTCGTGTCACCCGAGCGGCACTTTCAAAGGCTTCATTAAAGGTGAACTTCTCCGATATGCTTGCACATGCAACAACGACATGGACTTCATTGAAAAGGTCAACTTTCTCACACGCAAACTTCAACAACAAGATTATAGAAAAAAAAGATATATCTCGTATAAAGAAAGATGTTAATCTCACCAACCATCGACGATACCTCACCGATAAAGATAAGAGGAATATGACATAAGAACAAAACTGGTTTACACAACGACCTTCAGTCCATTCATCAAAACCAGGCAAATCAAACAATGTCTAACAAAAAATTGGAAAATAATAGAAGCCGATCGAACACTGGTCAAAGTTTTTCCAGAAAACCTATCATAGCATACAAAAGGAATAAAAATTAAGAGACATCCTCGTTCAGGCACAAATCAAGCACGAGGATAAAATAAACACGAACGGTCTGACCAACAAACCACTCAAAGTTCAGACCACAACATATCCATACTAGCATCTCTAGTTGATGAACAATCGCTACTATCAAATTAACATGTGGGATAAATAGCTCCAACATATAACCGGTTCTTTCCCGGGGACCCAGATCACATGACCAGGGTCAAAGCACTATCGATTCACCGGTGTCTCGCCATGTTTCTCCATATCATTAAACCACATTGATCGAATCAATATACCGCATCACTATCAAAGGTAGAAAACGATGTGTAAAGTTGCTCTCATTTTCCTATATATAGAAACAGACTTCAAGATACATAAAACAATTTATAAATTCTAAAATTCTGAGAAAAAAATATACTAAAGAACTGTAGTTGTAGTTAACATAAAATTATTCTCGTTTGTAGAGGCCATCTAATCTGTGGTGAATGTATAATGCCCACTGTAACAAGTACTAGAAAACGGCATTCATAGGTGAAATTTTTAGACGAAGTTTCGCCAAGGGTCTATTGAAAAGTGTACCATTTCCAGTAAAATAGCTCTGTGAAGTTAAAAATTGGTATACACAATCAATTGTTACTGAAAAAGACACTGGTGAAATTTGATCGGTGTTCAAGACCCGGAAAACCATTTACTAGCCCCGTTTCTCCTTCATAGACAGACCCAAATCGTGTTATGCAACGGAAACTACTCAGTATACACATCGACAATCTTTTGAAGGTAGGTTTATTTTTTCATGACAAACTGTTTATATCAGAAACAAATTCCTAAAAAACACATATTACCTATAACATTCACTCAGGTCCGCGGTATAGCGTGAATATAGGCATGTTTAGGCGACCCATGCTTGTGTGACCCCTGCGTACTACTGCGACCTTTGTTTTGAAATGAAAACGAGGCTATTTTTTCTGAGGGCGCTGTTCAAATTACACCCCCAGCATTCAGACTGTATATACCGACGTGGCGCTGAGAGCGAGAATGCCGTGTCGGTTTATAAACCGACGCGGCACTTTAAGGGTTAAAGTACGGGGTCGGTAAGGTTTACTGGGATGTGTTTTACGTGTTCAGCAGCTTCGCAAGGTGTACACCAGCAACAGATATTGCTGCGTCCCAAGGGACGCGTGGTTTAGTTTTTGAGGGTCCTGCGTCCGGTTTTATGCGTAAAGGACGCAGGAATGCGCGTCATGTAAAACCCTGATAGCCATATGTATATATGGCAATGGAAGCTATTCTTATAGGCTAGGGAAATGTCTGTATGTATGTATGTCTGTATGTCTGTCCGTCAACATCAAAAACTCCAAAACCGCTGCACATTCCATCTTGATATTTGGTGTGTACATGGACGATGGGCTGTAGATGAGATTTTGTTCAAATGAAGTTGTCATTGCCAAAAATATGCAAATAAGTGAAAAAATGTAAAAACAGTCAAAATTGAAAATCTCAATAACCACTGAGCAGATTACATGAAAAATTAGCATGTAAGTACTTTGGGCTGACCTGAAATGATTGTGCTTTTTTGATTTTTTGATATTGTTGAAAATATACAAATTAGTGCCAGAAAAGGCGTTTTTGGTAAAAAATCTTCTTCTTCATAACCGCTGGTCAGACAGCTTTGATATTTGGTATACAGGTCCCTAGGGATAACCCAACTTGGATTTGTTCAAATTGTGATGAAATATGCAAATCTGTATTTTTAAGGAATTTTTTTGTCATTTTTGGTCAAAAATTTATTTCATCAAAACCGCTTGTCTGACAGCTTTGATATTTGGTATACAGGTCCTAGGGATAACCCAACTTGGATTTGTTCAAATTGTGATGAAATATGCAAATCTGTATTTTTAAGGAATTTTTTTGTCATTTTTGGTCAAAAATTTATTTCTTCAAAACCGCTTGTCTGACAGCTTTGATATTTGGTATACAGGTCCCTAGGGATAACCCAACTTGGATTTGTTAAAATTGTGATGAAATAAGCAAATCTGTATTTTTAAGGAATTTTTTTGTCATTTTTGGTCAAAAATTTATTTCATCAGAACCGCTCGTCTGACAGCTTTGACATTTAGTATACAGGTTCCTACAGATAAACTAAATATGATATACAGAATATATGATGAAATCTGCAATTTTGTATTTTTGGTGCAATTTTTGCCATTTTTGGTCAAAAAATGTGTTTCTCAAAAACTACTTGTCTGATGCCTTTGATAATTGGTATACAGGTTCCTGGGGGTTCTCTTAGTGTGATATAGTGAAATTTGATGAAATCTTCAATTTTTGTATTTTTGGGTCAGTTTTTGCCGTTTTTGGTCAAAATATTTGTTTCTCAAAAGTTACTCATGTGATAGCTTTGATATTTGGTATACATTTTTATACATAATTATGATGAAATCATCAATTTTGTATTTTTGCAGCTAATTTTGCCATTTTAGGTCAGGCCATCCTGAAATGAGCTATCAAAGATCTCAACCTTCTTCATCAATACATATGTCACAAAAGTTGCTCTCTACATAACACAGCAGAGCTCTGTCGACCATTGGGTCGCTTGTTAGCTCCCATAGCCATATGTATATATGTTTACAAGTTTACATTTTATTGAAAATCTCAATAGCCACTGAGCAGATTAGATGAAAAATTAGCATGTAAGTACTTTGGGCTGACCTGAAATGATTGTGCACATCTTGGGTCAGTATCTTGGACTTGCTATTTTTCATGAATTTTTTTGTAATTTTCTCCCTTTTTGGTCAAAAAATCTTCTTCTCTGAAACCACAAGTCTGATTGATTTGAAACTTGGTATGGAAGTGCATAGGAGTGACCTTTCCCAAATCTGGGCAAATCGTGGTGAAATTTGCATATTTGCATTTTTGGGCTATTTTTTCATTTTTGATCAAAAATTTTTTTTCTCTGAAACCACACGTCCGATTGAGTTGAAACTTAGTGTAGAGGTTTTTACGGGTGACGTCAGTAAGATTTGATCAAATTCTGGTGAAATTTGCATAATTTTATTTTATGAGGGGAATTGTTTCTATTTGTGATAAAAAAGTCTTTTAGCTTGATTTTAGCTTGTTTTGATAACTATATGGGAGTGACCAGTGACATTGTCACTATTTTTTATTTTGGCAGCTATTTTAGCCACTCTTTTCTGGCCACTGCATTGAGCTATCAAAGATTTAATTTCCACCTTCTTCATCAACATGTGTCAAAAATAGTTATTCTCTACATAAACACAGCGGAGCTATATCGGCCGCTAAGTCGCTTGTTTACACAACAACTATACCGCTGCCGGGGGTCGAACCCAGCACCTCCAGCATGTGAAGCACTACCTATAACCTGTACTCCACGAGAACAAGTTGCGAGAAAGGGATGCAATGTTCCATATAAACGTTAGGATGATAATGCTAAGCAGGAACTGATTAATTTATAATGTTCACTTGTAATGATTTGAAAGTCTTTTACGCATTTTCCTTCTTTTATTGAATTAATGCCTCTGCATTGATTGCTTTAGTGCCTGTCTTTATTTTTTTCTCTGCATTGTCGTGTTTGTTGTATGTGCAGATTTGTTATTGTTTGAATATTTTTCATATTATTTGTTGTATTTGCACAGTTAAAGTATAAAATTGTCATTTGTTTAGGATGTTTTATATGTTGAAAACTTTGTGTTTGACATTTATTATTGAATTTGTCATTTGCTGCCTTTTTTACAATACGAAAGGTGTGTGTTTCGTTTTTGACAGGATACACTTTTATATAAAAGTGGTTCATCACTCAACATGTATGAAATGCAATATTTCATTGCTATTGTAGATGAAAACGTGAACAACAATTCGTTGGATATGCCACGGAAATAACATAAAAATTCCACCCATCGACGAAGTGAATTAAGTACAGAAGCAAACGAAATTCGCTGCAAATATAATAATTTAAGGTCCATACACTGTCACTAGCACGAACTTCGTCTGGTTTGTGCATTCCCAGTGTCACACATCAGCGGCAGTGGCCTCCTGAGTTGTAAACTTAGGCGTGATATTAGTTTTGAGACCGTCTCAAAAGATTTAGCATAATATGGTGTTATGTGCAGAGTTGCAATGAATCGATGAAGGGGACTGTAACTTGAAGGACAGAAAATTGAAATAAATATGTTGAACAAGTAAAATCACGCCTCAGCTTTATCGCCGAAACGCCTCCGCCACATGAACTCATAAAGATAAGTTGGAAATAAGTTTGAAGATGTGAAGCCAATCCAAGTATGCATGGCATGCATCCACCATTGCCTTCAAAGGTGTTGGTGTGGGCGAAGGTTTTAGGATCCACAAAATGAAGACAATGATTAGCGGTGAAATGAGAGAACTGAGGAGACTTGGACAACGAAGAATAAGGCCCCTGTCACTCATCAGAATAATACTGTAACCTGGAGGAACAATTTGATAAAGCATTGGCATTACGTACGCCGGTCAACAGAAATTAAAAGGCAAGCACAAATATCGCGACCAATGACTCCAATCACGAAATGTCTGTCACTCTGTCGACTCAAGCTGTATTCGGACTTCCGGAACTTGAATTTATTATAGAGTTGTTTTTAGCTCCCATAGCCATATGTATATATGGCAATGGAAGCTATTCTTATAGGCTAGGGAAATGTCTGTATGTATGTATGTCTGTATGTCTGTATGTCTGTCCGTCAACATCAAAAACTCCAAAACCGCTGTACATTTCATCTTGATATTTGGTGTGTACATGGATGATGGGCTGTAGATGAGATTTTGTTCAAATGAAGTTGTCATTGCCAAAAATATGCAAATTAAGTGAAAAAATGTAAAAACAGTCAAAATTGAAAAAACTCAATAACCACTGAGCAGATTACATGAACAATTAGCATGTAAGTACTTTGGCTGACATGAAATGATTGTGCACATCTTGGCTCAGTATCTTGGACTTGGCTATTTTTCATGAATTTTTTTGTAATTTTCTCCCATTTTTGGTCAAAAAATCTCCTGCTCTGAAACCACAAGTCCGATTGATTTGAAACTTGGTATGGAAGTGCATAGGAGTTACCTTTCCCAAATTTGGGCAAATCGTGGTGAAATTTGCATATTTTTAGTTTAAAAGTCCATAGACTCCCATGTATAAGGCAGATCTCCATAGACTCCCATGTATAAGGCCACGAAAAATAAAAAATCTCATCGTATTCATATTGCAAAAAGGATGCAGTGACACAATTTTTAGTCCCCACGGATGAAGTCCAGTGAGCTTATAGATTGGGTCATGTCCGTCTGTTCGTCCATCCATGAGTCCATCCGTTCACGCAGATATCTCGGATATTTGACAAAATGTCATGTGACCTTGATGACCTTGATCTCAAATACATATTTGTCCATAACTCAGTAACCACAAGTGCTACCACCCTTCATATATGGTATGATGGGACAGCTTATGACGCCACATATTGTACCTCATTAATTATGCACATATCTAATTTTGAGCGAGCCATAGAGCTAGAGGTCTGATTTTTGGTATATAGGGATAACTTAGCAAAATAAATTTTTTGACAAAATGTCACGTGACCTCGGTGACCTTTGACCTCAAATATATAAATTTGTCCATAACTCAGTAACCACAAGTGCTACAGCCTTCATGTATGGTATGATGGGACACCTTATGACGCCACATATTATACCTCATTACTTATGTGCATATCTAATTTTGAGCGAGCCAATTGAGCTAGAGGTCTGATTTTTGGTATATAGGGATAACTGCAATACAAAATGTCACGTGACCTCGGTGACCTTTGACCTCAAATATACATATTTGTCCATAACTCAGTAACACAAAGTGCTACACCCTTCATGTATGGTATGATGGGACAGCTTATGACGCCACATATTGCACCTCATTAATTATGCACATATCTAATTTTGAGCGAGCCAATAGAGCTAGAGGTCTGATTTTTGGTATATAGGGATAACTTAGCAAAACAATTTTTTTGACAAAATGTCACGTGACCTCGGTGACCTTTGACCTCAAATATACATATTTTTCCATAACTCGGTAACCACAAGTGCTACACCCTTCATGTTTGGTATGATTGGACACCTTATGACGCCACATACTGTACCTCAATAATTATGCGCATTTCTCATTCTGAGCGAGCCAATAGAGCTGGATGTCTGATTTTTGGTATATAGGGATAACTATAGGAGAGAAATTTTTTGACCAAATGTCATGTGACCTCGATGACCTTTTACCTAAAATATATGTTTATGTCAATAAATAAGTAACCACAAGTGCTATGTCCTTTGTATTTAGTAGGACGGGAGACCTTATATGACAACACACGCTTTACCTCATTAATTATGTACACATCTAATTCTGGGCAAGCGAATAGAGCTAGAGATCTGATTTTTAGCTCCCATAGCCATATGTATATATGGCAATGGAAGCTATTCTTATAGGCTAGGGAAATGTCTGTATGTATGTATGTCTGTGTGTCTGTATGTCTGTATGTCTGTATGTCTGTATGTCTGTCCGTCAACATCAAAAACTCCAAAACCGCTGTACATTTCATCTTGATATTTGGTGTGTACATGGATGATGGGCTGTAGATGAGATTTTGTTCAAATGAAGTTGTCATTGCCAAAAATATGCAAATTAAGTGAAAAAATGTAAAAACAGTCAAAATTGAAAAAACTCAATAACCACTGAGCAGATTACATGAACAATTAGCATGTAAGTACTTTGGGCTGACATGAAATGATTGTGCACATCTTGGGTCAGTATCTTGGACTTGCTATTTTTCATGAATTTTTTTGTAATTTTCTCCCATTTTTGGTCAAAAAATCTCCTGCTCTGAACCACAAGTCCGATTGATTTGAAACTTGGTATAGAAGTGCATTGGAGTGACCTTTCCAAATTTGGGCAAATCGTGGTGAAATTTGCATATTTTTAGTTTACACGTCCATAGACTCCCATGTATAAGGCAGATCTCCATAGACTCCCATGTATAAGGCCACGAAAAATAAAAATTTAGTTTCTCATCGTATTCATATTGCAAAAAGGATGCAGTGACACAATTTTTAGTCCCCACGGATGAAGTCCAGTGAGCTTATAGATTGGGTCATGTCCGTCTGTTCGTCCATTCGTTCACGCAGATATCTCGGATATTTTGACAAAATGTCATGTGACCTTGATGACCTTTGATCTCAAATATACATATTTGTCCATAACTCAGTAACCACAAGTGCTACCACCCTTCATATATGGTATGATGGGACAGCTTATGACGCCACATATTGTACCTCATTAATTATGCACATATCTAATTTTGAGCAAGCCAATAGAGCTAGAGGTCTGATTTTTAGCTCCCATAGCCATATGTATATATGGCAATGGAAGCTATTCTTATAGGCTAGGGAAATGTCTGTATGTATGTATGTCTGTATGTCTGTATGTCTGTCCGTCAACATCAAAAACTCCAAAACCGCTGTACATTTCATCTTGATATTTGGTGTGTACATGGATGATGGGCTGTAGATGAGATTTTGTTCAAATGAAGTTGTCATTGCCAAAATATGCAAATTATGTGAAAAAATGTAAAAAACAGTCAAAATTGAAAAAACTCAATAACCACTGAGCAGATTACATGAAAAATTAGCATGTAAGTACTTTGGGCTGACATGAAATGATTGTGCACATCTTGGCTCAGTATCTTGGACTTGCTATTTTTCATGAATTTTTTTGTAATTTTCTCCCATTTTTGGTCAAAAAAAAAAAATCCTCTTCTCTGAAACCACAAGTCCGATTGATTTGAAACTTGGTATGGAAGTGCATAGGAGTGACCTTTCCCAAATTTGGGCAAATCGTGGTGAAATTTGCATATTTTAGTTTACACGTCCATAGACTCCCATGTATAAGGCAGATCTCCATAGACTCCCATGTGTAAGGCCACAAAAAATAAAAATTTAGTTTTCTCATCGTATTCATATTGCAAAAAGGATGCAGTGACACAATTTTTAGTCCCCACGGATGAAGTCCAGTGGGCTTATAGATTGGGTCATGTCCGTCTGTTCGTCCATCCGTGAGTCCATCCGTTCACGCAGATATCTCGGATATTTTGACAAAATGTCATGTGACCTTGATGACCTTTGATCTCAAATATACATATTTGTCCATAACTCAGTAACCACAAGTGCTACCACCCTTCATATATGATATAATGGGACACCCTATGACGCCACATATTGTACCTCATTAATTATGCACATATCTAATTTTGAGCGAGCCAATAGAGCTAGAGGTCTGATTTTTGGTATATAGGGATAACTTAGCAAAACAATTTTTTGACAAAATGTCACGTGACCTTGGTGACCTTTGACCTCAAATATACATATTTGTCCATAACTCAGTAACCACAAATGCTACAGCCTTCATGTATGGTATGATGGGACACCTTATGACGCCACATATTGTACTTCATTTATTATGCGCATATCTAATTTTGAGCGAGCCAATAGAGCTAGAGGTCTGATTTTTGGTATATAGGGATAACTTAGCAAAACAATTTTTTTGACAAAATGTCACGTGACCTCGGTGACCTTTGACCTCAAATATACATATTTGTCCATAATCCAGTAACCACAAATGCTACAGCCTTCATGTATGGTATGATGGGACACCTTATGACGCCACATATTGTACTTCATTTATTATGCGCATATCTAATTTTGAGCGAGCCAATAGAGCTAGAGGTCTGATTTTTGGTATATAGGGATAACTTAGCAAAACAATTTTTTTGACAAAATGTCACGTGACCTCGGTGACCTTTGACCTCAAATATACATATTTGTCCATAACTCAGTAACCACAAATGCTACAGCCTTCATGTATGGTATGATGGGACACCTTATGACGCCACATATTGTAATTCATTTATTATGCGCATATCTAATTTTGAGCGAGCCAATAGAGCTAGAGGTCTGATTTTTGGTATATAGGAATAACTTAGCAATACAATTTTTTTGACAAAATGTCACGTGACCTCGGTGACCTTTGACCTCAAATATACATATTTGTCCATAACTCAGTAACCACAAGTGCTACACCCTTCATGTATGGTATGATGGGACACCTTATGACGCCACATATTGTAATTCATTTATTATGCGCATATCTAATTTTGAGCGAGCCAATAGAGCTAGAGGTCTGATTTTTGGTATATAGGGATAACTTAGGCATACAATTTTTTTTTTGACAAAATGTCACGTGACCTCAATGACCTTTGACCTCAAATATACATATTTTTCCATAACTCAGTAAGTGCTACAGCCTTCATGTTTGGTATGATGGGACACCTTATGACACCACATACTGTACCTCAATAATTTAGCACATATCTCATTCTGAGCAAGCCAATTGAGCTGGATGTCTGATTTTTGGTATACAGGGATAACTATAGGAGAGAAATTTTTTGACCAAATGTCATGTGACCTCGATGACCTTTTACCTAAAATATATGTTTATGTCAATAAATAAGTAACCACAAGTGCTATGTCCTTTGTATTTAGTAGGATGGGAGACCTTATGACAACACACGCTTTACCTCATTAATTATGTACACATCTAATTCTGGGCAAGCGAATAGAGCTAGAGATTTTTGGCATATAATTAGCTATATAATTTTTTTTTTCAAAATTTCATGTGACCTGGATGACCTTTGACCTTTGATTATACATATATATGCATATCTCAGTAACCACAAGTTCAATACCCTCCAATTTTCATTGGATATTAGACCTTAAGATGTCACATCTTGTACCTCATTTATAATGCGCATATGTATTTCTTGGCTGGCCAATACTGCTAGAGGTCTGATCTTTTTTCCCAATTTAGAACCATAACTTAGACATGCCTCATGTGTTTCAAATTGGGAACAACGACATAGACCTATGTGCCCATAGATCTCAACATATACACTCCAGTGATACTTCTTAATGACCACATTTTCCTGCCCCATCAAGACTAATACTCCTATTACAAGTGGGGACTATGTCATTGTAAATGACTTGTTGAGTTAATGGTTGTATCACAGTATTCGATATATCTAATTCTGTATTTTTTCCATTTTATATTCTGAATAAATACATTAAACATATTTCACTGTCTCCAGTACATTACATTTAAGTATTTTCACTTCATGCACTTTATCCCTTTCACACATGTTCAAATATCTGACCAGAGAACAAACACTAAATAGTCCAGGATGGGAGCTACAGTGTCATTGACGCTATTTTTTGGCATATAGGGATTAATTAGCAATATAATTTTTTTTTCAAAATGTCATGTGACCTCGATGACCTTTGACCTTGATTATACATATATATGCATATTCAGTAACTACAAGTTCTATACCCTCCAATTTTGATAGCATATTAGACCTTAAGATGTCACATCTTGTACCTCATTTATAATGCGCATATGTATTTCTTGGCTGGCCAATACTGCTAGAGGTCTGATCTTTTTTCCCGATTTAGAACCATAACTTAGACATGCCTCATGTGTTTCAAATTGGGAACAACGACATAGACCTATGTGCCCATAGATCTCACTCAACATACACACTCCAGTGATACTTCTTAATGACCACATTTTCCTGCCCCATCAAGACTAAATACTCCTATTACAAGGGGGACTATGTCATTGTAAATGACTTGTTGAGTTAATGGTTGTATCACAGTATTCGATATATCTAATTCTGTATTTTTTCCATTTTATATTCTGAATAATTACATTAAACATATTCACTGTCTCCAGTACATTTCATTTAGTATTTTCACTTCATGCACTTTATCCCTTTCACACATGTTCAAATATCTGACCAGAGAACAAACACTAAATAGTCCAGGATGGGAGCTACAGTGTCATTGACGCTATTTTTTTACATCCGTGTATCATAAATTTCCATAATACAGCCTGGCTAAAAATCTATTTGGAGGCATGATCGCAAAGATAAAGGAAAAATAAATTGTGGACAAAAATTAAACCAATCAATAACAGAGTTTGAACTAATGTACAGGTGTGATTTTCAGTCTGTAGAAGAAGTAATGCAAATGAAAACATACAAAGACTTTTTGACCGTCATATTGATTATTATTTGCATTTGAATGAACTCTGAATCTGTTATGTAACTGTGTGCCGTCTTTGGCAACAGCTATATTGAAAAGGGGTCAATATGGCCATTGCCGTCAGGGTCAGTTTCACAGTAAGTGAGGCTACCCACAATTCCCCTTGATTTGTTCACTCAGACATTTTTTGCTAAAGGCTTTTTCAATTTTATCAGTTTCTTGACAATTTTTAACTTACAATTTAAGTTCAGGATTATTTGTTAAAACTATGTTCCAAAATTATTGATTATGCTTAAAATTCAAGAGTAAATTTAATGAGAAGTCGATGTTTGGAGGTGCTAAAAATTGCACACTTGTCAAGATAAAGTTATCAGCAACTAAGATGGTCTCATCATACCACCTGTCAGACATGCAAATTTCCTTTGTTACGAACATTAAAAAAAATCAATACCCTTTCTTTTGCCAACACAGATGCAACTTATTCCCTTAGTTGCCTTGAAAAAACTGTGTATGGCTGTCAAAAATCTATGTCGACAAAATTACAAAATTGCTATCTCCTCCGAGGAAAAGGGGTTGATCTTCTCATTATTCACAGTGAGAAATCAGAAAATTATAATGATCAGAACTATGTTGCCAGAATTTTGAAATATGGACCGAGTTGTTCTCTGTACAGAAGAAATTTGCTTCAGTTCAGTGAGTGATCTCCGTGTGTACAGATCGTGGAGAATTGTGGGTAGCCTCACTTACTGTGTGTTTGTAGATGACAACAAATTTGATGAATAAAACCTGAGAGGGACATATTGTACCCGGAAAGAGACGGAATTATTGCCGCGATCACATGAAACTAACTAACCCTAACCCTAAAAAGTCTGTGATGGTCTTCATTTGCTTGATTTTGTATCGGGTGAAGCACACAAGTGGGAGCCAGAAATTGGGGTTAGGGACGATTCAGAATTTACTTCCAGGGGGAGGGTGGAGGATTTTCTATTTTCTCGGTGATTTTTTTCCATGGCCCCCCTAGTAAATTTTAGAAAAAATCTATGGCCCCCCTCATCTTTCCTGTTTTTTTTCCATGGCCCCCCTAATATATACATGCATGCTTATACGGTACATTATAGACATATCTAGTCTAACAAGTTGCAGGAACTGAAGGGCCTAGTGGACATTAATCGATAACAAATCATTTCAGGGTTATGTGACTATAAAAAGAATGATTTGCAGGGACTGCAAGTGGCACACTTTTGGAAAGGGTAGCAATAAACATATCTGGTTGTAAATTTCTAAAGAAAAGTTAATTACTAAATATGAATACTTTTTTCGTTATGTCTCACTGATACATATGATGCACACAAAGACAAGCAAAGATGTCAGTTAGAAATGGTGAACAGAAAATCAGGGAGCAGATAATTGGCAAAGTGATATATATCTTGAAGTTTAATGGTACATCATTTGCAGATATCCAGATATTTCTGGAAAGTGAGATGTACATGTACATGCACACGTTCAGCATACATTTTCATTTGATGATGCTGAATATTTGCAGACTCACGGTGAAAGTTTTAAACATTAGGAATTAAAATTGATGAAAGCCAACTTGTTTTTAATTTTCTCTTTTTTTCTAATTTGGTTATCATAAAACCAAGTAGCTGCCACTGAAAGCAACAATGCTGAGGAATATTTTAGAACATTTCTTGGACAAAACACCTTATCCAAACATGAATTCACATTTTATTCTGCTCATTCCATTCACAATCCGATGTTCATATTAAAATGCAGACAACCCTGTGCAAGTCAAAATTCACATTTGTCAGCAGTATTTTTCAAAATTGACAGAGCATGCATATTTCAAATTTTTTTAACAAACTTCAATTTTAAAATAGTCATGATGCGCATGTTTTCAGATGACACGAAACAATAAATGTTAATTTGTTTTTTTGCCTTTTCTGCCAGCCGCCACTGTGAAATCTTTGATTATACATATCAGAATGAATGGGACACATAAGTATTAGCATCAATACACAATGTGTAAGCCTATCCACATTTCTCCTAGCCTCATACACACTGAGATCACTTCTTGGACTACAGCAAATTTCTTGTGTACACAATATTTCAACAATCCGACACCATAGCATTGGCGCAGTGCCACATGATCTTCTGGATGCACATACAGGATTATTGGAAAATCAACCCTTTTGTAAATTTTTTACCATATATTTTGACAGTAATACATAATATTTTTATTTTCAACATTAAAAAACTATTTGCTGAAAAGCACCTTGAAGATGAGACGGCCATAAATTTATTTTCAAAAAGTTTATAGTAGATGTAAGCACTGTAAAAAGTTATGTAGAACATTTAAAAAATTTAGAAAGGGTAAAATTGATGAGAATGAAACATAGAAAAAAGGAGCAGAAAAGAAGAGTAGCAGTAGCAGTAGTTTACTCAAAGGATGAAGTGGGTGTATATTTGGGTAAAAAAACGTCAATTTTGTATTAATGATAAAAATTATTTAAGTCAAAATCTAGACAGTATTTTCTGAAATGTAATATTACACTTGAAAGGAGAGTATTCATGTAGAAAAAAACAACTTTTATTTGGCATTATCCATCATCCTCATTTTAAAATTGTAGGGGTTTAAAGACTGACACTCTAATAATTGATTAAAATCATGATCAGCAAAATTAAAATGCCTCTTATTCAAAATGCCTCTTATTAAAAATGTAAGAGCTTTATTGCAAACAAAACCAATTGATAGTTGTTGTGTTATATAGCATTTAAAAAACATAATGTGAAATTTCAGAAAATTTGACCCAGCCGGAGTGGAGTTAAATTCTTTGGAAATTTTGAAATTGGGAGGCAAAAGAAGCCAAGAAATCGGGTGATTTGCATACATTTGCATAAATTAACACTTCTTTATCATGCAACTTTCAACTGCTTTACAAGCTACAAGGTAAACCCAACCTTAAAAAGACATTTGCTGTAATTTTTAGCATTTGTTCAATGTTCATCTCTGTGTATCAGCATTTGTTTTTATTCTATCACTACATAGAACACCCAATGCTGTATTTAGCAACATACCAGTGTGAACATAAATGACCATTGTTATTGTTGATAATGAATTCTAGTCTGGACTTGATCTGAGATCTCTTTTCAACAAAAACAACCCTGACTGTTCACTGTATGGTTTGTATTGACATGCTAAATACTGGACATTTCATAACGCTTCAGGGAGGAGAACAAGATACTGCTATAGATGCATAAAACAAACCACTGTGAATATTACCGAATTTGGCAGCAAAAGGAGTTTAACTAAACATGTTGAGTTTATCTGTCACCCAGGTAGCATCTATGGTTCTCTTTTGTAGAGATCAGAAATTATGGGCAAATCTTGAATTGATGTTTTTTTCCTTGGCCCCCCCTAAAAGATTGTGGTATTTTTGTCTGGCCCCCCTAAATTTTCTTGGGAAAAATGGGTGCCCCCCCCCTGGAAGTAAATTCTGAATCGTCCCTTAGCTGACCAAATTGTCGGAGCAGAGCGAGCGAAGCGAGCTCCGTTCCGACAATTTGGTCAGCTAACCCCAATTCGTGACCCCCACTGTACTTCACCCAATACAAAAACTAAGCAGTCGGAGATTGTGACAGTGATTTGAAGAAAGTGCAAAATTTATATTATTTAAACATATTAGTTAGTCAGTGCCGCAATTACGGGGCGTCTGTGTGTTGTGTACGGCGATTTTGATGTCATCAGTTTGTGGCTATACCACCACAGTCGTTTGGAGAGCTATTCAGCGCTGGGACTATTCGCCCCATAGACGAGTGTACAGAAGCGAGAAATACCCCTCGCTTCTGTACACTCGTCTATGGGGCGAATAGTCCCAGCGCTGAATAGCTCTCCAAACGACTGTGATACCACTTGTAAAATGGTGCCATGTATGGTTTTAAGATTCCTATTGATGAACCAAAATCACACCGACATAAGTCATAATATCCAACGTCCCTACAGGCACGATGTTGATACGACGCGATGAACGATGACAGAGCTTGTAAGTTGTATAGAGGGCGCTATCGCACATACAAGCCTACTGACATGCAGCTAAGACGAGTATACATGTATATACGTACAGGACAATAATCGGTGAACTCTTCAAAAGTGACCAATTGGCAATGCGCAGAAAGGATGATTTAATGTCAGCTTTCCACGGTTGTTTTATTTCTATATTGACAATCGTTTTCGTCACAAGACAACTTTTTTCAGCATCATTTATCCATTCAGTGTTTTCCTTTCATCATGACAAATAAACTCCGATGGCATGGAGGCTAATAGGTCAACTCAAAGTACAAATTTACACTTGTTTTCTGTGGCATATGAACGCCGAAAGGGCCGTCTACACTTTATAGTTTCCCCGACTTCCCTTTTTGTGTTTAAGAGGAGGAAGGTAAAATTTGGTAAATGTAGACGGTATTTCTGAAACGGTGACAAAATGTTCAGTGTCGCCGGGTAGGGCTGTTCATTCAGAGGTGAAAGTGAAAATAACATTTTGAGAACCTGAGGTCGTATCGATGGTATGCAATTTTCACTCGAGACAAATAAACCAATATCATTCGTATTCTAATTTTTATACAAAGCTCACGTCTTTGTACTCATGTCGGTGTCTATTACCTCCATGGCATATACCAGAGTAACTTTCCGCGTTTTAATTCATGTCGATAGTGACAACCGCAAGTACAGAGAACGCTATGGAGCTCGCTCTATGAGAACACAGTGACTGTGATTGGAGACAAATACCCCGCAGCTATAGGGAATTGATGATACTTAATTTCTTAACATTTTGTTTTAATTATGTGTTTGTACTGATGACCAAAAAGACGATTAAAGTAGCATAGAAATCAGTCGTGCAATGTTTAACTTTCCTTCGCTATTCTTGTTGACCGACAGCTTGAAGATCTTCCTGTGCCCTAATATTTATTTAGTTCGAATAGTTTTTTCCCAATTTTAAAGCATTGCATTCAAGTCCAATTAACATTAAATTTTCCTCATTAGTTTTGTGGCAGAAACATTGCGACACTGGGTTTCATATATCAATTCGCCTTTGAAGAGAGTGAAATGACAGTACATTTACACAACAGTTGACATTACTGGAGGAGCGACCGGGCTTTGGTGTATAACGCCCTCAATGTTGAATTCTTTCAACTGCTTTCGTTCGTATAGTAAATCCTATTTTAAACTTCAGAGCTTGAGTTTCTGATTCAGTTTAAAGCCATGACACTAAGATATGGAGACATATTTTTCAGCACAAACGAAAAATGAAGTGGTACAGAATATAAAATCCGTGGCACTTTTAGGCCAACCATATTTCGATGTGGAAATCACAGAAAGACATGATAAATTATGTCTAAATTGCATTTTGTTCAATTCAGTTCAATTCAATTACTTTATTATCCACAATAAATGTAGAAATTTGCCTTCAGGCTCATCATATACAAATTAAAATAGTACAACTAGCAAAAGCATTCTATAAAAAGGGACGCTATGACACATTGAAATGCTTAAAAAACACACACAAGGTAGCGACATAGATACAGAATTGAAACACAGACGAAAACAATAAAGGACCAACAGGAGGTTTAAAACAACTACATCGAGTTTGAGTTTAAAATTGAAACTGCTGACGGAAGAAATGACTTTTGAAGAGATTTTTCTTTGCACGAGGAACCCGAAAACGTCTCCCTGACGGGAGTTTCTGGAAGTAATCATGGAGAGGGTGATCAGAATCATTGACAATATTTTGCGCTTTCCTTTCGCTTTCCTCTGTGGCCTCTCCGCTAGGCGACTGATGCCGTATGTTGTGGGTTCGAACCGATTGAAAACTAGCCGTATTTTCACTGCCAGCTGGTAAAGGTTTACAAGGGAATTTTGACGACAGACAATAATTTTTTCTGCCATCCTCACAATACGAGAAAGCTTACTTCTGTTTCTGACAGTCAAATTTCCATACCACAAAATGATATTATAGGTTAAAACACTCTCAATGAGGGATCTGTACACTATTTGTAAAATGAGGGATCTGTACACTATTTGTAAGATATTTTGACTCACATTGAACGATTGGAGTTTCCTGAGAAGGTATAATCTTTGTTGGGACTTTTTCGCTATATAGTCAGTATTTTCATCAAATGTGAGTTTTTCATCTAGAAATGAACCAAAGTATTTGAAACATGAAACGACTTCAACAGATTCATTGTTGATTGTGACAGGAGTAAAATCCGGGCAAACTTAACAACCATTACAAGCTCTTTTGTTTTACTAATATTCATATCTAAATAGCTATCTATGCACCAGTTCTTTAAAATTTTTTCAACATTAATGGAAATATTCAGAAAGACAATCTTCCTTTTAAGTAGCCCAACAAGAGCCATGTCATCAGCAAATTTGAACAAGATATTGCAGTATTGCACCTCATGTGATCTGTGTAAATAGAAAATAGAGTAGGTGATAACATGCAACGTTGTGGAGCACCAAAATTCAAGGTATATATATATATATACCATACAATACCATACCATGCCATACCATGGAAAGACTGCCATTATTGTAGAAGCCATTGCGTTGATACGGACGCATAATAAAGTCCAAGCCGCCTTCGCAGAATTCGCATTAAGCATATTTTACAAGCTAAGAGCAATTAATCAGTTCAGAGACATGTCTATAAGAGATGCAGAGAAAACGAAGGCAACTGCAGGTACCTTTACAGAAATCAGGATCACAAGACCTAGTCTAAATATGCTGGGGCAATTAAAATATTCTGCCTCTGGTAAGAATGCGGAATCTCTCCAATACTCTTTCTATTTGAATCATGGAAAGAATATTACTCAGAGTGTCTACTTGGCATCATCATGTATTTATATCATCGAGAGTGAGTTCTGCTACAGGTTGCAGTCTGCAGATAGTGTCATGGATGTAACAGAAGATATTTTGTGCTTAACATGTATCCCGTGTTTGGCAGGCATTTACTTGTCGTTCAGTCCTGATATAGACGTCTTGATGTTAGCTGTGAGTTTGTTCATCAATTACAGGGCCAGCTATTCCTACATCAAACCAGCAAAAATGGTCGAATGCTACATGTAAACAAAATATCTTGGAGACAGAACTGCCCTGGCTTCATTTGCTTGGCCACCATGTGACCTCTGGCTGTGATAGCGTCAGTTCTTTCAGAGGCAAAGGCAAGAAGGAGATGATAAAACTGCTGCTGGGAAGTGATACCTTCCTCTTGTACATTCCATGACTTAGGAATGTCATGGACATTGTCTGATACACTGATGACACAAATGGCGTCCTTTGTCTGTGATTTGTACGGACAAAGTGGGTTGTAGTGATGTAGCAAGATAAAATTGCTATCGTCTTGGCCTGCAAAGTAATGTACCCTCCTCCAAATAGAGACACGCAATATTACATACATAGAGTGCAAACTATGAAACTGAAAATATAAAGGCGGTGTTGCGGGCCAAAGTGGATGTACATTATAAATTCCCATATGGAAATAGATGGATCATAGCAGACACGCACGGGTGCATACTTATCAACCCATTGGATGACTTTTCTTGATGCATATGACTCTGTCTTCAACTTCGTAAGCTGTAACGAGAAACGTGACATCTCTGTCTTTCAAATGTACAGAAGAAGGAGAATGTCAAAGTTGGAAGGCAGTAGAAATGCATTTTTGTTTGTTTGTTGTTTTTAAATTTCCTTGATATGGAAACTGAAAACTATTAGTAATAGATTTATGAGTGTAGTCATTTCTCTTTAGAAATAATCAATACTTAATTTATTGAATGTAAAACAGAAAACTTTAAGACATAGTCAAAGAGAATTCCTGGCGTTATGGTTTACTCGGGATCGAGTGAAAATGGAAATACAGGAATTTTTAACTATTCTGTCACAGTGTCAAATGTAATACCTACACTCATCAAGAGTTTTCTCTTAGAGTCATAGTTTGTTTCAAAGAAATCGTCTGGAAGGCACTTTTTGAGGTGTTTCCTTAAGTCGTAGTGAAAAAGTAGAATAAAAATGCGATTTGGATCGTATAAAGGTGTGACTAATGTTTAAAAAACCTATGTTTATTGCATGTCAGTAAATAAGAGATCAGTAACGATAGCGTACAGTACCGGTTCTGGCGCACAGCCCATACTCATAACCCCATTTTACCTTTTTAAACCCAATTAGCTAGGGTGAGTTGTACAGTACCATTTCTTCTGTTGAGTGTTTAAGAGAGTTGGTCACGTTCAATAGAGTTTATCACGCTCGTGAGCATGACCAACTCTCCTGAGTGTGACCAACTATCTTGTAAGTTTGACCAAATCTCTGAAATTTCTCAGGATAACTGGCACTGTACCCTATACTACTATAAATTACCAAATAGTAAGATTTGATATCACCCCTTTTATTGCCATTGAAAATGTATACAGAAATAGTGGCAGGGGCTATAAAAGGTAAAAATGGGCGTTGTGCCTCAGAATAGGTACGGTACTTGTTTTCTACTTTTCTGTTCATAAAAGAAAGTGAACATGCATTATAATAATCCAATGAAATAAAACACTGCTATCGTTTAGATAGAGTACGATTTTACTTGGTAAAAAATTCAATAATTTCAACAATATTGCAATTTCTATACAAGTATGTTGTAAGGTATCATTCTCAGCACACATCAACATGGCCAAACACCATCCTTCAAAACCTCAACTTCTAGAGCCCTTTTCTGGTTTCGGCCCGTAGAGTGTATTCAGAGTTTACACTTCTCTATAAGAAGGGCGTCACTATATTTTTTCTAAATCTTGCCATACACGACATAAAATACAAGCCTCAGTGCAAATGATACCAATTCATTTTCGCCTTATTAATCTCATCAATTCTTTGCGGTAACTTTTCTTTACGTTTATATCCTGGTTACAGAATGTGTATTTTGTAAAATGTTCTGGCATCAGGGATAAACTTTCAAAAGACAGTGAAATGTGTATTACTGGCAAGTTGTTCTCTGATGGCGCACCGATAATAGTGTAACTGGTTTACCTTAGCGCTGTTCAAGGTTACAGGTTTATTCCTAAATATACCTGCATGAGTGCGACATCGGACACTGCTACTTGAAATGCGGACAAATTTTATCAACGTTGCATGCATGGCTGTTGTAGCACTCTGAGTACTCTGAGTCGTGAATATGTCTTCAAGTAAACTTCGTTACACTAACAGTCGCCTACCAAGCTGTATTTTCCTCATTCTTGAATGAGTAAGTTTTACATGTAAAAGCATAATCTAAAAATGCGGAGAAATGTTTCTTTTTGCATATTAATGAGAGAACAATAATGTCGATAGTGAACAACCCATGGTCAAACTATCGCACTGTACGTTCAAACATGATTTTGTAAAATTCTGCGGTTTCTTCTGGATAAGTTGGACCTCTTTACTTAGACTTTGAGGTGACAGACTTAAAAAGATGGAAAAAATTACATATGGAGTCACTGTATCCAAGGACTAAATCTTTATGAGTTCAATGTTGTTTTAGAGGCTGTGAATTTTCTCAGCAATGATGACGTTCGGTTCGATCCTCTGGGTGTTCCATGGACGTCCGTCGTGTGATGGCGCTCTTCATCACTACTTTTAGCATCAATAGTTGAATGTTTCAATGCGTGTTTGATTTGAAGATGCGGAACTTCGTTAGCATTGACATCGTTCTGCTCTGTGTCTTTGGTTTCATCGGAAATAACTTCTTCCTGACAAGAACTGGCACACAGCCGACAACTTTGTTTAACAAATCTGCTGCTGTTTTCACGCTATCAATAGTTAATGATTGATAATGACGGGCGACATGTTTCATCTTATCAATGTCCGTATTCGATGTCGGCGTCAGAACATTGCTACAACACACAGCACTTATCAACAGACCAATGCTTACAAGATCCAACCGAATCTGTGAAAAGAACCGATGTGGAAATTATTGGTTTAACGTGATTTGCAGACGTATTGTAATTAAAAAGTCAATTGAGTCAATTCTTTTTGGCTCGAATCATTTCTTAAAAGAACAGTCTAAGCTGGAAATAGTCTGTAACGATACCAATGTCATCGCCAAGGACATCGTTAATTATTTGGGTGCCGATCTGGATCAAACACTATCAGGAGAGAGTATGGCCACACAAATAATTCAGAAGGCAAACAGTCGTCTTAAGTTTTTGTTTCGCAAACGTCACTTTTTGGACAGGAAAACACGTATAACTTCTTGCCAACAGTCTCATTAATTGTCTTTTGATTATGCCTGTGCCTACTGGTATCAAGGTTTGAAGGTTGTCAGTAAACATAGACTACAAACAACACAAAATAAAATAATAAGGTCTGTTCTAGATATGCACGCAAGGGAACATATTGGGCCAGCTCACTTTGAAAAACTTGGGTTGCTTTGTGTAGAGCAAAGAGTGTCGTATCTGAAACTGAATCTCATGCATAAAATAATAAGGGGTCAAGCTCCATCCTACCTAGCGTCAAATTTTATTACCAGACAGAATGTACACAATTATAATACACGTTCTTGCAATAACTCAGTTTTTATCCCAGGAGGAGCTAAATTATTTCAAACAAGTTTCAGTACTCAGCTTCGCAGTTATGGAATTGCCTTCCACGTAGTATAAGGAATATTGATTCCAATTACAATTTAAAAAAAGTTAAAACGTCATTTGCAAGATTCTTATGTCAAACGTGTCAGGAGAGATTTCATTTAATCTTTGGTGTGATTTTCAGAGGGATTTAGTCCGTTTAACTTTTTTTGGAAGTGCTGTTTTACTCTTTGTTGTCGGATTTCTCACGTTGAACTTTTCCATTTTGTGTTAGTCTTTTGTTAATATGGACCACAGTGGAAATAAGTCTATCGACTTTTCTGTGTAATCCATGCACAATTTTGTTCATATTGTGGTGTTTATGTATCATTTTGTGCAAATAAATAAATAAAATTTAAAAAAAATAAAAAAATAAAAAAGTATCTTAGTCTCTGTAAACTCCTTGTGGCACAGAAAAAAAAGTATGATCGACATCTAAACCCCATTTTCCCCGAAAAGTTAAAATAATAGGTTAGACTCGAAATTTGAATGCACTGCGGTACAAACAAAAAACAACGTGCAAAAAACGCACCGAAATATGTGCATTTTGTACTCATTTGCACACGACGTAGGTTAGTTTGTACCTGCATCACGTGATTTATTGGGCTTACTGAGTCTATTCCTGACTAGAACCATCGATAGAATAAACAAAGGTCATTTCTTTTGCAATGCAATCATCCCAGAATGTTTCAATGGTGTTATTGCAATAAAATACAATTTCCGACAATCTCGTGGTATTCATACAGTTCGCATTTCTTGCAACGCCCACTGGATCATCAACAGTAAATGTTGTACAAAACTGGAAATATTCAAACTTCATTAATGATGTGCGTTTTTTGTATTTCTAAATTTTAAAGAGTGAATATTTCAGAACGGACTATGGCAAACATAGGACATGGCACGGGAAGTGGTCAAACCGATAAGCTTTTATTTTAATCAGAATACAGATTTATCATCATTTTGACCAATTCATCAGGAGTATGACTCAACATGGGAAGTAGTGGCAGAAAGAAATTGTAAGACAGAGAGGGGAGTGGGTATGAACTTCATTGGATTATTGTGTAGTTCAGAATCAAAGTCAGATAATGTAATATCAAAAAATTAAGATTAATATTATGTTTAGTATGAGTTTATAGTCAGAAGACTATCAAATGAAGTACTTTTCTCTGCGTGCCAATATTTGTGTTTTCACCATTTCCTGATTACCGATTAAAATTTCGAAAATTATAAAGTTTCATTGCTGCGTAATAAAGGTTTATCTTGTTTTGCAACACGAAATGTTCTCCAATTAATTTTCCTTAGAAGCCTAAAAACCTTCTGATTAATGGATTCGATACTATACCAGACAGTTTTAGCAAGTGTTGATTAATTATTCTAAATGGTGTTTTCGCAACTTAGGAATAATTAATTTTCATGAGTGACGTTTTTACCTGGTCTTCTTCATATCTTATCTTCAGTTTCTTCTCACTCAAGATATTCACAATTTTCATGACGATTCCAGATTTGTAAATTTTTCTGGCGAAATCTTCCGATTCACAGCAAGGAATCCGAATACTGCGACACACTTCACGATAGAGTGACCACTTCTCAGCGTCGCTGTCTACGTGACATGCACCGGATCCAACAGCTTTAAGTAACATTCAATAACAACGGTTCTGTTGATGAAACAAACCAACTCCAAACGACCAGATTTGTTAAGTATTTCAGTTTCAAAGATATCTGCCATTGCGGATAGTACATAGCGACTAAGTATGCCATCATTTTGGTAAAGTTGTAAAATTTCAAGGTCGACAACGTGTTCCTTCAGTTGGTGTTTTCTAAGCTGCAATTCCTCGCGTCTAATCTTCTCTTGGATCAGCTAATTTTCCAATCGTTCAGAAACGTTGGATTCCTTCACATCAGATTTACGGTTGTCTTTCTGGAACAGAACTTTACCTAGCAGACAGAATGAATAAAATAAACAGTGAGTTAACCAGAGATTGCTTGTTCATCATTTACAGGCAGTTCAGGTACGCTTTTTTTCAGAACTGACACCAAATGTATGGAGTCATCATCTGGGACTGGGGAATTTTTCAATAAAAAATTGTCACAGGGACCAAAGCAGAAAACTACGTCTTTACAAACGAGAAAGGGAAATACTTTAAAAAAAAAGAAAACCTTGTTGTTGAAATCACAAGGCCACTTGAAAGGTTTGCTAAGGGATGGAATTTGATTTCTGGGGAAAACCGAATGGAATGGGTATGGCAACGATTTGTTCACCCATTCCGGCAGAAATATTTTATAAAGGTTACCCTGAAAAAATTGTTTTGTCAAAGCAACAACAAAAACTGTAGTGGCATTGAATAAGAAATAGTGATAAAAAATCAGCAAACGTTACAGTTGCTTGCCTTTAACATTAAGTTTTGTGAAAATAAGTATATCTTTGCATATGCACATCACTGACTGTACTTCAAAGTTACACAACCTTGAGAGATGAATTCAGAGATACATTTTAGTTAAGCCAATGTCCCTGCTAGATGTACATCACATGGCTTTAGAAAATGCATCAGGGGATGACTGATCTTAACAATGCTGGCTACCCTTTCCTTGTATTTTCCTTCAATCTATCACGGCATACTATGATATAGTATTGCTAACTTTTGAAATGAACAGGGTTGGTGTTTAGTGTGTGAGTACATCATGTGGGCCTTCCCAAAACATATCTCCACACTTTTTGATTATTTTACCTCTACCTATCTGCAATTTCCTATAAATTTTTTTTTTGTTTTTAAAATAACAGTTTTGCCGTTAACGCTACATACCCAGGGCAAAACCTCGAGCTACAGTACTGCAGCCGGGGACAGTCTTAGAAATTTTGAGTAACCCTTGCGAACCATAATGAATTTGAGTAACCACCCTCTCTAACTCAGAAATTTTGACTGACCCCCTCCCCTCTCCACTTAAGAAAGTTCAATACCGATACATGTATTTGTAAAATTTACATAAAATACAGCAATAGTATTTTATCTTTCAAATTCTGGCGTACCCTGCTAGATTATCATCGGTTACCTCATGAACGTTGAAAAATTTATCTTGAACTTCCAAGCGAGTTTATTTCTTTGCATTTCAAAATTAAAAACGGGAAAATTCGTCAGGTGTTGGCAGCTTTGACCGCTCCGGCGGACCTTTTTTTGGAGGTCTGGTTGTCCAAAAATGCCCCACACGGCCGAGTACTCGACACCTTCCTTGAAGGGACAACATTTTCAGTTATAGAATACTGTAGTATTTAAACAATGGAGGTACCCTATAGGTTGTTTTCTCTAGTACAAATTTTTGTACGGACACCCCTCATTTTATTCTTGGTTTTGAAAGAGTGTGGATGAAATATTGCTTGAGGAAAGCGAGATCAAAAGTTGAAGTCTTTAATTGAGGCGAATACTACCTTGAAGTCTACCTGCGTCTGGATTTACAGTTTGAATTGAAAATACCGGTAAATCTTTGGTAATTTTTAATTTCGCCAGTACAAAGTGTGGACGGTGACCGCCAATTTGTATTTTTGATTTCGACAGAGTATGGCTGAAATATTCATGAAGAAAAGCTTGAGCTAAAGGTTTCTGTCTTTCATGAAGGCGCATACTACCTATAAGTTTTCCTGCCTCTGAAGCTACAATTTGATATGAAAATAACGGTAAATCTTTGGTAATTTATATTTTCTGAAGTAAAAAAGTTTGACCGATGACCTCAAATTTTGATGTTTGATTTGGTCAGAGTATGGTTGAAATTATTGCTTGAGGAAAGCTTGAGCTAAAGCTTAAGTCTTTCAATAAGGCGCATACTAGGTACTTTTAAGTTTACCTGCCTCGGGAGGTTTCATACCCGATAATTGATTTACTAGGCGGCGGTATCTTGGGAAATGATCAATTACAGATTTGTCTTGAAAGGGAGTTTACTTATTTGAATGTCAAGTGAAAAAAACTGGAAAATTCTGCCAATTTGCGCAACTTTGACTGCTCCGGAGGACCTTTTTCTTGGATGTTGATTGTAAAAAAACGCCCCCACACGGCCGAGTACTCGAATCTGCCTCCTTTAAAGGACAGCATTTTCTGAAGATAACGAAACAATGGCGGTATCCTATACTTAGTTTTTAGGTATAGGGTACCGTAGTGTTTAAACAATGGAGGTACCCTATACGTGGTTTTCTCTAGTACAAACGTTTGCATGGTGACCCCCAATTTTTATTCTTGGTTTTGAAAAGTATGGGTGAAATGTTACTTGAGGAAAGCTAGATGAAAAGTTTAAGTCTTTCAGTGAGGTGCATACTACCTTAAAGTTTACCTGCCTCTGGAGCTGTTGTTTCAATTAAAAATATCGGTAAATCTTGGGTAATTCGAAATGTGTGTTGTACAAAAATTTGCACGGTGACACCCTAATTTTTCTCTTTGTTTTTGACAGACTATTGTTGAAATATTGCTTGAGGAAAGCTTTCATTGAGGCGCATACAACCTTACAGCTTATCTGCTTCTGGAGGCGTTTTGCCCAATAATTGACCGGTTTGGCGGCTGCTGTATGCTGAGAAATGGTCAGTTACATGCTTGAATTACAGCTTGATCTTCAAAGCGAGTCATTTATTTGAATTTCAAGAGAAAAAAACTGGAAAATTCGGCCGATTTTGGCAACTTTGACTGGTCAGGCGGACTTTTTTGGTGTTGATGTCCATAAACGCCCCACACGGCCGATGGTCGACTCTGCTTCCTTGAATGGACAGAATTTTCTGAAGCTAACCAATCTGTAGCTAGCCAAATCGACGGAGGTACTCTGTACTTGGTTTTCAGGTATAGCGTACCGGAGTTTTTAAACAATGGAGAATCCGTGATATATGTAGTTGTCAGGTATAGAGTACTTAAGTGTTTAAATAATGGAGGTACCCTATATGTGGTTTTCTCTTGTAAAAACATTTGCACGGTGACCCAAAATTTTTTATTTTGACAGAGTATGGTTGAAATATTGCTTGAGGAAACCCTGAGCCGAATTTTAAGGCTTAAATTAAGGAGTATACTACCTTAAACTTTACCTGTCTCCGTAGCTACAGTTTGAATTGAAAATATCTGTAAAAATTGTGGAATTGTAATTTCGGTAGTACAAAAATTTGAACAGTGACCCCCGATTTTTATTTTTGATTTTGACAGTGTATGGTTGAAATATTTCTTGAGGAAAGCTTGAGCTCAAGTTTAAGTCTTTCTTTGAGACGCATACTACCTTAACGTTTACCTACCCCTGGAGGTTCTTTACCCTATAGTTGACCTGCTTGGTGGTTGTATGTAGAGAACAGGTGAATTACATGCTTGAAATAAAGCTTGAACTTCAATCCGAGTTTATTCATTTGAATTTCAAGAGAAAAAAGAAGAAAATTCGGTCGATTTCGGCAACTTTGAGCCCTCCGGCGGACCTTTTTTTTTTTTTCGGTTGAGATGCCCAAACGCCCCACACGGCCGAGTACACGACTCTGTTTCCTTGAAGGGACAACATTTTCTGAAGCCAACATAAACAATGGAGGTACCCTATACGTGGTTGTCAGTTAGAGAGTACCATAATGTTTAAACAATGGGGGTAGCCTATACTTTGTTTTCTCTAGTACCAATGAATATTTACGAATTAAACCCCAATTTTATTCTTGGTTTTGAAAGAGTGTGGGTGAAATATTTGCTTGAGGAAAAGTAGATCAAAAGTACAAGTCTTTGATTGAGGCGCACACAACATTAAAATTTACCTGCCTCTGGAGCAGCAGTTTAAATTGAAAATATCAGTAAATCATGGGTAACTTGTAACATCTGTTGTACAAAAATGTGCACGTTAACTTCCAATTTTGACTTTTGATATGGACAGAGTATGGTTAAAATATTGCTGGAGGAAATCGAGCTGAAGATCAAGTTTTTCATCGAGGCGCAAACTACCTTAAAATTTACCTGCCTCTGGAGGCTTTATACTCAATATTGACCTGCTGGGCGGCTGTATGTTGAGAAAAGGTCAATAACATGCTTGAATTACTGCTCGAACTTCGAGTTTAATTATTTGAATTTCAAGAGAAAAAACGGGAAAATTCGTTTCTGTGGCATGACAATGACAAGTTATAGTAGTGTGTTAAATTAAGGAAGGTAAAATTTGGTAAATGCACAAGGTATTTCTGAAACTGTGACAAAATGTTCAGTGTCGCCGGGTAGGGTTGTTCAGAGTGCTCATAATTTAATTTTCCAGGTGAAAGAACATTTGATAACGGAGGTCAGTATCGAAGGTATACAATTTTCATTCGAGACAAATAAACCAAGATCATTCGTATTTTCATTTTTATCCAAAGCTCACGTCTTTGTAAGCACGTCGGCATCTTATTGCCTCCATTGTATGCCTGAGTAACTTTCCGCGTTTAGGCACATCTCGGAGATACCTGTGGGTCCATAGCTGTGGTGTTTTCAGACGGGATTCCTGCCTTTTACGGGCTGATTTTGCGATAAAAGCCGTAAAAGTCAAACTCAGCCCGTAAAAGGCAGGAATCCCATCTGAAAACACCACAGCTATGGACCCACATCTACATCTTGAGAGTGCGAACAAAGCATGCTACCAGCTCGCTCTCTGAAACACGGTCCTTCCGCTGTTATTGCAGGGAAACGCCCCGTAGCTGGGGAGTTACATGTAATGATAGTAAATTTTCTTTAAGTTTGCTTTGTACTGATCATAAAAAGATGATTAATTAAATTAGCATAGAAATCTATCGTGCAACTTTTCTTCCGTATTTCTTGTTGACCGACAGCTTGCAGATATTCCGGTGACCTAACATTTATTTAGTTCGAACAGGTTTTTTATCTAACTTGTGAATAGTTGTACAAAAGTCCAATAAAGATTTTCCTCATTGAATTTGTGGCAGAAACAGCGACAATGGTTTCACTTATCAAATCACGAATCGCTGTCAAGGGAGCGAAATATAAATGTGACGGTACATTTACACTGGAGGAGCGTCCGGGCTTTGGTGTATAGCGCCCTCAATGTTGACTTCTTTAAAATGCTTTCGTTGATACATTAAATCGTATATATAGCTTGAGTTTCTGATTCAGTTGACACTAAGATGCAATATTTTTTAGCACAAATGAAAAATGAAGTGGTACAGTATTTGAAAACACATAAATGGGAAATTCTAATAATGATTTAACAATGCTTTCATCCAGAACTTTGTTATTAATTATCAATATGCTTTGAAAATTCTGATCATCGGCATTCTATTTTTAAGCGTCCTCATTTTCTCATTCAGGCACACATTAATTGAACACTCATGATGTGGTATAGAACTGTATCAGCTTTTATAGAGTGTAAAAATGTTCTGTTTGGTAAATGTAATCCTTATGTCAAGCATTACATTCCAAGGAATACTTCAGTACATGTACAGCAGTCGGGGTTGTATACTGAAAAATAGAAAAAACATACTCTTTGATCAGAATTGATGGTGACTTATGTATCAATATGTTCATTTATTTTCAAAAAAAGTGATAAATTTGGCAAATTGTCATGTCTTGGTTTGTTATGATTGAAGATGATCTGAACAGTGGAGAGTATGTAAATGTCATTGATGTTGATGTTACACTAAGACAATATCAGTGACAACTTAGAAAAGCAACAATATATTCAGGCTGGTTTTTTTTTCAAGCATTTCTGGATGAGACCTGAATCAAGCAATGAAAAAATGTTCCAATCGTCAACCTTTGATGGAGAAACCCGAGCCCCAAAACAATGTCAGAAAATAAACTGTTAACAGCCTTTGTTGTTTTGTTTGTTTGACCTTTCACAAAAGTGTCAACAAAATTTTGAGCGAGTGCTTTGCAACTTTGCCAAACAAAAATCTATAAGAGCAGTCATATAATATTGAGAATGCAACCAGTTACGGCAACACTAATGAATCATGCAACGGAAATTGTAGAGTCTAGAATAGTGGGTTACCTGACAAATTATAAACTCTGGGGCCTGATATTTATTTTGTACACAATCAGATAAAATGAAATCCCAAACAATACATACAAAAGACATCCATGGCCAGAAGTCGGGATTTTTTCATTTTAGACATTTTTACATTTTAGTAGTGCATGTTTGACATGTTAGGTCGGAACTAACGTGACCAAAAAAGCCAATCGTGCAAACCTATCGTGTATCGTGCACGCCTAACGTGTACGGACCTAACGTGTCTAAAATGTCTAACGTGCATGTTCATTTTAGGTTTTCATCATGAGTCAAAATCTATCATGCCAATCGTGCAAACCTATCGTGTATGGTGCAAACCTAACGTGTACGGACCTAACGTGTCTAAAATGTCTAACGTGTATATCATGACTGTACCATTCAACTTATCTGGAGACCCTAAAATGACATACACGTTAGACATTTTAGACAAGTTAGATACGTACAAACCTATCGTGTATGGTGCAAACCTAACGTGTACGGACCTAACGTGTCTAAAATGTCTAACGTGTATATCTCAGACCCTAAAATGACATACACGTTAGACATTTTAGACACGTTAGATACGTACTCGTTAGGTATATGTACGATACACGATAAGTTTGCACGATTGGCATGATAGACTTTGACTCGTGGACAACCTAAAATGACATACACGTTAGACATTTTAGACACGTTAGCTTCGTAAATCTTAGGTCGGCACGTTATACGATATGTCTCAAGATTCACGTGATGGCCTACAAACACGGTAAGGTCTAACTCTATCATGCCAATCGTGCAAACCTATCGTGTATGGTGCAAACCTAACGTGTCCGGACCTAACGTGTCTAAAATGTCTAACGTGCATGTCATTTTAGGTTTTCATCATGAGTCAAAATCTATCATGCCAATCGTGCAAACCTATCGTGTATGGTGCAAACCTAACGTGTACGGACCTAACGTGTCTAAAATGTCTAACGTGCATGTCATTTTAGGTTCTCAACATGAGTCAAAATCTATCATGCCAATCGTGCAAACCTATCATGTATCGTGCAAACCTAACGTGTACGGACCTAACGTGTCTGTCATTTTAGGTTCTCCACATGAGTCAAAATCTATCATGCCAATCGTGCAAACCTATCGTGTATCGTGCAAACCTAACGTGTACGGACCTAACGTGTCTAAAATGTCTAAGGTGTACGTCATTTTAGGTTCTCCACATGACTCCAATTTTATCATGTCAATCATGCAAACCTATCGTGTATCGTGCAAACCTAACGTGTACGGACCTAACGTGTCTAAAATGTCTAACGTGCATGTCATTTTAGGTTCTCCACATGAGTCAAAATCTATCATGCCAATCGTGCAAACCTATCGTGTATCGTGCAAACCTAACGTGTACGGACCTAACGTGTCTAAAATGTCTAACGTGCATGTCGTGTACGGACCTAACGTGTCTAAAATGTCTAACGTGCAGACTTTTACAGTGTTTAGTCATGCACGTTTGCCTTACACGTTTGGGTTCTATAATGTACAATGGCATACAACTCCCCATAGCCCGATAGCTTCAACAATGTGAAACGTGCATTTTTACCATCTACTGGCCATAGCTCACAAAAGACTGACAAGACTCAAACATTTTCTCTGGAACTGGTGCCTTTAAAGCTCCATTAGCTGTCATTTTGATTTTTTTCCAATATTTTTGTCATGTCTGTAAGGCAGAGTTTTTTGTTCTACTCCAAAAATCACATCAAAGTGCCCAGTATTCAACAGGGTACTGCAATGCCCAATATCAGTGAGGGTAACTGAATTTTATTCCAGACTGGAATTCATTTGTCAATAATAACATTGTATACAATACAGTGTTTGTAGGACTTATATATTTTTATTCCAACTTACTTTTTGGAGAAGTATTTTTTCATAAAGTGAATTGTACATTGTCATATCAAAATTACCATAAATTCCTTTTAACAAAGTACAAAAATATTTGTTACTTTTAATGTTGCTTTTTGGTACTGAGGTTGACCCTTTTTCAGAAATTAATGCTTCATTTACATTTAGCGTTCCGTCTAAAAACTGGCAAATTTGAATTTAACTATTGACACTGGGAGCGCTTTTCTAAAATTCAATCCCAGCATTCTTTGCGTATGCCTCCGTTATATGCGCGACTGTTTTCTCCCTTTATCTATATTAACGATATTCAGTATCAGCGACAAGGTGCATAATAACATTTACTGGCTAATAAAAGAGGTATATTTTATAAATGGCATGTTATATAATAATAATGTTTCGTATTTGTTTATTTACGAGTACTCAAAAAAAAAAAACATGGCGGCGCCCACGAAAGAAGGGTACACTTCCGGTTACTCGCATAGTATATTATGAATAAGCGCATGCGTAGTCAGTAAGCCGCTGGCGCGACTATTAATTAGAGGAAAGAGAAACCAAACGACAAATAATAGAAGTACTTTTGTACATCCTGGTAAGACCTGAGAAAATAATTGTTCCTCAGGATTTGCTTTTAAAAAGCTAAAGAGGCTGTGAGCAAATTTTTTTTATATCCCTTACCGAAAATTATTTCTACTGCAAATTTGCTGTAAGTTTGCTGCAAATATGCAGCAAGCATATAGCTTGCAGGAAGGAGTTGCAGAAGTTTGCAGGTAGATGTGACCCTCCTGCAAACCCTTAAGTCAGTTTGCTGCAAATTTGCGGCAAACCAGATTATTGCTGCAAATATGCAGCAACACATGATTGACATATTTCCCACTATTTCATTACCAGGGAGTACACACTACACACTGAGTACTGTTGCACTTCGTGACCAGTCATGTGCTGATGTGTAAGCAACATAAAATTGATCTTTCATTTATATTTTATGTTCCTTTATTTCATAACAGACAATCCACTTTTTAAATTATAATAAGTGGTAATGCTAGATAATGAACAGCTTCAGTTATGCTGGTGAAAGCATTGCATGGATATAGAGTGCATCTATAGTATATACTGTAGTGACATGATGTAATAAAAGTGCCCTTGACAATCTGGTTGGGTAAATTATGGTTGGATCGAAAACTGAATTTTTAGGGAAACAATTTTTGAAACAGGGACTTGTCTGTCTTGCAAGTTACACCCTGTATTTTCTGCGAATGATACCAAAATGCAAACAGTTTCGAACGAAATGTGCGTTTGATGATGGTCTGTAAGGACACGTCGTAGACTTTTGTTACTGCAAATCTGTACAGTAATGTTTCCGCTACTACCTCCAAGCAGAGTAGTGGCTGTGCTCCAAGCTATTCATCCCATCAATATAGTACATGTATACGGTACGTACAATGCACTGCAGCTTACAGTCTGTCCCATCGATGCCGCTGACAAAATCTCGCCTTCTGATAACATGGGTCGAGGTAAAAGGCTTTTGTCCATGTTTTCAGCGTTAGAGTTATATTGCCGAGCACAAATTTGAGGTTTAGGATTACACTCCATCCCGAGTCGCTGTACGAAAATTCAAAGCGCCGCTTCACCAACGTCCAACACGTTCTGTGTATCAGCTTCGAGCAGCCGACATGTTTACACTCTCCGGTCACGGTTCATCAAGGTCAGTTCGCGCATTGATATTGATTCTTCTTGCTGAAAGAATTTTTACTCTCTTTTTAGTCTTTCTATGATAAAAATAACCATTTTCATTAAACTAATAAATTAAATGCTATATCAGGTATGAAATATAACGTATTGGTGCAGATGTAGAGTCAATTCAAGCATTTAAAAACGGGACTACATTATCAATCGCGTAATGATTTATAGATCGCACTTCCGTTATCGTCATGAGGCTTGATCGGCGCGAAGTTAGATTTTAGTACCATCGGCCAGTGTCGGCTGCGTGCTTGTGAGCAGGGAGTTATCTAGTGGACAATTTCGTGATCTTTCTATGGAATCGCCAGCCAAATGATATCACATAGTTACAAAAACGTGTATACAGTACCAGGGACAGGCGGAGTTCTAAATTTGTGAACGCGAGCGGCAGTAAAGATGCCGACTATATTTTCTGAGTACGGTACTTACACACAGCACGGTGAGATGAGACCTGCAACCGGACCGGGAATCGTCCAGCGTCTGCGAGCCGTTCAGAAATGTAAGTCAATGTACCGTTCGTATGTACATCGATCGCTATAATTATGTTCTGTAATCGTTGTATTGCAATCTTTACCTAAAGATAAATTTTCGTTGAGTACTGATTCATACTGAATTCACTTTCGTTTCACAACAGTTACTTACTAACAGTGAGTGCTGAGATTTTTGCAGATTGTCGCCGTCGTGTATGTAAACAACATACGGCGAGTTGTCCGCTGTCGGACATTTTAATCATTATTAATTTAATTTTGATCATGAATATTTATGCATTTTCTGCTTCAATTTTTCAACTTCATTTTGTCTCATTTTCAAATAATTATCGATTTCTTTCATGAAATTTACAATGTTTGGTCAAACGGTAAAGACTTACACTCTTCCCTGAATGATTTATATTTTTCAGAATCCATTGCTGGTACACTAAACAGAGGGGACAAGAAATTCAGAGAACAGAAAGCCAAATCGCAGCCTTTGACAGTAATGTAAATGTTACATGAAACTTCTCAAGTCAAAAGAAAATCTTGACATGATCATGACACTTATGTGGCATGAAATGAACATGGCATATAAAATAAATTGTACCACAATTGAATTTAACCTTTTTTTCTCTGTCATCTTTTTGTTTATAATAACTTTATTTGCGCTGACGCCTGACCATTGTTTCTCGTGAAACTGGTATTTCAGAGTTTAGTTGGATAAATAATATTTATATATTGGCGGACTGTGGACAGCACAAGATGTGTTTTATCCAACTAAACTCTGAAATACCAGTTTCACGAGAAACAATGGTCAGCGCAAATAAAATAATTTGCTGTATGGAGTTTGCGGCAAATTTTCAGTAACATTCAAATTAATTTGCCGCAAGTTTGCTGCAAGGATTGTGCCGCAAATTTGCTGCAAAGAGTTTGCAGCAACGTTGCGGCAGGGAGTTTGCTGCATATTTGCAGCAAGTTCACAAGAAACCTAATTTGCATCTGAAAAATGAACCACCCGCATATTTGCGGCAAATAGTTTGCTGCAAATTTACTGCAAAGCTTGCGGCAAATTGCAGTAACAGTTTGCGGGAGGCCTGAAATTTCGGTAAGGGTTATTTCCTTTGACTAGTGACATTGTAACCCATGACTTGGAGTCTAGATTTTACAAACTGTTCATAGAGGCATTACATATACAGGCAGTATTGACATAATAAATTCTGAACATTTCCACATGGTCCAACATTAAAACAAAAACACTGTAAAAATATACATGACATTATTCCATATAAGTTGCAATACAGAACTACTTATGTGCTATAATTTCAAATATATTTCCAAATTGGCTAAAGTTGAAGCAATGTTATTCAAACAAAATCACATACAGTCAAACCTGTGTATAGTGGTCATGCAAGGGATCAAGAAAAGGTGACCACTTTCTATAAAGGTGTGTGGCATTAGTGTAGGTGGTGTGTTGACTGATAAATTTAAGAACAGATAACAGCAGTAACAAAGTTCAAAACCATAAATCTAATAATATATGGATGTAATTTTGGAAAGAGTCATTTTGCAGCCATAAAATCACTTCATATATACCCATTTCTTGCTTTCGATTCTAATCATTTTTGATGGACGTCATTCAAAGTTAGATATGCTGACCATTTATACACTGGTTTTGTTCCAAATTGGAGCAATTCCATGTAACCAATGACCACATAACAGAGGTGGCTGTTCTGTAGAGGACCTTTCACATGTAAATGCCACTGCTGTGCGCAAGGTAACCCACTCTAAAGAGTGACAGCTCTGTAAGGGTCACCGCTCTGTAAGGGTGATCAGTCTGTAAGATTTGACTTGATGAGTTCACTAATTAATAGTTTATTAGCATGCACCTTCAGCCACAAAACTAGTTTTTGATTCTCTGCAGAACTAATATTTGACAGTGAAAATTTTATGATCAAGAATGTCTATTACATAATCAAGATGTTATCAGATTTAAGTTTGCATCTACATTGATGAGTATTTGTTGAATATTTGGTTCCAGGAGATATGACTGTTCAAGCACAAACATGACTCAGTAGTGTTCTAAAGACTACGTATGCAAACAATGATATGTTCATACGATAATTCTATAACAATATACTTGATTGCACAAATAATGCTACAAATATCGCAAAAATTTTAATGTGTAAATGAGTTGTAGTTATTCAATGACAACAAATAAGAAATTAGATAGAAATACTCTAATATTAAATTTTTATGTTAAAATAAAGGAAAAATATAATGATAAATGATTATAGAAAAAAGTAGTTATCTTCAAAGATAAGCTCTTGAATAAATCCTTGACTGAATCTAAAAATGTTGAACTCATGGACAGACTGCGGTACAGGGGAAAGAAATCAGTCCCCTGGGGTGGGGAGGGAAGGGTTTTTTGTGCAACGGTTTACTTTATTTGATTTTATTAATTTTGACTGTGATATTTCAAATAAAGAGTTCAACTCAAAACCGTCTGACTGCTTTCTTTATTAATACAAGTTATGTTAGTAATTTGACAGTGGTACAGTGGTATTTCAAATTAAGCTTTCGACTCCAAACCATCTGACTGCTTTCTTTATTACTACAAGTCCATATCTCCTGTCAAATCTGTGTATAAATCACTGTAATTGCTCCGAAAACATTGCCAACTTGCTAACGCGCTGTCTGTACAGCCGTCCAACACGCAGTTTTACAGTGCATGAATGGTGTACATCACTGACTCTGACATCTGTGATAGCTCTAGTTACAATGTTGTAAGATTGACCAGTGTCCTGACTCTGTGACAGGGTGACCAGGCTCAACCATGTAGTTTTGGGTCTGTTCTGGGATCATCAGGTGGAAACCATAGCAACACAGCTGGACCTTGGTGTTCATCAAGTCTTTATGGAATGTTTTCAAAATGTCTGGAAAAGGAGAGATTAAATGAAAGAAAGGGACTTTGTTTCTGAACATTCAAGATGAATACAGAGCTGATGGTAATCATGGATCAATTTTTTGATTATTAGTCACACTGTTAATTAATGCCCCATCAACTAATAAAGACAAAAGGTATTTTCATTATATCTGTAAACCAACCACAGTTTCTTCATTCTCCCAATTTGAAATCATATTGAAATACCTATATGTTCAAACTGTCAACACGGCTTGTATGTGTGCTATTTTCCATGTTGATGATGAACATTCAAATCCAGTATGATTAGAAATTCATTTGTCAAAAAGAAAGTTTCATCTTGTACATGATACAATGTGATGTCAAGTTTACAACATTTTGGTACACTTTAAGTGACAGAAGAAAGAAAAGTTCTTGTTTTCGAGAAAATAATTGAACAAAATATTGAAAAATGTATAGATTTTTAATGTGTCCCAATCTTTTGACACTGATCATTTTTTACCTCTGTAAAAGCATTGTCTTTAGGCTTTACATCACAAATAACATGATCATCAAAATATTATGAATGCATTACTCAAGGGATCTCTTGACTCTGACATTTGAGAAAGTTGAAATGATATTTAGTAATGATAGAAAGTTAAAAATGATCTATAGTGAGGTTATACTCAAAGATTGGTGATCAAGTGACTTACCAGAATATAATTTTATATTATTCATACAGATCATTCTTGATGTTATAAAGACACCATGATTTTGTTGGTTTACAATTTGCTAATGCATTGGTGGGTTTGTGACCACACTCAACGATGGCTGCTCTCATATCATAGTAGAATGGCTGGCCCTAATTCCTAGAATTACAAATTATAAACAAAATATTGTATCGAGAAGATTCTTTGAAATTGAAAGTAATCATTGTTTCTGTGCTCTTATGTACTGGATTATTTTATCAGTAAATTAAATACAGGATATATTAACTTTCTCAATATTTCGCAAAGTGTTCACTGCTCTTGTCTTGAAGTTTTAAAATACGTGAAATATTTGTAATTTCAACGTTGCAAATCCTCTATCCCTTTCAAAGTCTGTTGATCTACTGCTGGTAACTCTAGCAAGCAGTTCAAGCCTTTCATTTGAAAATTAACAAAACATCAGTACAGTTCAACTTTTCTAAAACTGAATTAATAACATTCTAAACTATTTTCTTGCATCAGTGGGTGTTTAAGGTATCTAAATTGAAAGACTTAAACTTCTGCTTTTAAATCTGTCCTTTCTGAAATTGCAAATAAAAAATCAAGTGTCAGTGCAAAATTGAATTAACAACAAATCTTTTACTGACATTTGAAGCTCAAATTGGCCGCCGACCCTGTGTTCACCCTATTGAGGCAAATTAAATTACCGATAATCCATCAAACACTCTCTTTAATCCTTGAGCTTCACAATGCCCAAAGTGGACAGGATAAAAAAGTATCATAAAAGTCTTAGAGTTCAAATATCTCCTGAGCACATTCCACCTTAAACATTGAACTTCCTGAGCAAACCGACCATCCTATTTGCCTTTGTAGACATCACTTTCCTTTGTTATTTGAAAATCCTATTATGTTTGATTTGTAATTATTAGGGGATTTTGAATCATCCCTATAACATCCACTCTGCCTCAGTTTGCTTGTTATGCTACACAGATGACATTCTGTGATGCAGTAAAAATGTGATATCTGTTCTTTCATATATTTTCCAGTGGTTTAAAAACTACCTTCTTAATTATCTTGTTTCAATGTTTAACTAAATCAATCTCACGATACAAAGCACACAAAGACAATACAACATGAAAATATGTTATGGCTATGTACGTTTTGATACAAACAAGATGAATATCCTCTGTTTGATTTCATTATTAGTCTGTGGCAAAATTCTGAAGAGGTTATAAGTGCTGTAGAATTCTCTTCTTCACATACTTCTTTGTGTTCAAGTGTATGATACAAATTGCAAAAATCAAACACATTAGGAGAAATTTCAAGAAGCAATTTTTTTCTAAAAATTTTATTATGTGTTTATCCACCCTTTGAGCTGATTAGAAAACTTCATTGAATTGCAATCAGTCTGTTGCACAGGTCACAATTAAAAAGAGATTGTCACAATGTTTAAACTTTATCAAACAAATGTTAGATCTCATCAGTGTTTCACTTTAAAGCCCCTTTTTTGACACTAAAAAACATTTAAAAGCTCCAATTTAATTCTCTGTGAATTATTTTAATCCTCAGAGTAAGATATTTGTGAATGTATTCACCTTACAACTTTACATCTGTTGGTGAACCTCATTAACAATTCCAGTCACAACCTACATTGTGAATATTCATTGTCCTCAAGTGAACTGTGATAATGGCTACTTGCACCATGTGACTTAGCGTGGTATAAAGGTCAATCATGTGACATACTTTTGACCCCGGAAAAAGACCAAACAAAATTGCACTGTAAGTTCTTCTAAATGTTAAGCTAGTCCTGCAGACTGTGTTCAACTTTGACTTTAGGGATCATTTTGGTGTGTCACAATCCTTGGACAAGTATTCAACAAAACGTAAGTGTTCAATAAATCTTATCTTACCACCTACTGGTACATGTCAATTTACAGTAAAGAATTCTGCTTGCTGCCAGAAGTAGCTAGTACTTGTATTGTTACTTGATGGTTTTGAATTACATTAAATATTAACTCTAGTGTAACATTGAATAAATATCTTGATTTCTATATGATTGAAAATGTGATTTTTGAAGTAAACTATCATAAATTTTCGAACATGTTTTGAGAATATGGCATGGAACTTGATGAGATGAAAAATTTTGCTGGCTAAATTTCTATATTTCTGAAAGCATTGCATGAAATAACCATGTAACTTTTCATTTGTGATTGATGAACTGTTTTGTCGAGTTGTTGTAGCTAATTTGGAATCATGTATTGGTGGCAATGGGGTGGAGGCATGTGTCATAACCAAACGTCATGTATAGTGGTTGATACGGCTTGGCCCCCTGTAAATATGACCCCGTTTCAAAATTTAGTGAAACCCCTAAATACATGCAATGTTGCCAGCACGCTATGTTAATTTCAAGCAAGGGTTCTCTACATGCAACAATGCAACCAAGCTAATTGTTAATCTCAAGCAATGCTCAAATGGGCAACTGATTGACCCAAAGTTCACTACATCTGCACTTGTGATTTAGTTACTTTGGATACTGAAGTATTCTGACCTCAAGTAGTGTTGAAGTTCTCACACATAGGCTATTGTAGCTTTTTTGTGAGCTGGTGGAAAAGGGATTGATTGTTTGATATAAAACGGATCGGTTAACTTCAGATATAAAATGTAGATTTCTTTTATAGCAATGCCTTAAACATTCTAGTTCAAGTGATTTTTCCCTGCTCTGCCTTTTGAGTCAAATATTTCCTTCTAACAAACAAGTAACCAGAATGCTTTGAAATTGCATGTGCATGAGCCAAAACGTGTTTAACACTCAATTTTGGTGGTCAATTAGTTAATTGTACTAGTTTTCAGGATACCTGGTAAATTTGCCAATGTCTTTCCAAAGCACAGTACTGCTTCAAAACTCGTACCAATAACCTTTGCAATAGCATTTTTTGAACTGATTTTATGATACAGTTAAGTTTCAACTATCACTTTGGTCTGGCTGGCAAACTTTACAACTTACTGCTAGAAAGTTGGCACAGTCGTATTTTCATTATTTTCATTAGAAATTTTCTTTTCAGAAATTATTTTTTGTGGCTGTCAAATGTTGGTTAAGCTAGGGTGTTTACATTTTTTTGTTCTAAATAGTTTGATATGACCAAAACAGATATTCACAGCCCAACTCCTGGTAGAACTCAAGGCTGTATAAAAATAGTGACCAGTATGAGACGGAATGTGAGTGACAGAGATAGACCTTGCATCAACATTCATTGTAATTAACAATGGAGCCTGTTATCATTGGCAGTAATTTTCCAATAGCAGCTTTGATAGTTTAATATGTACCATATATCTAAGCTGTATTAATGGATGGTAAATCAACATAGTCAGTCAGTAACATTTTCTTTGTCAACTTAGTTTTATATGTCTAAGCAGCCAAGAGTGCTAGTCCAGCAAAACTTTGATAATTTACAGTGGTCACAAACATGCACAAATTCAAATTTTTGTTAAAATTATTTTGTAATTTGGATTCACTACTAATTTCTCATTGCCTGTGGTTTTGACTGACTGTAAATGCTAGCCTATAAACACAATTAAGCCTTTAATTCTCTAGTCTGCTTTTTGTGTATCTATGGACCAGCATGACAACGCTGCTTGTACCTTCAATTATTATATAAATTGAGACTAGAAATGGTTCATGATGGTAAACTACTTGATTGACTGTTTCCATACTGTTAACTGTGATACTGAGAAAATTACACAAATCTATGGTATAATTCTTTGTGACGACTTATACAATGGTTGTAATCATGCATAGGCTTCTAAAAGGACCTGCAAAATATATGCATTTGACTTCTTGGAATTTTATCAGACAAAAATTGACTTTGGCGATTGAAGGGTAAACAGTGCACTGCAGTAGTATCAATAATCAATTGATCTGAGTACAATTCATTGCATCAATCCAGTAAATATAAAATTTTACAATTCAAATGCTATTTTAAGGCTGAAATTCTCAAAACATGATAATAAACACATGGTTCAAATGTAAAAAAATCTATGTTTACAGTATATGTAAGTGTTGAAAGTAAATTAACACTGGAAGTAAAATTTTCCTATATGTTTTTAAAATATTTCATACAAAATTGTCTAAAATCACTTCTGGAGAAGGATGATTACAATTAACTTTTTCCATTCAATTCCTGAATAAACAAGTTTCTATGATCTATCTTAGCCATGATCACTAAGATTCTGCCATAGAATCAAGAATTTTGCAAGTTATATTATTGTAACTTTCATAGAAACTACAAAGTTTTCAAAATAAAACCAACAAAAAAGTACATCTGATGAAAATGATAATTACACAAGGTTCAAGAGTCCATTATTTTGATTGTCCTTTGATGTTTGTTATATCTACGGTATCATCTTGACGTCTAAGCTCACTGAAAGATGAAATTTTATTGAATATGGTTCTTAAGACTTTGATTTTACTGGTATGTTTCTCCATACACCAATTATCATGGTGATTCAATATTACTTGGATATGGATTGTTCATTAATGATCAATTGCAATATTACAGTTATAAATGCCTAGTATATATTATAATCCTGATATATCTGCCAAATGTAATAGTTACTCAAGTATTCTGATTGTAATAAGTATTCTGATTGTAATAAGTATTCTTGATACTACCTTTTATTAAATCATATTTGGTTACTTTTTAAATAATTTTGTTAAAGGCACAGACTTAATTTTCTACTTTCTTAAACTGTTGAAATACAATAATTCTAGTTTTGATTTACATGAATAACACTGGACGTTATAAACATTTATCAAATGATTACAAAAATTCTTTTACATGTGTCTCAGTGCACAGTACATGACTGAGAAATAAATAGAATACATTACTAAACTGAGAGAATAACAATGTTTAAAATCAAAGTCACAAATAGCGAAGTGACAACTGGGAAAACAAGCCTTTGTTAATTTGGACATGTGGATTGGGGAAGTGAAAGAAAAAGTTGTGCAACACTGACACCAGTTAGTTCCAATAGAACTTGCAATTGTTCACAAATTCTCTGCACTGGCAAAGTGATAACGAATGTATCTTTAAAAAGTCTACAATATTCCAAAGTTAGAAAATTATGGCAGCTAACACTGCTAAATAGTATGTAAGTACCCAGCAATTAAGAGCCAGCTTTTCAAAGTTAAAGGCCATTCTGTCTTGGTGTATAATCATAGCAAATGACACACTTTATTGGTCATCAAAACAAACTATTTATTAACAGAAACAGGCAAAATTGATGTCAGGCATGGATATTAAAATCTAACTGCATAGCATACAGTTCAATTTTTCATATCTTCTTTAAGATGACATAGCAATGAGTGTCTTTAAATGTTATTAAATCTAAGGACAGCTTTCGTTTGAGGAAATGAAGTCTGTTGGACACATAACTGCCATGAATTTGTGGAACTCGATCATCTAAATGATTTTGTAGCTTTGCAGCTAGTAATGCAGAATTCACATGAAAATGACTGGTTTTGAAATTTCAAGCATTTTCCAAATTACAATACTAGGTATTTCAAGTTAGACTGTTAATTGCCAAAATATGTTAAAAAATAAGACCCCGACACTTCATGCAGCAACGAATGCTAACTAAAGGGCCAGTAATGCTAACTAAAGGGCCAGTAATGCTAACTAAAGGGCCACTAATGCTAACTAAAGGGCCAGTAATGCTAACTAAAGGGCCAGTAATGCTAACTAAAGGGCCAGTAATGCTAACTAAAGGGCCACTAATGCTAACTAAAGGGCCACTAATGCTAACTAAAGGGCCACTAATGCTAACTAAAGGGCCACTAATGCTAACTAAAAGGCCACTAATGCTAACTAAAGGGCCAGTAATGCTAACTAAAGGGCCAGTAATGCTAACTAAAGGGCCACTAATGCTAACTAAAGGGCCACTAATGCTAACTAAAGGGCCAGTAATGCTAACTAAAGGGCCACTAATGCTAACTAAAGGGCCACTAATGCTAACTAAAGGGCCAGTAATGCTAACTAAAGGGCCAGTAATGCTAACTAAAGGGCCAGTAATGCTAACTAAAGGGCCACTAATGCTAACTAAAGGGCCACTAATGCTAACTAAAGGGCCACTAATGCTAACTAAAGGGCCACTAATGCTAACTAAAGGGCCACTAATGCTAACTAAAGGGCCAGTAATGCTAACTAAAGGGCCAGTAATGCTAACTAAAGGGCCACTAATGCTAACTAAAGGGCCAGTAATGCTAACTAAAGGGCCACTAATGCTAACTAAAGGGCCAGTAATGCTAACTAAATGGCCAGTAATGCTAACTAAAGGGCCAGTAATGCTAACTAAAGGGCCACTAATGCTAACTAAAGGGCCACTAATGCTAACTAAAGGCCAGTAATGCTAACTAAATGGCCAGTAATGCTAACTAAAGGGCCACTAATGCTAACTAAAGGGCCACTAATGCTAACTAAAGGGCCACTAATGCTAACTAAAGGGCCACTAATGCTAACTAAAGGGCCACTAATGCTAACTAAAGGGCCACTAATGCTAACTAAAGGGCCACTAATGCTAACTAAAGGGCCACTAATGCTAACTAAAGGGCCACTAATGCTAACTAAAGGGCCACTAATGCTAACTAAAGGGCCAGTAATGCTAACTAAAGGGCCACTAATGCTAACTAAAGGGCCAGTAATGCTAACTAAAGGGCACTAATGCTAACTAAAGGGCCGTAATGCTAACTAAAGGGCCACTAATGCTAACTAAAGGGCCACTAATGCTAACTAAAGGGCCACTAATGCTAACTAAAGGGCCACTAATGCTAACTAAAGGGCCACTAATGCTAACTAAAGGGCCACTAATGCTAACTAAAGGGCCAGTAATGCTAACTAACTAAAGGGCCACTAATGCTAACTAAAGGGCCACTAATGCTAACTAAAGGGCCAGTAATGCTAACTAAAGGGCCAGTAATGCTAACTTAATGATGATATTTTTCATTACTTTTTATTTTGTATTATCAATTGCAAATTCTTATTCAACTCCAAAAGGAATGTTGAAAACACCCATTCTAGTGTATACAAGTATACATGTACGTCTAAAATGCACTGTTATCATTTGAATTCTAGTCTGGACCAGAATTCACTTGTCAACACTAACAATGCAATTTAAACATGTACTGGTTGAGTTGCAAAGCTGAATACTGTGTATCAACATGATTTGGGGAGTAGAACAAAATATTACAGTTGACATTAAAAACAAAATTAGTGAAAAAAAATCATCTAAAATTAAAGTAAGCATTACTGGCCCTTTAACAGACAATGAAAGGTTGAGGTGCGACTGTATGGTTACCAAATTAATGGCTGGCAGTAAACTGGACTTTGGTCTATAACAGATGTAAAATTGAACCAGTTGAAAGTCACATATTGCCGTAGTGTGACCTGTACCGTGTAGTCCAGCAATTTGAGTTTTCTTTCTACTGCCTGGATGATTACTAACAGTTAACTCTTATTAGCTAAGATTTGTCTGTATCTACAAATCTGAACAGAAAAGTGACACCAAAGATTTGTAAATGGCAAAGCTTTGTTTAGGAGATATTTTCAAGTGAGTATATATAGCTCTCTTATTGGTCTGTAGATTTGCTGTAGTAATTGTGTAGAATTCTATAGAACTAAACTTACCAGTGTATTGGATGTCTGCCTGTCATCAAAACAGCCCTAATTAGTATACCGATTGGCTGTACATATTGTGTTGAATTCTACAGAACTAATCTTAATTGAAGATGTTTAGGATATTTGCCTGTCATGAACTGCCCTGGTTTGTGAACAGATTTGTTTTACATTGTGTGTATGTGACTTAATTGTAATGCCAGTTCATCAATGTTTCAAGTAAAACTTTAATCAGAAGTATGCCAGGTATCCAACATTATTATTGTCCAGAACCCCGCCGTATTAAAGGTTCTAATTTTCTGTCAAAACTGTAACACTGCTAATTACCTGTAAAAGGACTTTTTGTGTAAAAACAAACAACAAATAAACAAACAAACAAATAAATAAATAAATAAACAAATAATGTCACTGAATGGCACCAATTACTGAATTTGTCCCTCTGGTAATTGGGTATTAATGTAATGGGAGTTACTTTTCATATAACCATTCCCAAATTAACAGCAAACAACTCATATGTAGCTTCCTGGGCTACATTAAATAGCACATTAAAGTATCATTTGTGAACACTCCATAACTGCATTGTGATCAAAAACTAACATTATTATTGCAAATAAAAAGCCAACCTACACAAACCTGCAGGTACCTGAAATAAAACTCAACATCACTAAAGAAACTATAAAACACGCTATGAATCGAAAGTAAGGCTGCGTTCACAAAAAACGGTTGGGGGGGGCTGGAGGAATTCAGGGGGGGATTCGAAAATTTTGGGGGTAGAGGAGGGGGGGGACTTGAAAATTTTGCTCTACCTGAGGGGGGGGGACTTGAAAATTTTTGGGTCCCTTTTGAGTTTTACATTTTCCGATTCCAAGTTTTTGTAGGTAATTCAATGAAAATGAATACCATTTTTATGTCATCAAAATGTTGTAATGTTAGTAATAATTTAACAAAATCTAGAACCATTTTGTCACATTTCATGACTTTTATCTCGAAAAAATCTAAACGTGTGATTTGTCGTAAAAAACAAACTTGAGCCTCGTAACAGGGCAGAAGCTGCAACTGTTAATGATTTCTGCAATATAAGAATCTATGGAATATAACAACTACAGTTTCTTGCTATCTCCCTACAGCATGCTCAAACACAATATTTAGTTTGTCGACAAAGCCTGTATTAGACTTGGTTCAAGTCTGTGATTTGTGAATGTTTGAGTGAAGTGAACGCAATGATTTGTATTCTGCTTTCATGTGAAACCCGCGCGTGAGTGGTCGACGCGATGAGTACGGTGAACGCGATGAGTGGAGTGAACGCTAGACAGCGGAGTTTCACCCGAATCACAGACTTGGCTTTCTTGCACGATCTGCGTTGCTATAAATTATTCATGAGATGACGTTTTCTTTACTCATATATTATTCATAAGATGACATCACTAAATTTTACACATTGGGAGGAGTTACCATGTACCAATATTGACCCAAACGAGACGTGCATTTGTGGAGGGACCGTGACGGTTGATGTTCGAACTTGATGCCATTATTCGCCCAGATATAAAACGTACTCAATGTCTAGCTTTGCACGGAGATGACAACAAACTTTTTAATGCATGCAGAGGTTTATTAGCATGCGCTCTTCTTATTGGCCAGAATAACGACGGGGGCTGTCAATCATTTTGTATTTGCTCTACGTCACTGTGTCACAGTCCGTCTCACCGCCTGTACTCTGCAAGAAGTCCAAGTCGGTGAATCCGGCAGAAACTAACTCACTACTGCGCAGACTCAAACGTGACGCATTCAATCGCTGGGAAAACCTGGCGTGAGCTGCCAAATTCCGGATAGGTTTGTACGAAATAGGAGAGACACAAGAGAAATTATTATAAATGATTTTATTTTTTTTAAAATTCACCGACTGAACCAAGTCTAAGCCTGTATATATAAATATAAATATGTATTTGGTGATAATTTAATTGGAGTCCAGACTGACAGTCAGTTGTCAGTGATACAAATGCATGGTACACATACATAGGCTGTGATAGCAAGCTGAATACTGGACAATTCAACATGCTGTAGGGAGTAGAACAAGAACAGAGTTGTAAAACTGAACAAAAATATTGCCAAAATTATCAAAGTTAATACAGCTACTGCCTACGGGTAGTGTCACTATCAGATACTACCCTGCTACTGCAGTGTCACTGTCACTGCATACCTGAACAGTGACAGAGACAGCTCTGACTCTGATGTACATGGTAGTTGAAGAAGAGTTTTGGTCAAATGACACTCATGACAGTGAAACTCACTTGTTCACAAGATCAGGCCAGAGAGCAACACATGGAAGAAAACATAGAAATGTTTGAATTCTGGCATATGAGAATAATCAAATATTAAAGAAAAAAGATGGGGTCACCATGCTTGATTTTCTAAATTTTCACACTCTTATTATAAAATGATACAGAAGTAAAACTTTGAATAGTAAAGACTAAAAGAAAAAATATGTGACCAAATGGAATTATTTATTTTTTAACCAAATTTGCAATTATCACAATTATCACACCCAAAATTTCAGAGATTAAAACATTTATTTGATGGAATATTTTAACCTTCCGGTATTGTCAATTTTGAGTAGCATCTAATTCATATATGTCTTGTAGTTTTGAAACAATTTTTTGGTAGGTCACCTTGCAATACGGCAATTAGCCAGAATTCACAATTTTCCTACTCTCTCATGATTGCATTTTGTGTGCTCTTCAACAGGAGCAATTGACCTGGCCAGAGTTGGATTAACTCAAGTTGGCTTTTAGACCAATAAATCTAAAAAATTCACTGATGCATTTAAAGAACTTGCCTTGGGAATATGACTATACAAAGTGCTAATACAGGTAGTGTTGAACACCTGTGAGCAGAACGGTGCAATACATGTTTATTTTTTCTGCGCTCACATCCTTTACAAATATGCGGCCTGTGATAGTTGGGGGGGACTTGAAAAATTTTGACCATATAGAGGGGGGGGCATTTGAAATTTTTTTAGGGTACTTAGGGGGGATCTGAAAAAATACCGTCAATGACGCTGTACCTTCTCTAATGTGTGGTCAGGTAATTGGTTGTTGGCATGGAGTTGTTGGTAAATAGTTGATGATGTAGGGGCATGAGGTGGATATGGACCCAAAGAACCCAAAAGATGATTAAATACATCAATCAAAAAAATTCTAAGCTACAGTATATACTGCCTAAAGATAGTTCAATGTGGAAAAAAGTTAAACAATTCAGAAATAAGAATTAACAGTCCAAAATAGTAATGACGCACTTCCTACTGACCTGAGTGCATGTGCAGGGCTCGAACTTAACTTTTTTACCTACTTGCCCTGCGGGCAAGTTTCCAGAAATTTTACTTGCCCGATGAACAAACTTACTTGCCCGATTTTTTTTGTCTGTTTACATTGTTTGGGTAGAGATCACGAAGACAAGCAATCTCAAAATGTGGCCGACAGCATCATATCAATGCAAGTTCTGTTTCGTCTGTATTGATAATCGTGTTAATTTTTACGATCCATTAGTGTTGGTCTTCATGATCTCTGCCCACCAATATTCTAGTGCAGGATTGGGGTCATATAGCTGAAGGGGTGGCCCATCAATTGATATTCGCATCAGCAAATCTCTTTTCCTGAAGTTTTGAAACTTCCGATGTCGTTTCCTTTCATATACATATCGCACTTCTGCGCGCTTCTTCACTTAACTTTCCACTGAACTCGATTCTGCGATCGCGCCATTAGCTTTATCACCGTCGATTTCTGAGTGGCCAGCCGGTTGAACCTGTACTGTATCCCCTGACACAGATCCTGTTCCGGAATCTGTGACTTTATCTGGCGTAGATTTTAAAAATATACATGAAAACAAGCTGCTTTGCTTCGCTATGACGTACAGTCTGCGTAGTCTCAGTCAGGTCACCATGTGCAAAGTGGCTGTTGATATTACTGACCAACACCCCCTGGGAGTCACTAGCGACAAACAAGTGCAAGTAATACGTTAATGAATTAGACTTCCCGAGGGAGGAAAGACAACAACTGGATATCACTTGCTGAATGTTGACGTCCGGCTTGTCGGTTGTGATACCCGTTTCAGTTACTTGAAACTCGATAACAGCGAACATTGTTCCACAAAGTTTCTTGAGTTTTTTTTCCAGAACATGTTAATTTGATCAAAGTCTATCACTTGCCCGACCGGGCAAGTGTAATTTATTTTTACCAGCCCGATGTCAGGTTTTAGTTGCCCCGGGCAAGCGGGCAACCGTTAAGTTCGAGCCCTGAATGTGAAATACACAACCTGGCATCTGTAAATTAAATGTATATGCAAGTGATCATTTCCAGTCACTTTTAACTGTTTTTAATGGATTTTCCAAAGAGTCCTGTGGAAATGATGAAAAGCGCCTATCTGGTCTTGCGTTTGTATAACCTCATGGCTGATAATTGTCATAGTATTGAAAAAAAAAATGAAAGTGAAGAAATTACTGTTTTTCATAGGCATATTTTCCTTGAAATACATGATCGTGTAAAGAATATATGCTAAAAGTGTTTAAGAGTAAATTTCTTTTCAAAAAATAATTTAATTTGTGACCAAAGGATTTTATTCTTTGAGTTTACAAATTCAAACATTGCAATTTGTTCAATCATCTTGTGCAGTGCAAAATTTATAAAATGACTGAAAAAACAAAAAAAGTTGGCAGAATTACAGTCTTTGTGATGTAAAATTATGGGTTGACATCACGATAACTGTTAATCTGTTTGAAGTACTAATATACTATAATTTAAAAAAGAAAAATTCATGCAGAAACGGTAAAATATATTGTCAGCAATGTAGTGTTAATTTTGACTTTACATCAAAATATGCCTTTGCTGGATACCAAATATATAGGGCGAAATATCAGCCATGTTCAGCAAAATCCACACAATAGCATTGATCCTTTTCTAATTTGATTTGATTTGCTTATGTTATCCTTGTATGACAGTCAGTACAATATGGAACTTGAACACAACACAGTGAATAAGTATGCTGTAAATGAAATGGTGTGGCTGCATCCACATGCAGCAATAGGAGTGCCTTTGTCTCTCACCCCTCATTTCCAACCTGTCCCATCCCTGAAAAAATAGTTTGGTCTTATATTTATAATGTTAATAATTTCTGTATTTGTTAAAATGTGTGCATCTCAAAAACTTTTGATCATAAACATTTTCATTGTTTTTTATAGCTGACCAATCAGTTAACCTGTTTATTTTGAATATTTGCGCATTTTTCCTCAGTATTTGACATTTTCTGAATACCTTCTTATTCAGTTGTCATTTTCTAAAAGTTTAAATGCTCCATTGTGTGGTCAAGCTTTCCACAAGCATCAAATGTGGTACTTCATATAGGAGGGTCTGCCTCTAGAGGGCGGGCATCATGAACACTCTTTTTGCCTTTTCGTAGTTTTTTATATCTATTTGTTCTTGTGTGATTTTGTGTTTTTATGTCTGTGCTGTAAAGTGTTTTATGACTTTCTTTTGTCTATTCGACCTCCACGAAAAGAGGTGTTTCACCTATGGAGTTATCGAGTTTAAATAAAGATTAATAATAATAATAATAATAACACTCCTGTGTTTGTTGGTTAATTCCTCCACGTAAACTTCTGATTGTACTGTAAACATTGAACATCGACGTCCGATTTTCCTGTCTAAAACTTTCACTCATTTCGTTCATATGACTCTGAAACTCCAGGAAACGATTGGGAAGAAAGGGTTATCTTGAAATATTGAGGTACTCGCCGATATTTTGCAAAATTAAATGAGAAAAAATGCAAGGAAAATGCCGACAGGCTTACACAATGACAGTTTTCAGACTCGGAGGCATATGATCATCTCTGCAGATTATGCAACAGGCCTAGATCACGTGAGGCCATGCAACTCAGTACCAAACACTAGCGCTCACAGAGTGAGCAAACACAAAGTGAGTACCCCTAACGTCAGCTCAGTAGTCTGTAATAGATTGTAGTCAACTAAGAAACCTTGGAGAAAGGCTTAACACTGTGGCTATGCCGCTAAGTCCCTTTTCATTTTGTCATAGCTCAAAATCGTTCTCCCACACCTCAACCTGAGCCATGAACACCCCCCACCAGTTTATGATATGACCCATCACAATGGCATGACGTCAACGGATCTTGACAGACGGAAGTCTTGACAGACGGAAGTTCTTGACAGCAGCATATGGTTTTCAACTCTAATACCTTCTCTGTCTATAAATAGACACGAGAAGGTAAAAAAATAAGATTTCAATCGAGATTCCTCCAACACTCGCAGGTTTTATTTTCGTCGTTTATGCGGAAAATGCGGACAAATGTTTATTTATGCATATTAATGAGAGAGAACAGTGACGTCATTTGCGATCAGCGCTATTCATGTTGTTTACTTGTATTTAATATGTGCAGTGTCTTTAAATATCTGCAGATGATATAACTGACCTCACTAAGTTTGGTCCAATGCCTGGATCAACGGGATGGAATCTTTAAAATAAAACTTTTTTTCAATCAGTAATATTGTGAACTGACAGTTCAGATTATGTTTCATGTAATTGCCACACAAAGTTACATTTTTGATTCATAAAACCTTACTATATGCCTTCAGTGAGGTCTGACTCAACAATATTAATCATGATGCAATTTTGTAGCTAAAAATGCAGAATAAGATCATGGTAATTACTATAGATCTGAGATTTAGGGCTTCATTATGTAAATAATGAAATAATGTGGGGGACATCAAACTGTTTGCAATATATTAACAATTTGAATTCTCATAAAATGGTGACAAGATAAGTTAAAAGGTAATACACGCACTGAAATGTCAATGATTAGCAAAAAAATGGTACTTCCGGCCTTCAACAGTATAAATGCCTGTAAACTGGACTTTGGTATCTGTACCAATCTATGTTGGCCTTGTTCCAAATCACCTAGAGTCATACATGCAGTATCTTTGGATGTCAGTCTGGTTCTAACTGCTTTCCTGCGGATTACTTACAACTTCAGCTTTAGATTTCCATCTGTAAATCAGACAGACCTGTGAATGAGATAAAAACAGTTAATATACCAAGGTAAATGAGACAGTTTTACAGGAAGTATAATTGCGTGGTTAGCTCATGTTTAAATTTCCACCAAATGGCATTGTTTACCAAAAGGTCAAATTACAGCAAGTATGGTGACTTTTATTGCTTTGTTTGTGCAAGAGTTGTTAAGCAAATATTCTGTTCAGATTTAATCCTTACTGTCAAGCTACAGGAAAATTATTGTAATGATTTTTTTGTTGGCATGATTACACCATGATTATAAACGTGCATTCAGATGGAGAAAGTTATTTCATATTAGCCAGATCCTTTACATAGTTCTCAAACTTGCCAAGACAATAGTTTTCTACAGCTTGGATAACATGAAGGCAACTGAACTAATTCTGCTTTAAAAGGCAATAAGAGACCTTGGGACTGACAAAGCTCCTCTGTTTTCCCAAAAATATTGAGATTTGTTGTAGTCAAAACTCCTCGACCTATACCTATCTGTATAAGAAGTTTCATAATGAACTTCAAAAGTGTACAAGCAACGTTATCAAATGAACCAATGTTTTGACCTAGAATGAGTAAACTAGCTCCACATTTGCATATGCACATTTCACCATTGATTGTACAAAACTGAATACGGTCATCTCTATTGATGTTGAACCAAATTGAATGGCTGTTGAATGAACAATTTGAAAGATAAAACTGAGACAAAATTGAAACAAATTTAAATCTGCAGATTGTATGCTAATTTTTACACATCAATAGGGTCCTTCTCAGAAGCTACTCATCTAGTTTGAAAGCAATCACACCAAATATAGACAGAAAAAGTTTTCATGGAACCCGAAAAAATGAATTTTATGATTACCATTTGAACTCAATAAGTAAGGTCATCCCTGACAAAATATACAAAAATATTATTGCAAGTGCTTTCAGAGAAAAAAATTGAAGAAAATTGCACAAAAAAAGAAAAGACATTCTCCAAACATGTGACATAGGTAAAGCTAACACTAATTTTAAGTAACAGTTTATATCAAAATCCCTGAGAAGATAAGTATCAAATTTGAAGCTGTAATACCAGCGATATCAGAAGAATTTATTGCTCAGACATATACTGAAAATCTGCTCAAAAAATCTTAAAAAGATTTTAATCAATATTGAACAAAAGTGAGAGATGTCATCAAGATAACTTTAAAAGTAAGTTTGATTGTAGATTGGTGTGTAAAAAGGAGATTTTTTAAGAAAATACTCAAAAGTTTATGTACACATTTGCAATTTATACTTTTCCTATAACGTAATAGGGGCATCCTAAGAAGCTAAACTTTGAATTTTTAAGGTGTCAGACTAGCGATATCAGTGGAGAAGCTGTTTGACCTGCAGTCAAACAAACAAATTAAGCTAAAAAATTGCACAATGCAAAGTTCATCATCATTTAAATAAAGCTTATGCCTTTGACATTGACGCCCCACCCCATCCAATGTAAAGCCCTTTTATTTTTATAGATGACCCAAAGACCCTCTGATTTTGAAACCTTAGCTTCATGCTACTATGAGTATGGCAATAGCAGGAAAAGGAACACTTTAATCTTACAGCATCAGCAGTATTACCATAATAAACATAATGATTAAACAAGTTTCTTCCTCTTAATATGAGTAAAATTTCAAATTAGTTTCATTGTGGAGCATTAGAAATGAGTACTTAAACTTTTTGGAATGCTTTCTGAAGGAAATCTTAAAACAATGCTTCATAAAAATAGCTTCACTAGGCATTGGAATCATGAGTCTAAAATTCCCATTGCCCATAATTTGACTTCATACTACACAAGCAAGTTGGCAAATTTTACTAGTAATTTTCAATATTTCTACACAATCTTCAGGCCTGAAAAAACTTCATGCATGATTTGGATTCTAAAATTTAATCAGACATATTCTCAATGGATTGTTTTCAGTTAGTTTGACACCTAAACACTATGGTACATGTAGTTTGTAAAAGTAAAGCCTTGAACTAGTCTCACCTTAACGAGTGGAACATACTGAATGCAACTTAGTATATCATTTCTCAGCATCCAAAGAATTTAGAAATTATTGCCTTATTTTTTTCTTTCAGATCTTCTTTTATACTAACAAGTATTTAGTCTTCCGATATTGAATGACAGCTTCAATCAGTGAGGAAAATCCAGAGAAATACCGCTACTTTGATGTTGACTATAGCTTTATATACCATATATGTTCTAGTACATTGAAATGTTACCAGTGCCAAATAAATCAACTATGGCAGCACTGCTTGTATCGACATCCTGGAAGAAACAACCACAAGGTTCAACAACCTGGCAGCTGATCAGTGATTTCTGTGAAAAGACACTGAAGAGGAAGCCAGTTGACTTGGCAGCAATTTACTGCACTGTCCTTGATGTTGCATTGAGTCAGGAACAAAAGGAAGATGCAACACAATATGGTGTAACTTTGATTGCAGCAACAAGACCCAAATGGTCTGATCCTGCTGAAGATCCACTTGGAGTACACTGGCTGCTAAATCATGCTAACTACTATCCACAGCTGGGAGAACTGAAAGATATTGGACATGTGGTGGCATTGTCAACTAAGACAAAGAATGCTGCATCTGTAATGCATGAAAGTCTCTTCCCTCAAGCTGAACTGCACCAAGTGCCTTCCAAACCTGCTGCATTTTTTGTTGCAAATTCCTGGGACAAAGATGAGCTAGGTCTCACAGCATTTCACAAATCTCTTGTCCAAGATTTCTGTGAAGGAAGGCCAATGCGGAATTGAGAGCCCTACGATCTGATGCTACACTACTGTACTTGATGTCAAAATCAGTGATGACCAGAAGAAAGATGCTGAGAGCTGTGGTGTTACTTTGATTCCAGCACAAATAAAGGAACTAGCTGATCCAGAAGATGAACTTCCTGCATTGAAGAGGTTAGTATATCACCCAACATACTACCCAGACCTGAAACAATTGGACAATATACGGTATGTTATTGGTTTTATGGTCAAACAACAGGTCTTGCAGCAGCTGATATCAGAGCAAAACTGTTCCTGGTGCAAAGTTAGTTCTCATCAATCATGCTTGTCCAGAAGATAACTGTCTGCAAACTATAAAGAGATTGCAAGACTTTGAAGAAAAGATGTTGACAATGGCAAGTAAAGCAGACCTGATATTTTCCATCGGACCTAAGATCCACCAGTATTTTCAGAATGCATACAGGGCTGAGGTCAATGGTAAATACTTGTCAGAGATTCCACATGAAGAAATTCTCCCAAGACCTGTCAGCTGTGAGTTGGGGAAGGATCCTCAAGAAGGGGAAATTCAACAACACCACATACTGACATGTGGTCAGATTGATACACAAGAAGCCATAGAAAGATGTGATGTCATGGCAGCTTCAATTGGTACTGCAGCCAACCAAAGGAAAAAAAATTACACAAGTACTCCTCGATGGAAGATACAGGGTGTATATCAACAAGCAGACAAGACTACTGAAAAGCTTCTATCTGATAAAATGCAGTGTCCTTATATCACCCCTACACTTCATCCTGGACATTCAGCTAAAGCTCTGCTCAGATCTCTACAACAGTCTCACCTCTGTCTGCCTGCACCATGGTACACTGATTATAGCTTTATGGATTAGAAGCAATGGCATCTGGTTTACCAACAGCTGTCGATGAGGACTCTCACATAGCTCACTTCATCACAAAATACTTTGAAGATCATGCTGACAACTGTGTTGTAAGAAGTCCTGAGAAGAATCTGTCAGATAGAATAGTTAAATATCTCAAAAACACAGCTGTGGCCTTTAAGAAAGCAAAGCAGCTGAAAACAGACTTGGTGAACAGTGAAGTCATCTCAACAAGTTATGCCACATTTGCCACCCTTTTAACTACACCTGTCCAGCAACAAAGTGGAGATGACAGCGAAGATCAAGGGGTGGAGAAAGATGATAAAGGTATAATTGATTTAGTTGGAATTTTTAATGACTGATTTTTTTTAAAAAGCAATTAAATAATCATAAAGGTAGGAATCAAAGTGAACATCAAGTGCCGTGTGCAAGAAAGATGGGTAGCTAGATAACGGGTACTAAGATGTCTACGTCAGCAAGATGGGTGGCTAGATAGCGGGCACTAAGATGTCTAGTCAGCAAGATGGGTAGCTAGATAGCGGGTACTAAGATGTCTACGTCAGCAAGATGGGTAGCTAGATAGCGGGTACTAAGATGTCTACCTCAGCAAGATGGGTAGCTAGATAACGGGTACTAAGATGTCTACGTCAGCAAGATGGGTGGCTAGATAGCAGGTACTAAGATGTCTACGTCAGCAATGCAAATTGACTTCGGGACAGGTTTGTTCTGCAGGCGGCCTAGCTCCGTGGACTTACAAACTAGATTTGTGTTAACACACAATTCCTTATTTTAATTGTATTGTTTACAAGGCTTTCCAAAAATTTAGATTGAAAATGAAACTTGCAAATAAGGAAAAACTTTTAAAGGTACAGGACTGTAATGTGCTATTTTTCTAAAATGTGCAAACTCAAATTTAAATTCAAACACAAATATTTACAATTCATCTTTCAGTGATTATAAAACATATATCAAGCATTTACTGTAACACCTTCATTACATTATTTTGTAAAACACTCTATTAAGTGAATGGATAACAGAAAATGCAAACAATGGAATATTATTAAGAGTGATTTTGTCCATTGTTTTCAATTCAATACTTGAACTTTTGGAATATCTCTCAGTGTAATAGATGGTAGCAAAATCTAAATTACAATATTTAGGATTAATTTGATAAAGGTCAAAGGATTGGCAACAAAACATTTCCATTATCACTTTACATCATCAAATTAGATGTCACATACATTATGGCGAATACTTTGCATAAAAATGTTTTAATATTGACAGAGGTGTATCCTTTATGTAATGTGTGTTTCTGTAATCCTTTTCAGAGAGGATTTCAACAACTTGTGTCAGGCTGAGTAAGTTTAAATATCAATAGACACTAGTTTTAGAACTAGGGGAACAAATCATAATCCTTAAGCAAAAGTGACAGGCTATAATTCATGTCAATCTAATACCAAAGTCAGTTTTTTTCACAGAAACGTTTAGTATTTGTCCATTTTTGGAAATTTATGCCATATTTTCTCAATCATTCATTTCCACAGAGTCTCTCGATGTCCAAATAGATTTAGACAACGGCATCTATGACAAGCATCTGAAAGAAGTAGAAAAAGAATTGAAAGCCTTTCCAACAAAACTGAAAAAGGAAAAGATTGAAGAAGTGATCACTAAATTGAAGTCTGCATGGCGAGACTGTAAATGGGCAATGAAACGTAAAGTTGAAGAGGTAGTGGCTGATGAAGATGGTCTTGGAGACATTAAGACTCTCATCATGAAGATACTCGGTGATGAGGTGGATGCCAAAGGCTTTAGAGAAAAGTCCTTGGCAATCTTACTTAGATTACTAACTCTTTACAACCTCTACAGAGTAAAGCAGACTTGTAGATGTGGAAGTCTGGCTAAAGCATTTGAACCACTATTGATAACAGATGAAATGAGAGAGATTGCTGCAAAAGTTGGAATCAAACTGAAGTTGAGGGCAACATACAATCCAGATAGGTTCAAGGAACTTGAACTCTTCTTTATCAATCGTAAGTTTTGATGATTTGAACAGAATACTTGGTAATTCTGAAATAATTGTGTATGGTTTAGTTATTATGATGATTGTTATAGTATTGGGTGTATCATTATTTGCTTTTTCATGTTTTGAACCACTTATTTTATCATTAAACTACCTAATGTTTTACTTTAACAAATTTAAATCAATAAATAAATGAATTAAGAATACAGGAGAAATGTTTCATTAATTAACACAATGAGCTATTCAACTTGAATATATATGCCTCCTAATTTGCTGATGAATAATTAGTGAGTCTTAAATATCCTTGCTGTATGTCATGCAATCATACACGACAATTTGGTTGGTTTCCACACCGCAGTAAACAGTGAGTATAATTTTATTTATGTTGTATTTTCGATATCATTAAAAAATTACTGCCATACATTTTGCTGCAGGAGATGGTGGTGGAATTCAACCAATGAAAATCCATGATGTCCTGGCAGAAGACAGTGATGGAGATGTGCAGATGAGTTCCAATGTGAGTAAATGATTATTTCATGTCATTGGATGTTAAGAGTTAGAGATATTCTGCCATAGCAGCTATTGAATTCAGTAAGTCTCAATTAAATTGAAACTTACTAATACAATATATGGCACCTGGGTCACCTATCATCTGGGTGCATACAAACACACAAGGCAGTTCAACATTTTTTGTGAGTTTTATTAGCTATTGGCTATTGGATGAAAAGAAGTTGAGTTGCAATACTTTACTAAATCTAAATCCCAGGGATTAAACAAGCCAGTGAATATATTTGACTTAACTTGTCAAACACTAACAAAGGATACTGATGTTGGTAGTCCCGTTGTTGTTTATGATGAAACTCAGTTTTGACCATTGGAAGAGGTGAAATAATGAATTACAGTCTCATTATAACAAGCAAGTGTGGAAAAGTTTTGCATTTGTACCATAATGTAGTAATATTTATCTTCTAGAAGGCTGAGGAAACTGGTTACGTTGAAGACAATGTCACTGAGATTTCTCTGGATGATCTCAAAGAAGGTAGGGTACTAACTTTACAGGTTTAACCTTTGACACAATAGAATAATCAAGCCTATTAAAGAAATGAAATATTTTAAGTCAAGAACCATACATGAAAGCTGCTTCTTAAGTACTACTGCCATGTACATTTAACAAAAAACAATATGAACTAAGTTTCGATCTTTTTTTCATTATCATGGATGACATTAAACATAACATGACCAGCTTGCAATTTATTCTAACTTTATGTCATATTTCACTTACAGACAGACTGGCTTTTTTATGCAAAAAAGTTGTTTTTCCATCAAGAACTTTCTTCTTATATTCCAACAAAAATAACGAAATCAAAAGGAATTTGTCTATATAACTTTAATATGATTCATCATTCTATTAAAATTAGTTGCAACCTTAATTATTTTCATATTAATTATTTTTGATGCAGGAAAGGATCCATCAAAGTTGTTGCTACTTGAGATTGACCCAGCACTGGAAATTAAGTCATCCACTGAGACTAGTGTACAGACAATGTTCAAAGCTGAGAAGTGTATCAGACTGAAAGGAAGGCAGTGTGATATGCTGCAAGTACTGACAACAAATACAGACACAGTTCAACATATCCTATCCTGTAGACAGGATGTCTTAGCACTACTGGGTGTTACAAGGTATCTCTTGACTGATGCAGTAACTCAGGACATGGATACTCAAGGTAACAATTACTGATATTACAATTAATCCTATTTCTACCAGACTCCATAGACAAACCATAGAAATAAATGCAACTTGGGAGAAAGACAATTAATCTAAGAAGATAATGTTGATATTGGAATACTTACAGGCACTGTTGGCAAATGTACAATTTTACTCAAAGGTAATGCAGTGACTTATGTTCAGGTCTGTATGAAGACATTACTTTAACTGTTTTCACTGACAGCAGGCGCCAAAAGGTAAAGACAAGTCAAAAGTTGTATGTTGTTGGCTTCTGATCTGAATTACTGGTGTATATTAAAATCTGCATTACTGGCAAAGCTCTGTATACTTTGTCAATTCTCAAACAAAAGAAATGTGAGTCACGAATGTAATGTGTTTTATGTCACAATTGTCTTTATGAAGACTCAACTCAAAATATATTTTCATAATTTGAACTGTTTCATGAGTGAAGAAAGCAGTTTTAAATACTTCAAATGTGGTCATAAGTTGATTGTGAAACTGTTAAATTAAGCAGGAAAATTACACTTACTGATTGAAACAGCAACTACCGGTATGTATGCTACACTGCATTAAAAGCAAAGTACAGTACATGCTGGCTTGCATAGAATGTTATTCATATTCAATACAAAGAGGTTGTTTGGTTTATGCAACAATATCAATGGCAGCTTTTTGAAGAGGTAAACTACAAGTTGCTTTTAAATATTGTGTAAGGGAGTACCGTATGTATTATGTTGATCTATCATGAAATGCAGTCACTAAGCATTTGATGGCTGTCAGGCAGATCACTTAGAGTTTGTCTTTTTCTCATTTGAAGAAAACTATCTTGATTACTATAGTCATGTAAATAAATTGCTCTTTTCCTTTATTACAGAAATGCAGTTACAACTTATCAGCGATGGCACTAAAGTTCTAACTCTACCAGTATCAGATGAAAATGTCAGTTTACTTGCTAGAAGTTTACTTCCATGTCAAATTAGCCAGGTCCAAATCACAGAGTACATAGTGAGGCAGCTATTAGCACAAATAAGTGAGAAATATTCTGAAATAGATCTTCAAAAGTCAGTTCTAAAGCATCAACTAGATGAAGCTAAACAGGAAAAGGCTAATTTGGTAGAACACATCAGAAAATTAACTCAGACAATAGACATAACTGAAAAAGAACTGTCCAAACGTGTTGGCATTGAGTCTGTGAATGAGAAACTTTCATCTGAACTGGAACAGAAGGAAAAGATCATCAGTGATCTTAAGGCAAAACTGTCAGCTCTGGAAGAGATACAGTCTGAGTTGGAACTACAAGGAATGGCTGAAATGAAAGTTGGAAGTCAATATTCCAAAGAGGAGGAAGGAATAAAAGGTAAGACCTTTAGAGTTGATGTCTGTCCTACTATTCATGATAAATTAAAATAAAAAATGCCATACAACTAATAATTAGATATCATGATATTTTGAATCAAGGATAATGCCAAAAGAATTCTTATGTAAGATATGTAAAAGAGCATCGCGTAGTCAAAGCTTTCAGACAAGATTTATCCTTCATTAAATCAACACACTCAAATGTGCAGTTGCTAATTTGGTTCAGTGAAAGCCACTGTTAATCTGAATCACATGAATAGATACTGTGTTGGAAAGCCAAATAATAGGAGTGCTTCAACAACTTGCTATTAATGATCAAACATTACCAAAGCTTGCAGTTACTGACTGGCCCTTTAAAATTCAGACAAAAAATTTAAAGACTTTACATCATTTCTTTAAACCTGTTTTCAGATCAAGATGTCATTGGCACTAAATTGGATTATGCTTTGAGTAAAACAAAAGTACCTGACAACGAAGAAGACAAAACAATTCAGCAAAGTACAACTGTCAGGGAGGGAAGTGAGATGGAGACAGCCACACCAACACAACCTGAGATGACTGGCAGGGAGGGAAGTGAGATGGAGACAGCCACACCAACACAACCTGAGATGACTGGCAGGGATGGAAGTGAGATGGAGACAGCCACACCAACACAACCTGAGATGACTGGCAGGGAGGGAAGTGAGATGGAGACAGCCACACCAACACAACCTGAGATGACTGTCAGGGAGGGAAGTGAGATGGAGACAGCCACACCAACACAACCTGAGATGACTGTCAGGGAGGGAAGTGAGATGGAGACAGCCACACCAACACAACCTGAGATGAATGGCAGGGAGGAGACGTGAGATGGAGACAGCCACACCACACAACCTGAGATGACTGTCAGGGAGGGAAGTGAGATGGAGACAGCCACACCAACACAACCTGAGATGACTGTCAGGGAGGGAAGTGAGATGGAGACAGCCACACCAACACAACATGAGATGACTGGCAGGGAGGAAGGGAGGGAAGTGAGATGGAGACAGCCACACAACACAACCTGAGATGACTGTCAGGGAGGGAAGTGAGATGGAGACAGCCACACCAACACAACCTGAGATGACTGCAGGGAGGGAAGTGAGATGGAGACAGCAACACAACCAAAGACGCCTGGAGAGGGTATCAGAAAAGACACAACAATTTCACCTGAACCTCGTCTTGTAGAAAGGAGTTTCCATGAAGAAGGACTAGTTACCATGGGAAAAGAGCGTAAGAAGAGTAACACTTTTTCTTTTATTTTTTATTGCCATGGATAAGTAATATCCATCGATTAGACTATAAAAGTGAAGCAATTGTATTATGATAGCCAGTGAACTTCAGACGACAAAACATGGCATGTGCTTTCAGTTCTAACTTATTATTATATAATTACCAAAACCCCATTGTAAGACTGCAAGTGATCTATACTCAGGGTAATTGCTCTCAGATTAATGCAGTAAGGCTTGAGGTGTATTTTGCTGTCCCAGCATTCAAAAGGTGCTGTAGCAGGGATGGTTGCAGAATACATCGCAAGCCCTTGTGCAAATACTCAGAGTACGGCATGCTTGTAAAAGTCTTCATCTCACTTCCATCGATTAATTCAAAAAAATTAAGTATACAGAAGTTTACAAAGTTGTCATTGGATATTGTGTTATGATAGCCAATGAAAATGCACGATGAAAAATATCATTATTAATTTAGCCTACTGGTTGTCATTTTATAATACGGAAATTCTGAAATTGAAAATTTTGATAAAAATGTTCCAATAAACGCCTACACATTTTGTACAATAGAGGAACTGAAATGAGCTATATTTATTGAAGATCAGAGAACAGACCATAGTTGGCAAAGTATCATTGAAGGAGAAAAAGATCATTCATCCACAATTGCAGTAGTTGGGACTGCAATTTGTTTTGACATTCAAGAGGTTTTCTGAGTAATCCCCCTGACAGAATTGCGGGATTAAGAATATTAGTCTCATAACTCTGTTTATGCTTGTAACATTATAAAGGTACAGCTATGAGAATTTACTTTTATGTTACATGTTAAGTACAACAGTCAAGTGGATGAGTGATATCAATCAAAGGAATTCATTGATACCAATTTTTTTTACCATAAATTGCACCACTGTATTTGACTGTAGCTTTTGCAAGCATAAAAGAGACACAAGAAAATATTCCAACAAACCAATGGTCTCAGACCAGACTTCTTACACTGGGGGGGGGGGGGGGGGGGGGGGGAGTTCTGTCTAACACTTACTGGAAAAGAAATTCCCAACTCACTCTCAGCCCATTCATAAATATCAGTTTGTGTGTGTTCAGAATCATAGTACAGAACTTACTGTTGATGTAGGTGTTTCTTATCCATTCACAGAGAAGAAAGTCTCTGGTGGCATTTTCAGAAAAATCTCCAAGCGTATCTTTGGACGTAAAGAGAAATCTGATGGTAGTACAGCAGTACCTGAAAGTAAACAGGAACAGAGGAGTTCAGTAAGTACTGGCAGTGAAGCGATGCCTGGAGGTTCAGTGTCCTCTAAGAAGTCTGGTGGCACAGCAACTACTAGAAGTAAATATAGTAAGTAACAGCGTCAATTGTAAACACGCTTTGTTTCAAAATTAACTTCCAATGATTACTTAGTAGCAGTGTACTATTTAAGCAATAAAGCGCACCCAGCGATGGTATACCACGAGATTTTGACCAGTTCACGACATATATGCACGAGCGATAGCGAGTGCATATATGAAGTGATACGGTCAAAATAGAGTGGTATACCGTCGCTGGGTGTGATTTATTGCTGTTATATCATAACAGTATATTAAAATTCTGGCGTGGAACGTCAAAAACGGACTTTTACTCAAGCTGAGAGCTCGTGCGCATGCCTGCCATGATATATCGACAATATACCATGGTTGTTATCGCGTCTCGACCAATCAGATCGCACTATTTCCGGCATCAATATACTGGTATGATATAATTACTATTTTACCACTGTTGGTGTGACTTACATCTTATCAAAATGACAAACTGGTGTACCTTGCACATATATTAATAAATTTATGTATCTAAGGATGAGGGGACAAAATTAACCAATGAGCAAACCTGATTACATTAAGTGGAAACTAGATCTTACTGCAAAACTTCAGACGACAAAACACGCATGTTTTCAGTTTCAACATTTGTTGTATAATAACAGAACCCCATGTCAAGACTAAAAGTGGTAGACACTAAGGGTAATTGCTCTAAGGGTAATCCACTAAGGCTGGTATTCGTTTCTCCTCCCCCCCCCCCCAAACTCAGTAGATGAACTAGCAGGGATGGTACTAGAAGGGATGGCCACAGATTACATGTACACTGCAAGCCCTAGTGCAAATACCAAGAGTATGGCATGCTTGCACAGAATTCACCATAGATTAACTAAAAAAAAAATAAAGTATCAAAATTATACAAATATATAATCAGCTGAAATATAAATCATACTAATTTCTTTGGCAATGACTACTTTGATTGTAATGCCATTGGTCCATGTCCTTCAAACTTTATTTGCCAAACTGTAAAAGCCCATTCAATATGAAAACTATAAATTAGCAGAGGCAAATATGCCCAGCGTTTTCACTACTATCATCAATTTACATAGAACTGTCATCAACTTTGGATAATTCCCTCTAGTAATTACCTATTTTTAAAAAAAATGTTAAAGTATACAAATTACCAATCAGTTGACATAGCAAATTTCATCAGCTTTGGTCAAGTGCTTTCAGTTTAATGTGACAAATTTGGAATTCATTCTTTGAAAATGCAAATTATAAATTAGCTGACATGAAAATGCAAACTTCTTTCACTGATAAAATATCGTTGTCTCATCAACAGCAATTTTGAGAAATTTTGCCTAACTGTAAATATGCAAGTTAGTAGTTAGCTGATCTCAGATGATGAAATGACCTTCATGAAGGTGATATGGTATCTGTTATGTACATGGCAAGTTTTGTCAACTTTGGTGAAAACTTTGAAAGTTTATCAAATATGCAAATTAACAATTAAATTTCATCTCAACCTTTAATATCTTTGCTGACTTGTGTGAACCCACAACATACGGCATCAGTCGCCTAGTGGAGAGGCCACAGAGAGAACCGCTTGGCTAAATCCCCACTCCCAAAAAGAGTGGTTCAATAGCCGGCTAAGATTTCATTCCAATCCCATCTGCTGTTCTTGAATTTTATCATGCCATCAGACAAACAGACAAACAGGAACATAGACATACAGACATACCGGTACAGACAGACAGACATCAATGGGACATTAGATCACATGTGTGAACATGTGATCTATAAGTTGATCACATGTACGCTAAGTATTAGTAAAATTTGCTTGGTATTCAATCTCATCTTTGTCAGGCTGAAAACTAAGTTTACTTTGCAGTACATTGGAACACAGAAAGTAAATTTTAAGTCCAGAAATTCATGACTTGTGAGCCCAATCAAGGCTGTACATGCTGGACTACCCAAGGTAGTATCCTGTGAATATATTAAGCGCTCAATTCTGCAGATTTACATAGGAAGTATTATGTAAGATGACCCACAAGTATAGTTGACCTTTAAGAAATATGCACTTTATTGTCCACCTCAAACCCCCCCCCCCCAAAAAAAAAAAATGTGAATCATACAAGAGACAGTGTTTCACGAGAGAAAAGCATAAGAAGCTAGCTGGTTGAAGTACTGCCTGAATTTCTCTGACATCCAGAATATTGGTTTGAGAATTCAATTACTATTTGCACTTACGCAAGATTTGAACATTGTTGACAACTGTGAACCATAATGAATGCTAGCATGCAAACACTACCATGAAATATTCAGTGTATCTATACGATCCTAATTTAGGGGAGTGATATCAACACAACTTCGTAGACACATACCAGTACTGTGATAAGACCTGCACATACAGGTTATTAACACTGACAGATACCAGTTTGAAAGGAAATTGTTCGAAGGATAAGTGTAACACTTAACCAATAGCAAACACTTTTCCAATAATTTAATAATACTAGTGCCAATAAACTATGAAAATTGAATCATACATAAAATGTTGAACAGCTACTGTACATGTACCAGTAAACTCACACTAAAACTGTACATACATGCTGACATACTGTACATTGTATGTAAACTGACCAAAAGTAGATGAAAAGAATATATGTACCAAAAAAGATCAATTTATGAGATAATAGGGATATTATCTGAAATAACACTTGCATAGTGCAAAGTAATGATAATTACCCATAATTCAACACGATTTGTACAATGACTTCAAAAACTCTAGTAATCCTGCAAGAGACAACTTTCAGTAATTTTGAGGATGAAGTTTTTGGCTCCCGTTTATTTTCATTGTGTATTTTGGATCAACTGTGGAGAAGATGGCAGTTTAAAGAAAGATTGAAATGTTTTTGGAGACTGCTTTATGATTACCGTCATACTTTTAATTGGAGAAACTATTTTCAGCTTTATTGCCAACACAAAGTGTGGCTACTTTTGAATGTATGTAACAAAGAAAATTTACATTTGATCTCCTTGAAGACAACGACCAACTTGGTCAGTCATTTAAGTCGGCAAACAGAGCAAGATTTTATGTACCTGTAAACCTTGATATATCAATGGATCAGCTATTCATAAAATTTGGCAGGATATTTTCCAGGGCTGTGTCACCTTAAGTAATCCGACCATTATATACCAATTTTGTTTTCAAGACTTTGAATTAACTGAACAAAATATTTCTCTAAATGACATTTCTGCTAAGTTTAACAGACAGGGTATGTAAATCATACTCAAGACAGTGTGTCACATGACATCAGCATGGGAGGCTAGCTGGCTAAAGTAATGCCTGACTTTCCCTGACATCCATAATGTTGCTTTGGTATTCAATTATCATTTCCACTGACTGTAGGCCAGGATATGAAGGTAATTAAGGTGATACCGAAGGATTTAAGTATCCAGGCAATGGTCGCTACGGTAAATTTGTCAAATCCACAAAAATATGAGTTTTTGTGCTTTTATTGACCCAATAATAATACCTACCCTATTTTTGAAAACCATGTTATCGGAGCAGCACAATTTATATTTTTTGGCCTAACCATGATGCATGTTGGTATGCCAGCATAACCATCAAATATTCACTGTACCATCACAGTTTCCTAATTTTGGGTAGTGACTATATTAACACAACTTCGTAGACACATACCAGTTTGAAGGGAAATAGTTCGATGTTCAGGTAGAATGCATCTACATTGTATTTGATCTCTCAAATTTTTACTATTCTGTTTTGCCCTATCCTACCACTTGATGGGGCTTATTGAAGCTCTTGAAGTGAGTAAAGTTTTCATCCGCTGTGTTTTGAGAAAATCAGGAATTTAATGTTTTCCCGAAGAGATAACACAGGGATGGTGGCCATTTTGAATTTCAATTCTGGATGAATATTTGGCAATTTGTTTCCCTAGTACCAAAATTTACACAGTTACCCCAGATTTTGTTCATGGTTTTGAAAGATTATGGTTAAAAATTCACTTGAGGAAAATTTAAGCAAAAGTTTAAGTTGTTCACTTTCATTTGCTATAAAGAAGAATTTAAGTCTTTCATTTAAAAGCATAAACTACTATATGTGTGACACTAACAAAGGACAAAAACATTTTTAGTATTGTTCATGTTGAAAGAATGAAATATGAATTGAAGTCAACTTACAGGTTCAAGAAGGCCCACACTAATTCTCTACATGCATGATGACTCCATTTCATGTAGATGTAAATTGACCTACAATAGAGAAAAATGAACATGTGTACCAACAAACATCAAGTTGTAAGGAATAAATATCCTCTGAAATTACTCTAAGTAATTTATCAAGGGTATGATGCAAATTACCCATAATTCATAGCAGTATTTTGATTAGGTCAGCACATAGACACTACAGATACCAGTTTGAAAGGATATAGTCTAACATTCAGCATAAATCTGTAGAAAAGGCAGAAACTTTTCAAGTAATGCAATGTAATGGTATTATTGTTCATGTGTTGTAAGAATAAACTACGAATATAAATTTACTTACAATTACATTACATTCTGAACAGCTACCAGTAAATGCACACTAAAGCTGTACATACACGCTGACTCCATTGTATGTGAACTGACCTACAATAGATGAAAAAGAACATTTGTGACAAAAAGTACAAATTTGTTAGCAAAAATATATATTCCTAAATTACTGTAGGAAATTTTTCCAAGGTTCCAGTGCAAAGTAATCGATATTACCCATAATGCAACATGATTTATACAATGGCTAGAAGTTTCTAACAATGGCAGAGACCTGTTTGAAAGGAAGTACGTAGTTTGAAATTCAACATAACTCTGTAGAAAAGGCAGACATTTTTCAAGTAATGTAATGGTACTGATGTTCATGTGTTGAAAGAATAAATTCAATTATGAATATAAATTTACTTACATTAAATTCTGAACAGCTACCAGTAAATCCATACTAAAGCTATACATACCGGTACATGCTGACTCGATTGCATGTGAACTGACCTACAACAGATGAAAAAGAACATTTGTAACAAAAATATCCTCCAAAATTACTGTAGGTAATAATTCAAAGGTTCTGGTGCTGGGTAATTTATATTACCCATGATTCAACATGATATGTACATCAACTTTGAAAACTCTAGCAATCTACTTATCTAGTGTACAGAAATTCAGAGACAAATTTCAGTGATTTTAGAGGATGTAGTTTTGGGTTCATATTTAGTCTCATTGTATAATTTGAATAAAATATAAAAGTAATGATGATTATTTTGGGGAGCAGATGGCAGTTTTCAGAAAGATTAAAGTGTTCTTGTAGACAGCTTTGTGATACAGGAATACACGGAAACAGAGAAACCAGTTACACCTGTATGGCCATAGAATGTATGGTTACTATTTGAATGAATGTAACAAAGGAAAATCATATTTATTTCCTGAAAGACGATGACCAACTCCGTTGTCATTTCAAGTTGATACACAGAGCAAGATTTCACAGTAGCTGTAAGCCTTGATATATCAATGGATCAGCTATCCATAAAATTTGGCTGGATATATCCCAGGTCTGTGTCACCTTAAAGGGTATATCTCACCTAGAAAACATTTTTTTTAAATTTCTGTCAATAAATCAATTTATCAATCAGTACAGTTTAGGGAGCAACTAATTATGAAAGGCTTGAGTCTCATTCACATGATATCCTGGATGGGTTGGCCAGCGGTTGAGCTAGCTTGGGTGGGGTCGGCTGTTGGTATTATCATACTGTCACTCAATACACAACTCTACTATGCTCCCATGGAAATATTTCTAGGTCCGCACCAAATTAACACCACAAATGTAGACTAAAACCATCCAGGTTTGTTTGTTGCAGCCCAAAACCGCGCATCTTTTCATCAAACAAACTACCTGAGATCTTCTCGAAGTTGGTACCCAATGCATTGACTATTGCTCTCAGGGGATTGCTCTCAGAGGTTAGCCACTTCTGACGTCATGCCATGTGACCAATACGCGGCGAATATGAACTCAGACATTTCCTGACAGGGTGAATTTTTCACAACTTTAACAGTGAAATACACTACTATAGAAATGGTTGCAACTACAACGTTATAGATTTTTTGAAATAATGGGTATTGTTTATACAAATCAATTAAGTTCAGACATACATATAGGTGAGATATACACCTTAAGTAATCAAGCAAAGAGTGATATCTTTCCATGAAATATATTCTCCGAATGACAATTTGGCTAAAACAGACATGGCATGACATGTGAATACTAGAGGCAGAGTTTCACATGAAATTGAAAACCAGCTTGATCCAGTAGAGACTGCCTGACTTTGTCTGACATTTAAAATATTACTTTGGGTATTAAGTTACCATTTGCATTGACTATAGAATGATATACAGTAATGTTGTGGTGCTGAGTTTGAGTACAGATGAAACCTGTGCTAACCATGATGAATGCTAGCATGTACCAGTAGGCACTAACCATGAAATATCTGAATAACCATAAAATATCATCACTTTCCTAATTCTAGGAAGTGATGGAATGCTAGCATGTACCGGTATGCACTAACCATGAAATATCTGAATAACCATAAAATATCATCACTTTCCTAATTCTAGGAAGTGATGGAATGCTAGCATGTACCGGTATGCACTAACCATGAAATATCTGAATAACCATAAAATATCATCACTTTCCTAATTCTAGGAAGTGATGAATGCTAGCATGTACCGGTAGGCACTAACCATGAAATATCTGAATAACCATAAAATATCATCACTTTCCTAATTCTAGGAAGTGATATCAACACAACTTGTAGACACATACCGTTACTGTGATAAGGCCAGCACATAGGGTTTTAACACTGAAAGATACCAGTTTGAAAGGAAATAGTTTAATCATGAAGAATGCGCCTTTGGGAAAAATATTTGATGTCTCAAAATTTCACTATTCTATTGTGGCCTACCACTTGTGGGGACTTATTTTGAAGCTCTTGGAGTGAGTATAGTTTCCATCAGCTGTCTTTTGAGAAAAATCAGGATAATTCATTTTTTCCCATAGAGATACCACTGGGATGGTTGTCATTTTGAATTTCAATTCTTGTTGAATATTGGGCAATTTGTTTCCCTAGTACCAAAATTTGCTTAGTGGCCCCGGATTTTATTCTTTATTTTGAAATATATGGTTGAAAGTTTGCTTGAGGAAGGTTTTGAGCAAAAGTTCAAGTCTTTCATTTTCGAGGCACAAACTACATGTAACGCTAACAATCACCAGGTAAAATACTTGATATATTCCTGTATATTTAAGCAACAAAACACACCAAGCCATGGTATACCACAAGATGTTGATCAGTTCATGACATATATGCTTGAGCAATAGCGAGTGCATATGTCGTGAACTGATCAACATCTTGTGGTATACCTTTGCTGGGTGTAACTTATTGCTAATATTGTATCATAACAGTATATTGAAATTCTGGCGTGGAACATCAAAACAGGATTTTTGTTCAAGCCGAAAGGTCGCGCGTGTGCCAGTCGTGGTATATCATGAATATACCATGGGTCTATTCACGTCTCGACCAATCAGATAGCTGCACCATCAATATACTGGTATGGTATAATTATGTATATGAAGATACATGTATATGGAACACCATATAAGTGGTGTACGTGGTGTATATCTAATGTTGTGTTCCATATACGTTCATATACATAAATATACAAGAATGTATATTAAGTATTTTACTGGATGAATGTGTAAATAATCTATTAATGTAATGGTACTATTGTTTATGTTGAAAGAATGAAATGTGAATTGAAATCAACTTACATAAAATGCTGAATAGATTCCAGAAGGCCCACACTAATACTGTACATGCATGATGACTCCATTGTACGGTACGTAAATTGACCTACAATAGAGAAATGAAACATTTATTTTAAAGCAATAGACATAAAGTTGTCAGCAAAAAATATCCTCTGAAATTACTCTAGGTAATTTTCAAGGGTATGCAGTGTTGTCCTTAGAAGCCGGGTGCCGGGTAAATAACCCGGCTGTTTTGCATTTTTTCCCGGCTACTTTTAACGTAATTAGATTATTTTTATAGACCTATTAATTTCGGTATCGCACTGCCAGCTGTTAGACGGCACACGTACGATTAGCAGTTTCGCGACCCCTTTCCCTGCATGGAACTGCACAAACATAAAACAGTTTCTAAATACCCATTTGTGGCTTTTTTAGCCCGATCTTTTATTTGTTAAATAGTGTGATTGGCTGATGGACGCGCCTATGGTGTTGCCTTTGTTACGAGCAGTGTAATTGGTTTGATTAGTATGAAGGTCATCTTAGGTCATTTTATACCGTGCCGTCGGCCACTGGCACCTTGCCGATGGAATATTTTTTCCCGAAGAAAGCCCGTTCGAAAGGTATACTTGATTCCAACAATACATTTAGTTTATGTATGAAAAACTTCAATTTTGCTGAATTTGTGAGAGAAAAGCGCCGAAAAGATGTGATTTTGATCGACGGTTCGAAGTTCATGAGACTGGCAAGCTAGTTTTCCGCCGCCGCGCTGGCTGCCAACGTCACTACGAGTATGATCTTCTCAACAAATCAAGTTATTCTCAGAGCAATACCGACGCATTTTTAGATTAATTTTAAAAAATACCGTCAATGACGCTGTACCTTCTCTAATGTGTGGCCAGGTCAGGTAATTGGTTTTTGGCATGGAGTTGTTGGTAAATAGTTGTGATGTAGGGGCATGAGGTGGGATATGGACCCAAAGAACCCAAAAGATGATTAAATACATCAATCAAAAAAATTCTAAGCTACAGTATAAACTGCCTAAAGATAGTTCAATGTGGAAAAAAGTTAAATAATCAGAAATAAGAATTAACAGTCCAAAATAGTAATGACGCACTTCCCTACTGACCTGAGTGCATGTGAAATACACAACCTGGCATCTGTAAATTAAATGTATACCAAGTGATCATTTCAAGTACTTTTAACTGTTTTTAATGGATTTTCCAAAGAGTCCTGTGGAAATGATGAAAAACGCTTATCTGGTCTTGTGTTTGTAAAACCTCATGGCTGATAATTGTCATAGTATTGAAAAAAAATTGAAAGTGAAGAAATTACTGTTTTTAATAGGCATATTTTCCTTGAAATACATGACCGTGTAAAGAATATATGCTAAAAGTGTTTAAGAGTAAATTTCTTTTCAAAAATAATTTAATTTGTGACCAAAGGATTTTTATTCTTTGACTTTACAAATTCACACATTGCAATTTGTTCAATCATCTTGTGCAGTGCAAAATTTATATAATGACTGAAAAAAACAAAAAAATTGGCAGAATTACAGTCTTTGTGATGTAAAATTATGGGTTGACATCACGATAACTGTTAATCTGTTTGAAGTACTAATATACTATAATTTAAAGAAGAAAAATTCATGCAGAAACGGTAAAATACGTATATTGTCAGCAATGTAGTGTTAATTTTGACTTTACATCAAAATATGCCTTTGCTGGATACCAAATATATAGGGCGAAATATCAGCCATGTTCAGCAAAATCCACACAACAGCATTGATCCTTTTCTAATTTGATTTGATTTGCTTATGTTATCCTTGTATGACAGTCAGTACAATATGGAACTTGAACACAACACAGTGAATAAGTATGCTGTAAATGAAATGGTGTGGCTGCATCCACATGCAGCAATAGGAGTGCCTTTGTCTCTCACCCCTCATTTCCAACCTGTCCCATCCCTGAAAAAATAGTTTGGTCTTATATTTATAATGTTAATAATTTCTGTATTTGTTAAAATGTGCGCATCTCAAAAACTTGATCATAAACATTTTCATTGTTTTTTATAGCTGACCAATCAGTTAACCTGTTTATTTTGAATATTTGCACATTTTTCCTCAGTATTTGACATTTTCTGAATGCCTTCTTATTCAGTTGTCATTTTCTAAAAGTTTAAATGCTCCATTGTGTGGTGAAGCTTTCCACAAGCATCAAATGTGGTACTTCATATAGGAGGGTCTGCCTCTAGAGGGCGGGCATCATGAACAGTGTTGTTAGTTATTTCCTCCACATAAACTTCTGATTGTACTGTAAACATTGAACATGGCCGACGTCCGATTTTCCTGTCTAAAACTTTCACTCATTTTCGTTCATATGACTCTGAAACTCCAGGAAACGATTGGGAAGAAAGGGTTATCTTGAAATATTGAGGTACTCGCCGATATTTGCAAAATTAAATGAGAAAAAATGCAAGGAAAATGCCGACAGGCTTACACAATGACAGTTTTCAGACTCGGAGGCCTATGATCATCTCTGCAGATTATGCAACAGGCCCAGATCACGTGAGGCCATGAGGGGATATCCACGCAACTCAGTACCAAACACTAGTGCTCACAGAGTGAGCAAACACAAAGTGAGTACCTCTAACGTCAGCTCAGTAGTCTGTAATAGATTGTAGTCAAATAAGAAACCTTGGAGAAAGGCTTAACACTGTGGCTATGCCGCTAAGTCCCTTTGATTTTTGTCATAGCTCAAAATCGTTCTCCCACACCTCAACCTGAGCCATGAACACCCCCACCAGTTTATGATATGACCCATCACAATGGCATGACGTCAACGGATCTTGACAGACGGAAGTCTTGACAGACGGAAGTTCTTGACAGCAGCATATTGGTTTTCAACTCTAATACCTTCTCTGTCTATAAATAGACACGAGAAGGTAAAAATAGCGTCAATGACACTGTAGCTCCCATCCTGGACTATTTAGTGTTTGTTCTCTGGTCAGATATTTGAACATGTGTGAAAGGGATAAAGTGCATGAAGTGAAAATACTTAAATGAAATGTACTGGAGACAGTGAAATATGTTTAATGTAATTATTCAGAATATAAAATGGAAAAAATACAGAATTAGATATATCGAATACTGTGATACAACCATTAACTCAACAAGTCATTTACAATGACATAGTCCCCACTTGTAATAGGAGTATTAGTCTTGATGGGGCAGGAAAATGTGGTCATTAAGAAGTATCACTGGAGTGTATATGTTGAGATCTATGGGCACATAGGTCTATGTCGTTGTTCCCAATTTGAAACACATGAGGCATGTCTAAGTTATGGTTCTAAATCGGGAAAAAAGATCAGACCTCTAGCAGTATTGGCCAGCCAAGAAATACATATGCGCATTATAAATGAGGTACAAGATGTGACATCTTAAGGTCTAATATCCTATCAAAATTGGAGGGTATAGAACTTGTGGTTACTGAAATATGCATATATATGTATAATCAAGGTCAAAGGTCATCGAGGTCACATGACATTTTGAAAAAAAAAATTATATTGCTAATTAATCCCTATATGCCAAAAAATCAGATCTCTAGCTCTATTCGCTTGCCCAGAATTAGATGTGTACATAATTAATGAGGTAAAGCGTGTGTTGTCATAAGGTCTCCCATCCTACTAAATACAAAGGACATAGCACTTGTGGTTACTTATTTATTGACATAAACATATATTTTAGGTAAAAGATCATCGAGGTCACATGACATTTGGTCAAAAAATTTCTCTCCTATAGTTATCCCTATATACCAAAAATCAGACATCCAGCTCTATTGGCTCGCTCAGAATGAGATATGCGCATAATTAGTGAGGTACAGTATGTGGCGTCATAAGGTGTCCAATCATACCATACATGAAGGGTGTAGCACTTGTTGTTACCGAGTTATGGAAAAATATGTATATTTGAGGTCAAAGGTCACCGAGGTCACGTGACATTTTGTCAAAAAAATTGTATTGCTAAGTTATCCCTATATACCAAAAATCAGACCTCTAGCTCTATTGGCTCGCTCAAAATTAGATATGCACATAATTAATGAGGTACAATATGTGGCGTCATAAGGTGTCCCATCATACCATACATGAAGGCTGTAGCACTTGTTGTTACTGAGTTATGGACAAATATGTATATTTGAGGTCAAAGGTCACCGAGGTCATGTGACATTTTGTCAAAAAATTGTATTGCTAAGTTATCCCTATATACCAAAAATCAGACCTCTAGCTCTGTTGGCTCGCTCAAAATTAGATATGCGCATAATTAATGAGGTACAATATGTGGCGTCATAAGGTGTCCCATCATACCATACATGAAGGCTGTAGCACTTGTGGTTACTGAGTTATGGACAAATATGTATATTTGAGGTCAAAGGTCACCGAGGTCACGTGACATTTTGTCAAAAAAATTGTTTTGCTAAGTTATCCCTATATACCAAAAATCAGACCTCTAGCTCTATTGGCCCGCTCAAAATTAGATATGCACATAATTAATGAGGTACAATATGTGGCGTCATAAGGTGTCCCATCATACCATACATGAAGGCTGTAGCACTTGTGGTTACTGAGTTATGGACAAATATGTATATTTGAGGTCAAAGGTCACCAAGGTCACGTGACATTTTGTCAAAACATTGTTTGCTAAGTTATCCCTATATACCAAAAATCAGACCTCTAGCTCTATTGGCTCCTCAAAATTAGATATGTGCATAATTAATGAGGTACAATATGTGGCGTCACAAGCTGTCCCATCATACCATATATGAAGGGTGGTAGCACTTGTGGTTACTGAGTTATGGACAAATATGTATATTTGAGATCAAAGGTCATCAAGGTCACATGACATTTTGTCAAAATATCGGAGATATCTGCGTGAACGGATGGACTCACGGATGGACGAACAGACCGACATGACCCAATCTATAAGCTCACTGGACTTCATCCGTGGGGACTAAAAATTGTGTCACTGCATCCTTTTTGCAATATGAATACGATGAGAAACTAAATTTTTATTTTTCGTGGCCTTATACATGGGAGTCTATGGAGATCTGCCTTATACATGGGAGTCTATGGACGTGTAAACTAAAAATATGCAAATTTCACCACGATTTGCCCAAATTTGGGAAAGGTCACTCCTATGCACTTCCATACCAAGTTTCAAATCAATCGGACTTGTGGTTTCAGAGCAGGAGATTTTTTGACCAAAAATGGGAGAAAATTACAAAAAAATTCATGAAAAATAGCAAGTCCAAGATACTGAACCCAAGATGTGCACAATCATTTCATGTCAGCCCAAAGTACTTACATGCTAATTTTCATGTAATCTGCTCAGTGGTTATTGAGTTTTTTCAATTTTGACTGTTTTTACATTTTTTCACTTAATTTGCATATTTTTGGCAATGACAACTTCATTTGAACAAAATCTCATCTACAGCCCATCATCCATGTACACACCAAATATCAAGATGAAATGTACAGCGGTTTTGGAGTTTTTGATGTTGACGGACAGACATACAGACATACAGACATACAGACATACAGACATACATACATACAGACATTTCCCTAGCCTATAAGAAAAGCTTCCATTGCCATATATACATATGGCTATGGGAGCTAAAAAATGAGCTACAACTGATTTCTTGTAGAACGAACTTTTTATTTGAATGGTTATTTTATTTCCATCGATTATTTTTACGTACTAGAATCCACGGTCACAGGCATGTGTGTTGCCGACCGTTGCCGACCGGCGCATCATCGTCACGGCTCACGGCTTCACCGTGGCGCTGATCCCCCGTTGTTTAAGACAACAGGACAATACGTCGTGGATTCCGGCATGGGTTCAATTTCACTGCGCTTCTCCATGTTCTCTATGTTGGGTTGCCCGATAGTGTCCTTCGATGGACCCTCTGAATCATTTTTTTCACGGACTCGTGGAGCAAATTCGAAAGAAAATGGAGTTGTTTCCTTCCGACGCCATACTGCATATCTGCTTTGATCAAATTTGGGGACAGCGAGACGCGATGATCGTGCACGGTTGGCATTTATTAGTAATTTGTTGCAACATTCTGTCAATCACTCATTTTGTGTCATAAGTTTCAGAAACTATGTGGTAATGAAGAATGGGAAATGAGCAATGAAATGAGCAGACTGCAGGTGATTTAAGATTAAATGTTAAATCTTCACTGCAAATAAAACCATAAGTGTGTCATAAATAATACAAACAAAACAAAATCATGTTTTCTATGTTTTGTTGTATGTGAACCACGTCTAAGACACACAATAAAAGTACTGTTTCAGTCTCAGCTAAATGTCACCTCAGATGCCACCAGACAACACCATTTCCACTCCAAAATTTCATTTTTCGCCTTGCGAGAAGGGGGACACCCCCTCTCGCGCTCTCCCTCCCTCGTTCGCTACGCTCACTCGCCGCTTGGTCGCTTCGCTCCCTCGCAGTCCACCCGTCTACTTTCTTAAATTACCCGGCTACTTTTAAATATAAGGACAACACTGGTATGATGCAAATTACCCATAAGTCATAGCAGTATTTGTACACTGACATCAAAACTCTAGCAATCAGTCGTATAGAAATTCAGAAATCAGAGACAATTTTCAGAGGGTGAACTTTTTATTTTCTATTTATTCTTATTAATTTGAATAAACAGGGAAATTAATGATGACCTTTTGTGGAGGAGTTAGTAATTTCCAGAAAGATTAGGCAAAAAAAAAAAAATATGTGCTGTTCCGATTACCCGACCTACCCCAATTTTAACCCCCCGACCCTAGACTTTTTAGAGCCTCGTAAACCCGGAAGTAAAAATAACGATATGAAAAAACGTGAAACGCATGAAATCACGCGAGAACTATGACAAATCGCGCGAATCACGCGAGAACTAATACGTCATTCTTATAGAAGTGATGCCACACGCTCATGAAAACTTGCGAGATGACACTGACAGTTGTTGCACACTAAACGGCTTCCGGTTTTCAAACTTCTGTATCTCAAAAAGTATTAGGTCTAATTCAATAAAATTTTCGATAAAAAAATTCCAATTCAACTGCTCGTTCTACCATGGGATTTTTTTTTGAAAATAAAGAAAAAAATATCGTGTCATTTTAGCGCTCAAAATCAAGCATTATTGTTCGCCATACAGCGTGCCGCGGTACTGCGGCACGCACATTTCTCAGGCCACAACTTCCTATGTTAGAATGGCTCGTTACAGTATGTTGTTCAGTGCCTAAACGGCGTTTTGTAGGTAGGTTTTTGCTAAAATGCAGGGACAATTTTCAGTGATCGGAGTTAGTATACCAAACAGCAACTGTTATATTAAATTTGTGGAAAGTTTGAAGCATTTTCATGGCCGTTTTTTGATGTAATCTTTCATTACATTCTTGTTGTCATTTCCGAACCGCGCCATGCACAGTGCGGCCATATTATGCAGGCCAAGTGAAAACCCGGAAGTGTTTTGTGATAGTGAATCGAGCAAAATTTTGGTCAATTTTACTTTTTAAAGTCATTCTATCATTAAAATATAAACCCGTACACCAAAAACTGTGTGTTAAGATCAGTTCTGAGTAGTTTCAAAATCTGTGCATTCGGAATTTACAGTGAATTTTGCCGTACGTACGTACTTCGTTGAACAGCCCCTAACTGCCAACGCTACAATCAGCTGTTTTTCGAACCCTGGTAGTTTTGCGAACATTAAACTGTGTTCATTTTTCATCTGTTGATGTTACACAAAATTTACAAAATGATATTTGACAACAGAAATGAATATTCTTTCAATGATGTATGGGAATAAAGTCAGCATGCCATTATTATTATTATAATAAATATATGTAAACAACCTTTATTTTAAACAGCATTAACGTAAACTGGGGAAAATGACAGACAGGGGTAGTGCAGGAATCGGGAATTGATAAACAAGACAAGTTGAAAGACGGGCAAATGAAGAGAGAATGAAAAATCTAAGGAAAGGGAAGGAAAAAATCATAACCCATGACTCTAGATTTCAATGCTAAAGGAAAATTGAGTATAACAAGATGACAGCTTTTTAGGTGGAGTAATATTCTTGTGTAAAAAAGGACAGCTCCAGGGGGATTATTCTGTACTGTGAGTTGATCAGTTGAACAATGACTTATTTTATTCATATTCCTATGATTTTTGGTTTTTTGAATATCAGAATTTCTCAAATGTAACATTTAAGAAATTTTACAGATCTAAAATATATTTATTCTTTTTGTTATTACTCAAGTTTAACTGTCAAAATTGACAGAGCTAGCTTAAAAACTCTGAAAGTTACAGCAGTGTGAAAATGGCGAAAAATAGCTTTTTGACTGGTAGTATACACGGTGCCGTCCAATTTTCAACTCTGTCTCACAAAATTTTTGGCATTTTCAAGTCTCTGTGTAAAGAAAACAAAAGCTCCTTATACTCCTACAATATATTGCACAAAAAGTATTTTAGAGCAGATTAGTTAGAGAATTAATGTTATTATACAACTATATTTTTTCATAGGGATACCCACAAAATGACTCTTAGCCATATGTTGAAATTTTTTGACCATTTGTCAAAAAATCGAGCATATTTTAATTCTAAAAAAATCATAACCCTGGAAGTAGACAAGACAGAACCATCAAACAGTTTTTTGAATCCGAGACAAGATCTTCAAGAAAACATACAATTCAAGTAAGTTTAACTAAGCACAAAAAAGGGCCTGGTATCCCTACTTATAGCAGGCCTCGTCTCAAACAAAATGGTGACTCGCGATGGACATAACGTGTACTCAATTTTGTTTCGCAAATGCGATCATGGCGAAGAAAGGTCGATTTTGTCTTCTGTTAAACAGAACCGAACATTCAAAGAAATTTTGGAGGAACACCATCCAGGTTTTTCTGAATGTAAAATGTACTCTATTCGAGTTGAATGTGCCAGTGATGCTGCCGGGCCGTGGTTGGAAGTACAGCAGACAAATATACAGGTTGGCGAGGCTACAAACAACTTCAACGTAAAGTATGTGCGTTTTTCTGGGAGTGACTGCAAAAAGCTGAGGATTTACCTTTGGATAAACAGTTCACTTTCCTGTCAAAGAATTGTTATTCAGCCATATCAATTTCCGTGGCAGTCTAATAAACCACACACTTCAATTCTACTGATTAATATTTTATTTTAATATATTGGTATTCAATTTGAGTGCGTTTCATGAGGAAATTGTTCACTGGTAGTTTGTTTGAACGCGTACAAAATGCACTTGAGAAATAAAAAAAATGAAAAAAAAAAACTTTTCCCTACCTACCTACCCTATTTTTGAAAACCATGTAATCGGAACAGCACATATTTTTTTTTTTGGCCTTAAAACGTCTTACAGACTTTCAGTCTGACAGATTTATGATAAAGCTCATACACGAAACAGAGAAACCAGTTTCACCTGTATGGCCAATACAAAGTATGGCAACTTTTATGAATGGATGAAACAAAGGAATTTACATTCATTCTCCTTAAAAAGAGTGACCAACTTGGTTAGCTATTTAAATTTGACACAGTGCAAGATTTTGCAGTACCTGTAAGCCTTGATATATCAATAAACTTCATCATTTAAATTTTGATATCATAGGTTAATGATAACAGCAATATTTTAAAACTGTCTAATGATGAGTTGAGGCTGTATGAAAACTTTGAAAAAAATAAAAATTATCATTCAATAAATGAATAACATGTGTAAAAAGAGCATTGTCCTCATTATTTAATTATAGTACCACTGTGCTTTGTGTAATTTTTAGAGAATTTTAAATAAACACTACCAACAAAGAGAGTACACTATAACTGAGTTATAAATTTTAACATTTGGTCCACTAGTGTTGCTATGACAACATATCAATAAATTTATCAAATGATAATTGCACAACAGCAATCATTCACAAAATGAGTGAAACATTTAAGTATATGCTGATGTTATTTACTTTGTAAAATGACAGAATTTATCATAGGTGGAAAGTTCCAACTTTGTTTCATTCAGCAAAATTGCAGAAACGTCATTTTACACAAAAACCTGAATTTTGTCATTATATTTGATTCTTGAATTCACAATGTACTGACAATTCAATGTTTACTATAATCCAAAAAGGTTTTGTAAAGAATTTTCATTTCAACAAAAGAAACTCAGAAGATATACCAAAATAACAATTTTTGAACTAAAATCTACAAAATGTTGCCATGGTAACATGACTTTCCTCAATCAGCTACATTGGACAAAGTTCCCTTTAATGCACTAATATGTCTGGGTCAAATTTGATAGAAAAACATATAAAGAAGCTGAGATATTGTGAACAACATTTGGAAATGACCTTTCAGATAAAATTAACACTTGTGTTGCCATGGTAATAATGTACTAAAATGTAAGATAGGATGATGAGAAAAAAAGTAGAAAGTTTGGTTGAATAATTGACTTTGTACTTTACTTTCATTTGTGTCTATATCTGTTTTAACTTCCAAGATATACGAGCTCCAGTACAGCCTGTCAGTGTATTCTATTTCATGTTCTAATGATCCTGTTTTGACCTTTGACCTTTCAGAACATTGGTCAAGAAGAACTCTGAAGGGTCATCAAGGACACAAGTTCAAAGTTGTAAGAGGTCTGGCATTCCACAATGATAAACTTTTGGTGTGCGACAGAGACAACAATATTGTACACATACTGAACAAAGATTACACTTGTGAAAAGGAGTTGGGCAGTTTAGTAGTCAGTTTGCCAAGCCATTCCGCCAGTGTCCATAGCTGTCTCTCAGGACAACCTCTACTTCATCCTTGATGACAGTAATGTGCAAATAGTTGTTTGTAATCAAAATAATAAAGTTATCAGAATAATTACCCTACCTACAGACTCAGATCCCTGGTGCATTGCTCTTGGAAAGGGGTTTGTTATTGTTACAGAGGTCACGGTCACCATGTCCTGAAGTACAGCCAGGATGGACCTTACATTGGACAAATTGGTAGTTTTGGTAGCGGCCATACACAATTCCACCCCCCCGCTTTGTTGCTGTCAACAGTAAGGATGTCATCATGGTGTCTGACTGGGGGAATCACTGCATCAAGTGTTTTGATGCTCAGTTCAATTTCCTGTACCAATTCGGTCACTTTGGTCACGGCGATAGTCAGCTGTTCCTCCCACACAGCATTGCCGTTGATGGCGCTGATCATGTTTATGTTTGTGATCACCGCAATGATAGGATTTCGATTTGGAGTGAAGATAGAACTTGTATAGGTCATCTTTTCGAACTTCAAGGATCTACCCCGTGTACATGGCAGTGACTGCCGCAAAGTGATAGAATTGCTGTTTGTGGATATCACAGCGATGAAATCTATGTATTTTCTAAGTAGACAGAAACACCAAGATGATGTGTAATGTCTAAATTTCATCAAAATATTGAAATTTGTTCAAAAGTTTTGACGCGCTAATTTTAATCGTCACTCAAGCGTGACGAAACGATCGGCCTGCACTGTTTACATCACCCTCCAAACTAATAATCGGTTATTTCTCGCATTTAGAACCGATATTCTGGGGACAAAATATTCAAAGTTGTTGTCGCTACTTCTCTAGAGTTTGAACATGATGAAATTTAATAATTTCAGACACATTTTCAGTGAAAAAATTGAGGAACTTTGACAAGAAGTGTATGACAATCGACGGTGATTTGTCAACATCACAACACATGTGCCATGTCAACAAATCAATGTGGGGTTATTTTCTGTATTTCCAAACAGAATTTTGAACTGAAATATTTAACATAGCTGTCACTTCATGTCTTCGATACAAATATACCAAAAGTGAGTTGTTTTGGAGAATTTGTACTGAATATTTGAGTGATTTTGTCAGGTGTGTTCTGCAATGCAAGCTTACTGATTACAGAACTGATTCCATCACATCTCAACTCGCAGAGAATGGCGAATCAACAGTTGTGTGTGCAAAATAATGTTTTAAAAAGTTACCTGCATATCCTCTGTTATCTCTGTTATGTATGGTTTTAAGATTTCCTATCGATGAACCAAAATCACACCGACAAAAGTCATTATATCCAACGTCCCTGCAAGCACGATGTTGATACGACGCCATTACGATGAACGATGACAGAGCTTGTATAGAGGGCGCTATCGCACATACAAACCTACTGACATGCAGCTGAGACGAGTATACGTACAGGACAATAAGGGGAAACACCATTTGATTTCTGGGGGGGGTATGGAGGATTTTGAGAAAAAAAAATTTGTCGCCAGGTGAGATAGAAGAAAAAAAAAATTGATCCTGTCATGGCCTGAGAAAAAAAAATTGTCATAACAGACCGAAGTGAAAAAAAAATTGTCACAATGCACCAGAAATTAGCAAAATTTGGAAACCCTATTCTCATGTATTCTTTGCCGGCGCGCCGCCATAGGAGGCGCAAATGTTTTTACCACAAGCAATTCTTATGTTTTTTCCCAGCACTTATGATATAAGCATGCACTACATAGGTCTACTTTACACCTCAGTGCACTCAATGTTTTCCTTCCCTTTTCTGACCCAAGAAATCATATTTCAGGATTTCTGTTGCAATATCTCAATGGCATAGGCACTATCTAAAGGGGACTTTTTGACTTCTGTAAATTGTGAACATTTTGAAAAACACAAGACAGGAGTCAATAAACTAGTGTTAAAATCAATATATTATTCTCTCAATATAAATATATTAGGAAGATGTACAAGTTGACAATGAAAAATTGAGGAACAACAAATGTAATGAAATACAAGGGAGACGGTCACTGAAAAAATTGAAAACTTCAGGGGGCGTTACTCAAAATGTGGAGAGGAAGAAGGGGGATGGGGTTACTCAATTTTTTTTGGTGAAATAAATTGAAACACATCTCAGATTGCACCATTGCACACATCCATTCTCAAAATTTTCAATGCGAGGGGGGCACCCCCTCTCCTGCTCTCCCCCCCTTGGCTCTTCTAACAGTGTTACTGGTAAAAGGCAATTTTAAAATACCTATCGGATTGCACTACACTGCACCGTAGCGCACATCAATTTCTCAAAATTTTCACAGGATCTAGGACAAAACTGAACTGTTGTGAATTCATCCTTTATTATCACAGAAACATGTTTTCATTTACCTCAGTTCAATGACCATTTTGACAATTAAAACATACCATATTCAGGCTTTTCATTAGAAGCTGGCAGCTGGAGAAATGACACAAGAAGGTCACAGATTTTCCGTTCCTGTATACTTATTTATCTTCAGTCTCTGGCAAACAGAACTGTTTTCCACAAATTGTATTGTCATTGTTTGGTTGTTGAATATTGTGACACAAACACTTATCATGCATAAAATGTAAAAAAATATTGCAGTGTTCAATGTCATTTTCAAACAGTTTTACCAAATGCAAAATAACCTGAAACTCCTCTCAGATTGCACCATTAAACACATCAATTTCCCAAAATTTCCAATACGGGAGGGGGAAACCCCCTCTCGTGCTCTCCCCCTTGCGGTGTTCTAACAGTTTCACCTAGTAAAAAAAAATTAAAAAACACCTCTCAGATCGCACAAGACTGCACCATTGCACACATCAATATCTTAAACTTTCCATGCAAGATAGGGGAAAGCCCCTGTGACACTTTCCCCCTAAGCCTCTCACGTGTTCTCCCCCTGTACTTTCAAATTCTGCCCGGTCAGATATCCTAGTGAAAACCCTGTCATAATACCCATCCAAATTAAACAATATACTATATGGTTAGATGATGCGTGAGCTTTTACATCTTTATTTTATTGTGACTTGCAATTTCATTTTGATGGGTTGACCTTTTTTGAACCATCATGAGATAACTGATGATAGTCTAGCAGAGTACATCAGGATTTCAAAGGTCTTTACTGTTGCTGTATTTTGTAAATTTTACAAATACATGTATTTGTATTTAACTTTTCTAAGTGGGGGATCAGTCAAAATTTCAGAGTTAGAGAGGGGAGTTACTCAAATTCATCATGGTTGACGGGGTAAATAATGACGGCTCCCTTATATACAACGCATCAAAAACTTGATGACAAAGAAAAAAAAATTTGCATTGCTACTCCATTTGGAAAAAAAAAATTGATGCAGCTCTGACAGTAGAAAAAAAAATTGCTGTCACTGTGACAGGAAAAAAAAATTTGCTCCCATACCCATTTCCTCCATACCCCCCCAAATCAAATGGTTCTCCCCTAATCGGTGAACTCTTCAAAAGTGGCCAATTGGCAATGCGCAGAAAGGATGATTTAATGTCAGCTTTCCACGGTTGTTTTATTTCTATATTGACAATCGTTTTCGTCACAAGACGACTTTTTTCAGCATTATTTATCCATTCAGTGTTTTCCGTTTTCATCATGACAAATAAACTCCGGTGGCATGGAGGGTGCCATAATAGGTCAACTCAAAGTACAAATTTACACTTGTTTTCTGTGGCATATAAACGCCGAAAGGGTCCGTCTACACGTTATAGTTTCTCCAACTTCCCTTTTTGTGTTTAAGAGGAGGAAGGTAAACTTTGGTAAATGCAGACGGTATTTCTGAAACGGTGACAAAATGTTCGGTGTCGCCGGGTAGGGCTGTTCATTCAGAGGTGAAAGTGAAAATAACATTTTGAGAACCTGAGGTCGTATCGAAGGTATGCAATTTTCATTCGAGACAAATAAACCAATATCATTCGTACAATTTACACTTGTTTTCTGTGGCATATAAACGCCGAAAGGGTCCGTCTACACTTATAGTTTCTCCAACTTCCCTTTTTGTGTTTAAGAGGAGGAAGGTAAACTTTGGTAAATGCAGACGGTATTTCTGAAACGGTGACAAAATGTTCGGTGTCGCCGGGTAGGGCTGTTCATTCAGAGGTGAAAGTGAAAATAACATTTTGAGAACCTGAGGTCGTATCGAAGGTATGCAATTTTCATTCGAGACAAATAAACCAATATCATTCGTATTCTAATTTTTATACAAAGCTCACGTCTTTGTACTCATGACGGCGTATATTACCTCCTTGTATACCTGAGTAACTTTCCGCGTTAGATTCATGTCGAGAGTGACGACCACAAGTACAGAGAACGCTATGGAGCTCGCTCTATGAGACACAGTGACTATGATTGGAGACAAATGCCCCGCAGCTAGGGAATTGATGATACTAAATTTTCTTAACATTTCGTTTTAATTATGTGTTTGTACTGGTGACCAAAAAGACGATTAAAGTAGCATAGAAATCAGTCGTGCAATGTTTAACTTTCCTTCGCTATTCTTGTTGACCGACAGCTGAAGATCTTCCGGTGCCCTAATATTTATTTAGTTCGAATAGTTTTTTTCCCAATTTTAAAGCATTGCATTAAAGTCCAATTAACATTTCCTCATTAGTTTTGTGGCAGAAACATTGCGACACTGGGTTTCATATATCAATTCGCCTTTGAAGAGAGTGAAATGACAGTACATTTACACAACAGTTGACATTACTGGAGGAGCGACCGGGCTTTGGTGTATAACGCCCTCAATGTTGAATTCTTTCAACTGCTTTCGTTCGTATAGTAAATCCTATTTTAAACTTCAGAGCTTGAGTTTCTGATTCAGTTTAAAGCCATGACACTAAGATATGGAGACATATTTTCAGCACAAACGAAAAATGAAGTGGTACAGAATATAAAATCCGTGGCACTTTTAGGCCAACCATATTTCGATGTGGAAATCACAGAAAGACATGATAAATTATGTCTAAATTGCATTTTGTTCAATTCAGTTCAATTCAATTACTTTATTATCCACAATAAATGTAGAAATTTGCCTTTAGGCTCATCATATACAAATTAAATAGTACAACTAGCAAAAGCATTCTATAAAAAGGGACGCTATGACACATTGAAATGCTTAAAAACACACACAAGGTAGCGACATAGATACCAAAATTGAAACACAGACGGATACAACAAAGGACCAACAGGAGGTTTAAAACAACTACATCGAGTTTGAGTTTAAAATTGAAACTGCTGATGGAAGAAATGACTTCTTGAAGAGATTTTTCTTTGCACGAGGAACCCGAAAACGTCTCCCTGACGGGAGTTTCTGGAAGTAATCATGGAGAGGGTGATCAGAATCATTGACAATATTTTGCACTTTCCTTTCGCTTTCCTCTGTGGCCTCTCCGCTAGGCGACTGATGCCGTATGTTGTGGGTTCGAACCCGATTGAAAACTAGCCGTATTCACTGCCAGCTGGTAAAGGTTTACAAGGGAATTTTGACGACAGACAATAATTTTTTCTGCCATTCTCACAATACGAGAAAGCTTACTTCTGTTTCTGACAGTCAAATTCCATACCACAAAATGATATTATAGGTTAAAACACTCTCAATGAGGGATCTGTACACTATTTGTAAGATATTTTGACTCACATTGAACGATTGGAGTTTCCTGAGAAGGTATAATCTTTGTTGGGACTTTTTCGCTATATAGTCAGTATTTTCATCAAATGTGAGTTTTTCATCTAGAAATGAACCAAAGTATTTGAAACATGAAACGACTTCAACAGATTCATTGTTGATTGTGACAGGAGTAAAATCCGGGCAAACTTAACAACCCATTACAAGCTCTTTTGTTTTACTAATATTCATATCTAAATAGCTATCTATGCACCAGTTCTTTAAAATTTCAACATTAATGGAAATATTCAGAAAGACAATCTTCCTTTTTAAGTAGCCCAACAAGAGCCATGTCATCAGCAAATTTGAACAAGATATTGCAGTATTGCACCTCATGTGATCTGTGTAAATAGAAAATAGAGTAGGTGATAACATGCAACGTTGTGGAGCACCAACATTCAGTACAATTTCCTCTGACATGTAGCCATTTACACATACCCGTTATGTCTTTCTCTAAGAAAATCACTGATCCAGAGAATTATGTTGGCATCGACATTCATATTGATAAGACGTCTAAGGAGAACATATGGTTCAATGGTGTTGAAAGCGCTTGAAAAGTCTATAAAAAGAATACGAATGTATGCATTTGCGGATTCTAAATGTTGAGAAAGTAAATTAAAAAGAGTGATAGATGCGTCTTCAACCCCTCTATGAGCTTTGTACGCAAACTGAAACGGATCTAACTTATCGGCCACATTACGAAGCAAATGCTTCCGCACAATACCTTCCATACACTTGCTCAGAATTGATGTTAAGGCAATGGGACGATAGTCATTCAGCTGCTTTGGTTGGGCTTCTTTGGAACTGGAATAATTGTAGATGTCTTTCATGTACGGGGGACAACATGAAGATTTAATAACATCTGGAAAATGTAGGAAAAAAATGTGACCGAGTTGTCTGGCACAATTTTTCGAAACCCTTCCTAATTTTATCGGGACCTGCTGCTTTGTTACTGTTTAATTGTTATGGATTTCAAGACCTAAGGAAATGATGTTTTCAAGCATTTTTTACATAAATCGCTGCAAATTTGTTAACGAATTCGGTTGAATAGCGCGAGGTGCGCGATACATTTTGTGATACCTCAGAATGTAAAACATGCTTTACAGGAATGCCTTACTCTGGTATCAAACTTTCTCTCATATAATACGAAGATTGCTTGCCGAACTTTTTGTATAGCAGCGCATGTGTAATTTTTTTTGGTTTTTTTTATAATATTTTTTATTTTATTTATCAATAACAAAGACAAAGACTGGCAAAGACTGTTACAAAAGTCTAAACCAAAGGCAAAAAAGAATACTACAGATACTGCAAGGACAATATTGAAAATGGATACATTCATTGTACAGAGCTGGTTTCATTTTCAGAGAGATAGGAGGAACTATGCGGCAAATTCCTTCCATTTGTCTTTATAAATAGACACTGTGTTCTTTCTTTTTGAAATAAAAAATTCTAGTCTTTGAATATGTCTGACTTTAATTCTCAATATCTGAAACGTTGGTGCTTCTTTTTTAAGTTTACAGTCATAAATA